>NC_041392.1:278142732-278205927 GCF_002162155.2 Triticum dicoccoides | reverse complement strand
CCTTGTGGCCTCCTCCTTTGTTTATTGATGTAGGGTCCAAGTCTCCTGGATCATGTTCGGTGAGAAAATCACATTCCCGAAGGTTTCATTCCGTTTGGACTCCGTTTGATATTCCTTTTCTTCGAAACCCTAAAATAGGCAAAAAAAACAGCAATTCTGGGTTGGGCCTCCAGTTAATAGGTTAGTCCCAAAAATAATATAAAAATGGATAACAAAGCCCAATAATGTCCAAAACAGTAGATAATATAACATGGAGCAATCAAAAATTATAGATAGATTGGAGACGTATCAAGCATCCCCAAGCTTAATTCCTGCTCGTCCTCGAGTAGGTAAATGATGAAAACAGAATTTTTGATGTGGAATGCTACTTGGCATAATTTTAATGTAACTCTTCTTAATTGTTGTATGAATATTCAGATCCGAAAGATTCAAGATAAAAGTTCATATTGACATAAAAATAATAATACTTCAAGCATACTAACTAAGCAATTATGTCTTCTCAAAATAACATGGCCAAAGAAAGTTCATCCCTACAAAATCATATAGTTTAGTCATGCTCCATTTTCGTCACACAAGAATGCTCTCATCATGCACAACCCCGATGACAAGCCAAGCAATTGTTTCATACTTTAGTAATCTCAAACCTATAAACTTTCACGCAATATATGAGCGCGAGCCATGGACATAGCACTATGGGTGGAATATAATGATGATGGGGGTTATGTGGAGAAGACAAAAAGGAGAAAGTCTCACATCAACGAGGCTAATCAATGGGCTATGGAGATGCCCATCGATTGATGTTAATGCGAGGAGTAGGGATTGCCATGCAACGGATGCACTAGAGCTATAAATGTATGAAAGCTCAACAAAAGAAACTAAGTGGGTGTGCATCCAACTTGCTTGCTCACGAAGACCTAGGGCACTTGAGGTGGCCCATTGTTGGAATATACAAGCCAAGTTCTATAATGAAAAATTCCCACTAGTATATGAAAGTGACAAAACAAAAGACTCTCTATCATGAAGATTATGGTGCTACTTTGAAGCACAAGTGTGGCAAAGGATAGTAGCATTGTCCCTCCTCTCTTTTTTCTCTCATTTTTTGGGCCTTCTTTTTTTACGGCCTTTCTCTTTTTTTATATTCCTCACTTGGGACAATGATCTAGAAAATGATGATCATCACACTTCTATTTATTTACAACTCAATGATTACAAATCGATGCTAGAACAAAAGATGACTCTATATGAATGCCTCCGGCGGTGTACCAGGATATGCAATGAACCAAGATGACATGTATGAAAGAATTATGAACGGTGGCTTTGCCACAAATACTGTGTCAACTACATGATCATGCTAAGCAATATGACAATGATGAATGTGTCATGATAAACGGAATGGTGGAAAGTTGCATGGCAATATATCTCGAAATGGCTATGGAAATGCCATAATAGGTAGGTATGGTGGCTGTTTTGAGGAAGATATAAGGAGGTTTATGTTAGAAAGATCATATCGTATCACGGGGTTTGGGTGCACCAGTGAAGTTTGCACCAACTTTCAATGTGAGAAAGGGCAATGCACGGTACCGAAGAGGCTAGCAATGATGGAAGGGTGAGAGTGCGTATAATCCATGGACTCAACATTAGTCATAAAGAACTCACATAATTATTGCAAAAATCTGCAAGTCATCAAAACCAAGCACTACGTGCATGCTCCTAGGGGGATAGATTGGTAGGAAAAGACCATTGCTCGTCCCCGACCGCCACTCATAAGGAGGACAATCAAAGAACACATCATGTTTCAAATTTGTTACATAATGTTTACCATACATGCATGCTACGGGACATACAAACTTCAACACAAGCATTTCTCAAATTCACAACTACTCAACTAGCACGACTTTGATATTATTACCTCCATATCTCAAAACAATCATCAAGCATCAAACTTCTCTTAGTATTCAAAACACTCATAAGAATTTTTTACTAATCTTGAATACCTAGCATATTAGAATTATTTAAGAAAATTACCATGCTATTTAAGACTCTCAAAATAATCTAAGTGAAGCATGAGAGATCAATAGTTTCTATAAAACAAATCCACCACTGTGCTCTAAAAGATATAAGTGAAGTACTGGAGCAAAACTATATAACTCAAAGATATAAGCGAAACACATATAGTATTCTAACAAATTCCAAATCATGTATGGCTCTCTCAAAAGTCATGTACAGAAAGGATGATTGTGGTAAACTAACAAATAAAGACTTAAATCATACAAGACGCTCCAAGCAAAACACATATCATCTGGTGAATAAAAATATAGCTCCAAGTAAAGTTACCGATAGAAGTAGACGAAAAGAGGGGATGCCTTTCGGGGCATCCCCAAGCTTTGGCTTTTAGGTGTCCTTAGATTATCTTGGGGGTTCCATGGGAATCACAAATCTTAGGATCTTGCCACTCCTTGTTCCATAATCCATCAAATCTTTACACAAAACTTGAAAACTTCACAACACAAAACTCAAAGTAGAAAATCTCGTGCGCTCCGTTAGCGAAAGAAAACAAAAGACCACTTCAAGGTACTGCAATGAACTCATTATTTATTTATATTGGTGTTAAACCTACTGTATTCCAACTTCTATATGGTTTATAAACTATTTTACTAGCCATAGATTCATCAAAATAAGCAAACAACACACGAAAAACAGAATCTGTCAAAAACAGAATAGTCTGTAGTAATCTGTAGATAGCGCAAGATCTGGAACCCCAAAAATTCTAAAATAAATTTCTGGACGTGAAGAATTTATCTATTAATCATGTGCAAAAATAATTAACTAAATATCACTTTCCAGATAAAAATGGCAGCAGTTCTCGTGAGCGCTAAAGTTTCTGGTTTTTACAGCAAGATATCAAGACTTTCCCCAAGTCTTCCCAACGGTTCTACTTGGCACAAACACTAATTAAACACAAAAACACAACCAAAACAGAGGCTAGATAAATTATTTATTACTAAACAGGATCAAAAAGCAAGGAATAAAAATAAAATTGGGTTGCCTCCCAACAAGCGCTATCGTTTAATGCCCCTAGCTAGGCATAAAAAGCAAGGATAGATCTAGGTATTGCCATCTTTGGTAGGCAATCCATAAGTGGCTCTCATAATAGATTCATAAGGTAATTTAATTTTCTTTTTAGGAAAGTGTTCCATGCCTTTCTTTAACGGAAATTGGAATCTAATATTTCCTTCCTTCATATCAATAATAGCACCAATCGTTCTAAGGAAAGGTCTACCGAGAATAATAGGACATGAAGGATTGCAATCTATATTAAGAACGATAAAATCTACGGGCACATAATTCCTATTTGCAACAATAAGAACATCATTAATTCTTCCCATAGGTTTCTTAATAGTGGAATCAGCAAGGTGCAAGTTTAGAGAGCAATCATCAAAATCACGGAAACCTAACAAACCACACAAAGTCTTTGGAATCGTGGAAACACTAGCACCCAAATCACACAAAGCATATCATTCATGATCTTTAATTTTAATTTTAATAGTTGGTTCCCACTCATCATAAAGTTTTCTAGGGATAGAAACTACCAACTCAAGTTTTTCTTCATAAGATTGCATTAAGGCATCAACGATATGTTTAGTAAATGCTTTATTTTGACTATAAGCATGAGGAGAATTTAGCACGGATTGCAAAAAGGAAATACAATCAATCAAAGAGCAATTTTCATAATTAAATTCCTTGAAATCCATAATAGTAGGTTTAGCAACATCTAGGGTTTTAATTTCTTCGATCCCACTTTCATCAAATTTAGCATCGGGATCTAAAAACTCTGAATTTTTGGAACGCCTTCTAGGTAAAGGTGGATCATATTCAGTCCCATCATTATCAAGATTCATATTGCAAAACAAAGACTTAATAGGGGACACATCAATAACTTTTAGATCTTCATCGTTATTTTCATAGGAACTAGAAGAACACGCTCTTATAAAGGCATCTTTCTTAGCACGCATCCTAGCGGTTCTTTCTTTGCACTCATCAATGGAAATTCTCATGGCTATGAGAGACTCATTGATATCATGCTTAGGTGGAATAGATCTAAGTTTCAAAGAATCAACATCAAGAGAAATCCTATCAACGTTCCTAGCCAAATCATCAATCTTAAGAAATTTTTCTTCAATTAAAGCATTGAAATTCTTTTGCGAAGTAATAAATTCTTTAATACTAGATTCAAAATTAGAGGGCATCTTATTATAATTTCCATAAGAATGGTTGTAGGAATTACCATAATTATTATTGGAATTGCTAGGATAAGGCCTAGGATTAAAGTTTCCTCTATACGCGTTGTTTCCAAATTGTTCCTACCAACAAAATTCACATCCATAGATTCATTATTATTCTCAATCAAAGTAGAGAAGGGCATATCATTATGATCAGAAGAAACACTCTTACTAGCAAATAATTTCATAAGTTCATCCATCTTTCCACTCAAAACATTAATTTCTTCTATCGCATGCTCTTTTTATTAGTAGATCTTTCAGTATGCCATTGAGAATAATTAACCATAATATTATCTAGGAGTTTAGTAGCTTCTCCTAAAGTGATTTCTATAAAAGTGCCTCCCGCGGCCGAATCTAAAAGATTTCTAGAAGCAAAATTCAATCCGACATAATTTTTTTGTATAAAATCATCCAAAAATTCAAACCATGAGTAGGGCAATTATGTATTATTAATTTCATCCTCTCCCAAGCTTGTGCAACATGTTCATGATCAAGTTGCTTAAAATTCATAATATCGTTTCTAAGGGAGATGATCTTAGCGTGAGGAAAATACTTAGAGATAAAAGCGACTTTGCACTTGTTCCAAGAATCAATACTATTATTAGGCAAAGACGAAAACCAAGCTTTAGCACGATCTCTAAGCGAAAAAGGAAATAGCTTCAATTTAACAATATCATTATCCACATCTTTCTTCTTTTGCATATCACACAAATCAACGAAGCTATTTAGATGGGTAGCGGCATCTTCAGTAGGAAGGACGGAAAACGGATCTTTCATGACAAGATTCAGCAAAGTGGCATTAATTTCACAAGATTCAGCATCGGTAAGAGGAGCAATCAGAGTGCTAATAAAATCATTGTTGTTGGTATTGGTAAAGTCACACAATTTAGTGTTATCTTGAGCCATCGTGACAAGCAAGCAATCCAACACACAAGCAAACAAAAAGCAAGCGGACAAAAAGAGGCAAATAGAGAAAGAGAGGGAGAAAAGAGAAAGAGGGCGAATAAAATGGCAAGGGTGAAGTGGGTGAGAGGAAAACGAGAGGCAAATGGCAAATAATGTAATGCGGGAGATAAGGGAATGTGATGGGTACTTGGTATGTTGACTTTTGCGTAGACTCGGCGCCAGAAATGGCTCGTTGTCAGAAGTCAAATCTTGACTTGCGCGAACCTCCCCGGCAACGGCGCCAGAAATTCTTCTTGCTACCTCTTGAGCACTGCATTGGATTTCCCCGAAGAGGAAATGATGATGCAGCAAAGTAGCGTAAATATTTCCCTCAGTTTTTGAGAACCAAGGTATCAATCCAGTAGGAGGTTGCGCGCGCGTCCCTAGTACCTGCACAAAACAAATAACTCCTCGCAACCAACGCGATAAGGGGTTGTCAATCCCTTCACGGTCACTTACGAGAGTGAGATAGATATGATAAGATAATATTTTTGGTATTTTTGTGATAAATATGCAAAGTAAAATAAAAGCAAAGTAAAAAATCAATGGAAATAACTAAGTATTGGAGGATTAGTATGATGAAGATAGACCCGGGGGCCATAGGTTTCACTAGTGGCTTCTCTCATGAGCATTATTATTTTACGATGGGTGAACGAATTACTGTTGAGCAATTGACAGAATTGAGCATAGTTATGAGAATATCTTGGTATGATCATGTATATAGGCATCACGTCCGAGACAAGTAGACCGACTCCTGCCTGCATCTACTACTATTACTCCACTCATCGGCCGCTATCCAGCATGCATCTAGAATATTAAGTTCATGAAAACAGAGTAACGCCTTAAGCAAGATGACATGATGTAGAGGGATAAATTCATGCAATATGATAAAAAAACCCATCTTGTTATCCTCGATGGCAACAATACAATACGTGCCTTGCTGCCCCTACTGTCACTGGGAAAGGACACTGCAGGATTGAACCCAAAGCTAAGCACTTCTCCTATTGCAAGAAAGATCAATCTAGTAGGCTAAACCAAACTGATAATTCGAAGAGACTTGCAAAGATAACCAATCATACATAAAAGAATTCAGAGAAGATTCAAATATTGTTCATATATAAACATGATCATAAACCCACAATTCATCGGTCTCAACAAACACACCGCAAAAATGAAGATTACATCGAATAGATCTCCACAAGAGAGGGGGAGAACTTTGTATTGAGATCCAAAAAGAGAGAAGAAGCCATCTAGCTAATAACTATGGACCCGAAGGTCTGAGGTAAACTACTCACACTTCATCAAAGAGGCTATGGTGTTGATGTAGAAGCCCTCCGTGCGGGATGCCCCCTCCGGCGGAGCTTCGGAACAGGCCCCAAGATGGGATCTCGTGGATACAGAAAGTTGCGGCGGTGGAATTAGGGTTTTGGCTCCGTATCTAATTGTTTGGGGGTACGTAGGTATATATAGGAGGAAGGAGTATGTCGGTGGAGCAACAGGGGGCCCATGAGGGTGGAGGGCGCGCCTGGGGGGGTAGGCGGGCCCCCCTACCTCGTGGCCTCCTCCTTTGTTTCTTGACATATGGTCCAAGTCTCCTGGATCATGTTCGGTGAGAAAATCACGTTCCCGAAGGTTTCATTCCGTTTGGGCTCCGTTTGATATTCCTTTTCTTAGAAACCCTAAAATAGGCAAAAAAACAGCAATTCTGGGTTGGGCCTTCGGTTAATAGGTTAGGCCCAAAAATAATATAAAAGTGGATAATAAAGCCCAATAATGTCCAAAACAGTCGATAATATAGCATGGAGCAATCAAAAATTATAGATACGTTGGAGACGTATCATCGCGCCGGTCGTCCGGTCGGGGTCGGACGTCCGCTCCTTTGCCTCGCGTGCAGGGGCACCGGTCGTTCGGTCTGGATCGGACGTCCGCTCGCTAGGGCTCGGGTGATGCTTCAGGCGCCGAACGTCCGGTCCCGGCCGGTCGTCCTGTGGCTGGGACTTTTCCTGCAACCCTTCTTCTTCATCTCCATCTTCACGTTCATCTTCCTCTCCTTCTTCTCCTCGCTCCTTAGCTCCTCCTTGATACCTAAGTAAGCACAATGTGTCCATATGAGGTAGTAGCCATGTCTCATGTGCATCGAAGTGGAATTGTGAGAGGAGAGATGTCACCTCGGTTTCAAGAGCTCTTGCGCGTGCTCGTGTCATGGGTCTGAGTGGTGTCGTAGGAGATGTAGATGGGTCCATGGGGATGACCTTGGGATGCTCCGCATCATCTCCCCTCCCTTGGGGAAGATCCGTCCTCGGATCAAATTCTTCATCACCATGGAAGGGAGAGATATCTTTGATGTTGAAGATGTCGCTCACGTTGTACTTGTCGCGCGGGATGTCGATCTTGTAAGCATTGTCATTGTAGCATGCGAGCACCTTGAAGGGTCCACCCGCTCATGGTCGAAGTTTGGACTTGTGTTCTTGGGGAAAGCGGTCCTTGCGAAGGTGTAGCCACATGAGGTACCCGGAGTTGAATACCATAGGTTGCTTGTTGAAGTTGAGCTTGGTCGCAAGGCGTTGAACTTGGCGCTCGATGGTGTTTCTTGTTTCTTCATACACCTTCTTGAGATGTGTCGCTCGTGCACTTGCGTCCAAATTGATGTGCTCTTGGAGTGGTAGAGGAAGAATGTCCAATGGTGACAATGGGTTGAATCCGTAGACGACCTCGAAGGCGGACTTACCGGTTGTTGAGTGTCTTGCTCGGTTGTAGGCGAACTCGGTGATAGGTAGGCACTCCTCCCACTCCTTGATGTTCTTCTTGATGAGTACGTGAAGTAGAGCGGAGAGTGTGTGGTTGGTAACTTCTGTTTGGCCGTCGAGTTTGTGGATGATACGCCATGGAGAAGAGTAGCTTGATTCAGATCTTGGCGCATAGTGTCTTCCAAAAGTAGCTAAGGAACTTGACGTCGCGGTCCGAGACGATCGTTTTTGGCACTCCATGTAGACGCAATATTTCCCTACAAAAGAGATTGGCAACATGTGAAGCATCGTCTATCTTGTTGCAAGGAATGAAATGTGCCATCTTGGAGAAACGATCCACAACGACAAATACCGAATCCTTTCCATTTCTAGTCCTAGGCAAACCAAGTACAAAATCCATGCTAATGTCTTCCCATGGTTGATATGAAATTGGTAGAGGCATGTAAAGGCCACGGGATTGAGCTTTTCACTTAGCTTTGAGACACGTAGAGTATCGGTTGGTGAAGCAGTTGACGTCGCGGAACATCCTAGGCCAAAAGTAGTTCTTGGAGAGCGTGGTGAAAGTCTTGTCACATCCAAAATGTCCCATTAAGCCTCCTCCATGAGATTCCTGCAAAACCAACAAACAAACAGAAGACTCGGGGATGCAAAGTTTGTTAGCTCTCATAAGATATCCATCTTTGATGTAATAGCGTTCCCAAGAGGTGTGCGTCAAACACTTGGCATAAGGAGTAGCAAAAGTAGGATCATGCTCATACAAGTCTTTTATATGCTCAAAGCCAATGACATCCAATTCAAGTTGAGTAATAAGCATGCATATGCGGGAAAGGGCATCCGCCACAATGTTTTCTTTACCTTTAATGTACTTGATGACATAAGGAAAAGACTCAATAAATTCACTCCATTTGGCATGACGCTTGTTCAACTTGGTTTGGCCCTTAAGATACTTGAGCGTTTCATGATCGGTATGAATGATAAACTCATGAGGGCGAAGATAGTGTTCCCATTCATGCAAAACACGCACTAAAGCATATAGCTCTTTGTCATATATGGGGTAATGGAGTTGCGCGCCAGAGAGTTTCTCACTAAAGTAAGTTATGGGGCGCTTTTCTTACGTTAGCACACCTCCTATGCCATTACCACTAGCATCACAATGAATCTCAATGGGTTTGTCAAAGTTTGGTAAAGCAAGCACGGGAGCATGATTAAGCAAATTCTTAAGCTCATTGAAAGCGGTATCTTGGGATGGTCCCCAAACAAAAGGCGCATTCTTCTTGCTCAAAGCATGCAAAGGCGAAGCAATGGTGCTAAAATCTTTCACAAAGCAACGATAGAAGCCCGCAAGGCCTAGAAAGCTACGCACTTGTTGCAAGTTGGTTGGTTGTGGCCACATCTTAATAGCATTGATCTTGTACTCATCTACATGAACACCCTTAGAAGATACAACAAAACCCAAGAAAAACAAGCTTATCAACGCCAAAAAGGCATTTTTCCATATTTGCATAGAGATGCTCTTTTCAAAGAGTTTGTAAAACGGTTTGGACATGGGTGACATGCTCTTTGAGAGACTTGGTAAAAACAAGGATATCATCGAAGTAGACCACAACAAACACACCAATGTAAGGGCGAAAGACATGATTCATAAGACGCATAAAAGTACCCGGTGCTTCCGATATACCCATAGGCATGACTAACCACTCATACAAGCCAAACTTGGTTTTGAAAGCGGTTTTCCATTCATCACCCTCTTGTATGCGAATTTGATAGTAACCACTCTTAAGATCAATTTTGAAAAGATAGTGGCACCGCTAAGTTCATCAAGCATATCATCAAGGCGTGGAATGGGATACCTATAACGAATGGTGATAGCATTGATAGGTCTACAATTGGAGCACATGCGAAAGGTACCGTCTTATTTTGGCACAAGAATGACCGGGACGGCACAAGGGCTCAAACTTTCACGCACATGTCCATGGTCTATGAGGTGCTTTACTTGCCTTTGTATTTCTTTGGTTTCTTCGGGGTTGACGCGATAGGGAGCTTTGTTCGGAAGCAGTGCTCCGGGGATGAGGTCAATGCGGTGCTCAATGCTTCGTAGTGGAGGTAGACCCGGAGGTAGCTCGTCGGGGAAAACATCGTGAAATTCCTGCAAAAGAGAAGACAACACTAGAGGAAGAGTGTGAGAGGTTAGCTTGTGGTGCATTGTCCTTGCACAAAAGAACATAGTGTAGTACACTAGATGGGTTCTCACACACTCCTCTTATCTCACTTTTGGTGGAAAATAAGACTAAGTTCTTCTTTTCGCTCATCGTGGAGGTGCTCGATTTGGGCATGCGGTACCGCTAGCGCTCGAGGCGGCTCTCACGGGCGGAGCGGTACGAGTCAAGCAGCGCCTCCTGCTCCGCCTGCTCCGCAGTGATCTGCTCCTCCGCCTGCAGGTGCTCCTGGAGGAGATGGTGGTTGTAGGCGGCGTCGGCTTGCGCCTCCCAAAACTGATCCTCACGCTTCTGCCTCACTGTGTCCATATATTGGGCACGGGCCTCGCCGATGGTCATGGTGCAATGCACCGACGAGGATGGCGCGGAGGAGGGGGTTGGCGCAGGATCGTCGACTACCATGTTCTCCATTGGGACGTTGTCGTCCTCCGGCTGCATGCCGGCCAGCCAGTCGGCAGCAATGGCTGCCATCTCCTTGTGGTCCATCGTCCGCCCGTCCCGAAGAGCGCTGGAGCGCGACGAAGCCATGGTGGGCAGTAGTGGTGTGGACAGGAGAATAGGAACGAATGCGGATGACTGCGGCTGTGGCCGGCGCAGCAGTTTATATAGCAATGGTGGGCGGCGGAGGGACGGACGTGTGGCGCTGGAGTAGCCGCCTCGGCAACCACGTATCATTAATGTGGGCCGGCAGAAGGACGAACGGACGACACTTGTGTCGTTTTAAGGTGGAGCAATCGCATGCAACGGGAAGCGGGGCGGGCGGAAAGCGAGCGCGGGCAAGGGAGGCGGTCTGGGTGGGCAAGGGCAGTCAGACTCGTGCTTGGCAGTGGGTCGGTCCAGCAGCCGGACATGCTGGCTCGCCAACTACCTCGCCGAGCTGAGCGACGACAATCAAACGATGGACGTAGCTTCCGACCAGGAGCTGACGCCATTGTCCAAGCCGGTTCATGCCGTGTTCACCATAGAGCAGGTGCGGCCGCACTTCGACGCCCTAATGGCGGAAGAGCTACCAGTGCAGGAGGACCTGTGCTGCAACCTCCGTCTCCTCAACGAGCACCGGTGAACAAGCGAACGACAATGGCGTCGCGGACATGTGGCCCTATGATCCTGGCTTCCCGAATGAGTAGCGGGCGCTATATCAAACCATCCGTAGGGCCCGCGAGGCCCTCTCCGTCGTCCTTCGAGTTGTTGAGCTCGCCGTGGCGCTGCCGTCTCGCGTTGTCAACATGGTCAATGGACATGAGGATGAGGAGATGACTTTACTTGGAGAGGATGACAGTGGGGACCAACCAGGGCCATAGCCGCACGTACGCAAGTGCCTCCTTATTAGTATATAAAACTATAATTTTTTTGCTTCCTGCTGGTTTCCTGACATCACGGTCCCACACCATTGTCAACCTATGTAGTCAATAAACGAGAGAATTGCACAAGAAGCGGCCGACAGCTGGGACCAAGAAGCTCGAGCAGTATTTGTGTTTTTGAGGTGTGAGCACTACAGAGTTTTTCTTGAGCGATGTTTAGCCCAGATATTAATTTTTCTCCTTTGAACAACAACGAAAACATCGCTGCAGCTATTAACTGGGCGGGCTGTGGCCCATCTAGCCCAAGCTAGATATCCAGCCCAAATCTTAATTTTTTTCAAGCTGAAAATGGCTAGCCCAGCTATACTTTTTTTAGGAATACCCAGGCGAGGTCAAGTTGTTATTCTCCGCCCCGCTGGGCTCCAAATCTTTCCTAAGAGGGATGCATTAGGCTTAACAAGAAAATGAGCTTTAAGAAATAATAAATGGTATGTAATTATAAAAACTGGGCAGTAACTATAAAAAATGCACCAAACACGTAATTACTTTATAAAATATTATATTTGGATATTGAAAATTTTAATTTCATTAATTGTTGCGAGTGCAATGTTTCGTTGGATTTTTACATAATATAAATTTATATTCAAATTGTATTTAATCTGACTAGAAATTTCAAGATAAAAATATTTCGGATCCCATCAAAATGTGGGAAATTTTATTGAATTCGGTTTTGAACGGTTGGTTGAAATGGGTTGTACTTTTAACAAACTGTAAATGGGCTGTAGTAAATTCCATTAGAATTCAGAAATTGCCTCCACATTCTTACAAATCTCAAATGGGCTATAAGTTCTCTGCCACACAATTGTGGCCTTACTAAGTTTATGCGTCCCCTCAAAAAAAGAGAGTTGACGCATATGCAAGGCTTTGTCAACTTATAGTCAACACACGGTTCTAGGAGCAGTGCCCGTTGGATGTCCATCCAACGGATGCCGTTCTTCTTCTCCAATCTCGGATATTCTAGTTTCACCCGCCCAAAAAATGATTCCTCCCCCTGACATCTGGGGCGCACCGTTTTGGAAGTTGGCCTATGGGCGTACTAAGTTGACGCGTACTAAGGGCTTTGTCAACTTAGTCAATATAAACGATTCTAGCTGAAGTGACCATACGATATCCATCCAATGGCCGTCATGCTTCTTCAACCTCTGGTCTTCTTGCTCCAGCCGCCCAAAGCAGCGCCGGTCGTGCTGCCTGCTCCTGCCTCCCGTGGCCGGCTGTGCTGCCGCGCAGGCCTCACCGCCCCCTATTACTCCCACCGCTGGCCAGGGCATCCCTCCACTCACCCACACCTCATGTTATTCTGCGGTGACGGCAGCCTCACACTACAGCTGAACCAGTGAACTCTCGTACTCCTCTCCGTGTGGGCATCCACTGCCGCGTCTTCCACGGCTCCGCGTCGTCCCCTTCCTAGGCCTCGCCGTCGTCCATTGCCCTGGTGCTCTCGGCACGGCATGGTCAACGTGGTCAAGAAACGACTTCCATTGGAAGAGTACTGTACGTGGACATGCTGATAGCTGGGTCCACGGCAGCCGCAAGGAAGTGCCTCCTTATTGCGCGGAAAATAATTATTCCTCCACCTCACAGCAGGGACCCACCGGACGGGCCACCGTATTTGGCGAAAAAACGTTTCCCCCATGACTGCTGGGACCCACCGGACGGGCCAACGTATTTCGTGAAAAAACGTCCCCCCCGCTGTCAGCTCGGACCCACCAGAGGTGCCTCCTTATTACGCACAAAAAAATGAATACCCCCCTGCTAGTTGGGACCCACCTTGGTGGGAGGCTGACTTGTGGGCCTACTAAGTTGACGGGGACGGAGTGCTTTGTCAACTTAGTCAATATGAACGATTCTACCTCCAGTGACCGTATGATGTCCATCCAACGGTCGTAGTGCTTCTTCAACCTCTGGTCTTCTTGCTCCAGCCGCCCAAAGCAGCGCCGGTCGTGCCGCGTGCTCCTGCCTCCCCGTGGCCGGCTGTGCTGCCGCAGAGGCCTCACCGCCCCCTACTATTCCCACCGCTGGCCAGACCGTGCGGCGATGGCAGCCTCACACCGCAGCCGAACCAGTGAACCCTCGTACTCCTCTCCGCGCGGGCTTCAAGTGCCGTGTCTTCCCTGGCTCCGCGTCGTCCCCTTCCTAGGCCTCGCCGTCGTCCAGCGCCCTAGTGCTCTCGGTCCGGCGTGGTCAACATGGTCAAGAAACGATTTCCATCAGAAGAGTACTATACGTGGAGAGGCTGACAGCTGGGTCCATGACAGCCGCAAGGAAGTGCCACCTTATTACGCGGAAAATAATTATTCCTCCACCTCACAGCAGGGACCCACCGGACGGGCCACCGTATTTGGCAAAAAAATGTTTCCCCCCTGACCGCTGGGACCGACCGGACGGGCAAACGTATTTCACAAAAAAAACGTTCCCCCCGCTGTCAGCTCGGACCCACCGGAGGTGCCTCCTTATTACGCACAAAAAAATGAATACTCCCCCTACTAGTTGGTACCCACCTTGGTAGGAGGCTGACTTGTGGGCCTACTAAGTTGACGAGGACGGAGTGCTTTGTCAACTTAGTCAATATGAACGATTCTACCTCCAGTGACCGTAAGATGTCCATCCAATGACCGTAGTGCTTCTTCAACATCCGGTCTTCTTGCTCCAGCCGCCCAAAGCAGCGCCGGTCATGCCGCATGCTCCTGCCTCCCGTGGCCGGCTGTGCTGCCGCAGAGGCCTCACCGCCCCTACTATTCCCACCGCTGGCCAGGCCCTACGGCGATGGCAGCCTCACACCGCAGCCGAACCAGTGAACCCTCATACTCCTCTCCGCGCGGGCTTCCACTACCGCGTCTTCCTCGGCTCTGCGTCGTCCCCTTCCTAGGCCTCGCCATCGTCTGATACGTCTCCAACGTATCTATAATTTTTGATTGCTCCATGCTATATTATCTACTGTTTTGGACTATATTGGGCTTTATTTTCCACTTTTATATTATTTTTGGGACTAACCTACTAACCGGAGGCCCAGCCCAGAATTGATGTTTTTTTTGCCTATTTTAGTGTTTCGGATAAACAAAATATCAAAAGGAGTCCAAACGGAATAAAATCTTCGGAAACATGATTTTCTCGCCGAACATGATCCAGGAGACTTGGACCCTACTGCAAGGGATCAAAGAGGTGGTCACGAGGGTGTGGCGTGCGCCCCCCTAGGGCGCGCCCCTTCCTCGTGGGCCCCTCGGTGCTCCACCGACGTACTCCTTCCTCCTATATATACACACGTACCCCCAAACAATCAGAACAAGAGCCAAAACCCTAATTCCACCGCCGCAACTTTCTGTATCCATGAGATCCCATCTTGGGGCCTGTTCCGGAGCTCCGCCGGAAGAGGGCCGTCATCACGGATGGCTTCTACATCATCCTAGCCCCTCCGATGAAGTGTGAGTAGTTTACCTCAGACCTTCGGGTCCATAGTTAGTAGCTGGATGGCTTCTTCTCTCTCTTTGAATCTCAATACAAAGTTCTCCCCCTCTCTTGTGGAGATCTATTCGATGTAATCTTCTTGTTGCGGTGTGTTTGTTGAGACCGATGAATTGTGGGTTTATGATCAAGTCTATATATGAATAATATTTGAATCTTCTCTGAATTCTTTTATGAATGATTGGTTATCTTTGCAAGTCTCTTCGAATTATCCGTTTGGTTTGGCCAACTAGATTGGTAGTTCTTGCCATGGGAGAAGTGCTTAGCTTTGGGTTCGATCTTGCGGTGTCCTTACCCAGTGACAGAAGGGACAGCAATGCACGTATTGTATCGTTGCCATCGAGGATAACAAGATGGGGTTTATTTCATATTGCATGCATTTATCTCTCTACATCATGTCATCTTGCTTAAGGCGTTACTCTGTTTTTAACTTAATACTCTAGATGCATGCTGGATAGCGGTCGATGAGTGGAGTAATAGTAGTAGATGCAGAATCGTTTCGATCTACTTGTCACGGACGTGATGCCTATATACTTGATCATGCCTAGATATTCTCATAATTATGCACAATTCTATCAATTGCTCAACAGTAATTTGTTCACCCACTGTAGAATACTTATGCTCTTGAGAGAAGCCACTAGTGAAGCCTGTGGCCCCCGGGTCTATTTTCATCATATCAATCTCCATCACTTTTATATTGCTTTGCTATTTACTTTGCCTTTACTTTTTAATTTGCATCTTTATACCAAAAATACCAAAAATATTCTATCTATCAGATCTCACTCTCGTAAGTGACCGTGAAGGGCTTGATAACCCCCAATCGCATTGGTTGCGAGTAGCTATCGCTTTGTGTAGGTATGAGGGACTTGAGCGTGGGCTCGTACTAGATTGATACCTTGGTTCTCAAAAACTGAGGGAAATACTTACGCTACTCTGCTGCATCATCCCTTCCTCTCTGGGGAAAACCAACGCAAGCTCAAGACGTAGCAAGAAGGATTTCTGGCGTCGTTGCCGGGGAGTCTACGCAAAAAGTCATATACCAAGTACCCATCACAATCCCTATCTCTTGCATTACATTATTTTCCATTTGCCTCTCATTTTCCTCTCCCTCCAATTCACCCTTGCCGTTTTATTCGCGCTCTCTCTCCATCCTCCCTCTTTGTTTGCCTTTTTGTTTGCTTGTGTGTTAGTTTGTTTGCCCGCTTGTCATTATGTCTGGAACCGGGGAAGTTATCGCCAATTTGGGTGATAACAATATCATGGAAGATTCTGATACTCCTACTAGAGAACCTACCATCTTTCATACGAAAAAATTCCTTGTTGGTAGTGGTAATATTATTGGAAAAGGAGTTATTCAAGATTTCTTTACTTGTGCCGGTGCTTTACCTTCTATGGGTAGTTCTATCCTTCACAGAACTAGTAGTCTTGCAGACGCTATTGCCATGCTTGTAGTTGAACTTGAAAGACAATTCATGCACATGCATCCTTCTATACAAAGGATTTTTCTGGAATTTTCTAATATTGAGCATTCTTCTGTTAAGCGTGCCGCTACTATCTTTTTGGCTCATGATTTTAGATTCATAATAAGAGAAGCCAAAGAAATCTTTGCGCATTATAGGGTGGACGCTTGCCGTCCTCCCATAGTGGCTATCCTCTTTGATCAAGAAGAAATAATGCGTTTTCAATCTCTAGACTATGTTGCTTTTAATGAAAATCTTAGAAGAAAGGTTCCTACCAATGTTTTAGTTGATAGAATTTCTGAACTTAATGATGATTTGGCTATTCGAAATAATGAACTAGGATATTCTCTTGAATATAGGCTCACAAAGTTCTATCAAAAGAATTCCTATAATGATGAATTGGTTGTGCATTATGAAGGACCGAAGGAGGAACCTATACCTCCCAAGGTTGATCTTGGGGACTTTTGTCCCATTAAATTTAGTCCTTTTGATTACTTTTGCTTGCCTCAAAGAAAACTTTCTGCCGAACATAGAGAATATGAAATCAGTTTCACCAATCTATCTTATTACTATGGCAATACCTAGATCTATTCTTGCTCGTTATGCCTAGCTAGGGGCGTTAAACGATAGCGCTTGTTGGGAGGCAAACCAATTTTATTTTTATTCCTTGATTTTTGCGCCTGTTTAGTAATAAATAAATTATTTAGCCTCTGTTTTGGTTGTGTTTTTTGTGTTTAATTAGTGTTTGTTCCAAGTAGAACCGTTGGGAAGACTTGGGGAAAGTCTTGTTGAACTTGCTGTAAAAAACAGAAACTTTAGCACTCACGAGAACTGCTGTCATTTTTATTTGAAGAGTGATATTTAGTTAATTATTTTTGCAGATGATTAATAGATAAATTCCTCACGTCCACCAATTTATTTTAGAATTTTTGGGGTTCCAGATCTTGCGCTAGCTACAGATTACTACAGACTGTTCTGTTTTTGACAGATTCTGTTTTTCGTGTGTTGTTTGCTTATTTTGATGAATCTATGGCTAGTAAAATAGTTTATAATCCATAGAGACGTTGGAATACAGTAGGTTTAACACCAATATAAATAAAGAATGAGTTCATTACAGTACCTTGAAGTGGTCTTTTGTTTTCTTTTGCTAACGGAGCTCACGAGTTTTCTATTTTGAGTTTTGTGTTGTGAAGTTTTCAAGTTTTGGGTGAATTCTTTTGGTGGATCATGGAACAAGGAGTGGCAAGAGCCTAAGCTTGGGGATGCCCATGGCACCCCCAAGATAATCCAAGGACACCAAAAATTCAAAGCTTGGGGATGCCCCCGGAAGGCATCCCCTCTTTCGTCCACTTCCATCGGTAATTTACTTGGAGCTATATTTTTATTCACCAACATGATATGTGTTTTGCTTGGAGCATCTTGTATTATTTGTGTCTTTGTTTGTTAGTATGCCACAATCATCCTTGCTGTACACACCTTTTGAGAGAGCCATATATGAATTAAAATTTGATAGAATACTCTATGTGCTTCACTTATATCTTTTGAGCTAGATAATTTTGCTCTATGTGCTTCACATATATATTTTGAGCTAGATAATTTTGCTCTATGTGCTTCACTTATATCTTTTGAGTTAGATAATTTTGCTCTATGTGCTTCACTTATATCTTTTGAGAGTTATAATTTTGCTCTATGTGCTTCACTTAGATCTTTTAGAGCACGGTGGTGGATATGTTTTAAAGAAACTATTGATCTCTCATGCTTCACTTAAATTAATTTGAGAGTCTCTTAATAGCATGGTAATTTGCCTAATAATAATATGCTTGGTATTCAAGATTTGTGAAACTTTCTTTTGAGTGTGTTGAATACTAAGAAAAGATTGAAGCATGATAATTGTTTTGAGATATGGAGGTGATAATATTAAAGTCATGCTAGTTGAGTAGTTGTGAATTTAAAGAATACTTGTGTTGAAGTTTGTGATTCCCGTAGCATGCACGTATGGTGAACCATTATGTGATGAAGTCGGAGCATGATTTATTTATTGATTGTCTTCCTTATGAGTGGCGGTCGGGGACGAGCGACGGTCTTTTCCTACCAATCTATCCCCCTAGGAGCATGCGCGTAATACTTTGCTTTGATAACTTCTAAATTTTTGCAATAAGTATATGAGTTCTTTATGACTAATGTTGAGTCCATGGATTATACGCACTCCCACCCTTCCACCCTTGCTAGCCTCTCTAATACCGCGCAACTTTCGCTGGTATCATACACCTACTATATACCTTCCTCAAAACAGCCACCATACCTACCTATTATGGCATTTCGATAGCCATTCCGAGATATATTGCCATGCAAC
Organism: Triticum dicoccoides; assembly: GCF_002162155.2. Classification (NCBI taxonomy): domain Eukaryota; kingdom Viridiplantae; phylum Streptophyta; class Magnoliopsida; order Poales; family Poaceae; genus Triticum; species Triticum dicoccoides. Next base: position 278,187,106 of record NC_041392.1, on the reverse strand, counting down.
TTTCCACCATCTAGTTCATCATGACACATCCATCATTGTCATATTTCTTAGCATGATCATGTAGTTGACATAGTATTTGTGGCAAAGCCACTGTTCATAATTCTTTCATACTTGTCACTCTTGATTCATTGCATATCCCGGTACACCGTCGGAGGCATTCATATAGAGTCATACTTTGTTTTAGTATCGAGTTGTAATCATTGAGTTGTAAATAAATAGAAGTGTGATGATCATCATTCAATAGAGCATTGTCCCCCAAAAAAAGAAAGGCCAAAGAAAAAAAAGAAGGCCCAAAAATAAATAAATAAAAAGGGGCAATGCTACTATCTTTTTTTCCACACTTGTGCTTCAAAGTAGCACCATGACATAGCAAGTCTCTTATATTGTGCTTCAAAGTAGCACCATGTTCTTCATATAGAGAGTCTCATATGTTGTCACTTTCATATACTAATGGTAATTTTACGTTATAGAACTTGGCTTGTATATTCCAATGATGGGCTTCCTCAAATTGCCCTAGGTCTTCGTGAGCAAGCAAGTTGGATGCACACTCACTAGTTCCTTTTGATTGAGCTTTCATACATTTATAGCTCTAGTGCATCCGTTGCATGGCAATCCCTACTCAGTCACATTGATATCTATTGATGGGCATCTCCATAGCCCGTTGATACGCCTAGTTGATGTGAGACTATCTTCTCCTTTTTGTCTTCTCCACAACCACCATTCTATTCCACCTATAGTGTTATATCCATGGCTCACGCTCATGTATTGCGTGGAGATTGAAAAAGTTTTGAAAAAGTTAGAGTATGAAACAATTGCTTGGCTTGTCATCGGGGTTGTGCATGATTTAAATACTTTGTGTGGGGAAGATGGAGCATAGCCAAACTATATGATTTTGTAGGGATAACTTTCTTTGGCCATGTTATTTTGAGAAGACATAATTGCTTTGTTAGTATGTTTGAAGTATTATTATTTTCTACGTTAATCTAAACTTTTGTCTTGAATCTTTCTAATCTGAATATTCATAGCACAATTAAGAAGATTTACATTGAAATTATGACAAGTAGCACTCCACATCAAAAATTCTCTTTTTATCATTTACTTACTCGAGGACGAGCAGGAATTAAGCTTGGGGATGCCTGATACGTCTCCAACGTATCTATAATTTTTGATTGCTCCATGCTATATTATCTACTGTTTTGGACTATATGGGGCATTATTTTCCACTTTTATATTATTTTTGGGACTAACCTATTAACCGGAGGCCCAGCCCAGAATTGCTGTTTTTTGCCTATTTCAGTGTTTCGGATAAACAGAATATCAAACGAAGTCCAAACGGAATAAAATCTTCGGAAACGTGATTTTCTCGCCGAACGTGATCCAGGAGACTTGGACCCTACTGCAAGGGATCAAATAGGTGGTCACGAGGGTGGAGGGTGCTCCCCCTAGGGCGCGCCCCCTGCCTCGTGGGCCCCTTGGTGCTCCACCGACGTACTCCTTCCTCCTATATATTCACACGTACCCCCAAACAATCAGAGCAGGAGCCAAAACCCTAATTCCACCACCGCAACTTTCTGTATCCACGAGATCCCATCTTGGGGCCTGTTCCGGAGCTCCGCCGAAAGAGAGCCGTCATCACGAAGGGCTTCTACATCATCCTAGCCCCTCCGATGAAGTGTGAGTAGTTTACCTCAGACCTTCGGGTCCATAGTTAGTAGCCGGATGGCTTCTTCTCTCTCTCTGAATCTCAATACAAAGTTCCCCCCTCTCTTGTGGAGATCTATTCGATGTAATCTTATTTTTCCGGTGTGTTTGTTGAGACCGATGAGTTGTGGGTTTATGATCAAGTCTATATATGAATAATATTTGAATCTTCTCTGAATTCTTTTACGCATAATTGGTTATGTTTGCAAGTCTCTTCGAATTACCCGTTTGGTTTGGCCAACTAGATTGATAGTTCTTGCCATGGGAGAAGTGCTTAGCTTTCGATTCGATCTTGCGGTGTCCTTACCCAGTGATAGAAGGGGCATCAAGGCATGTATTGTATTGTTTCCATCGAGGATAACAAGATGGGGTTTATTTCATATTGCATGAATTTATCTCTCTACATCATGTCATCTTGCTTAAGGCGTTACTCTGTTTTTAACTTAATACTCTAGATGCATGCTGGATAGCGGTCGATGAGTGGAGTAATAGTAGTAGATGCAGAATCGTTTCGATCTACTTGTCACGGACGTGATGCCTATATACATGATCATGCCTAGATATTCTCATAATTATGCACAATTCTATCAATTGCTCTACAGTAATTTGTTCACCCACCGTAGAATACTTGTGCTCTTGAGAGAAGCCACTAGTGAAACCTATGCCCCCCCAGGTCTATTCTCATCATATCAATCTCCATCACTTTTATATGGCTTTGATATTTACTTTGCCTTTACTTTTTTACTTTGCATCTTTATACCAAAAATATTCTATCTATCAGATCTCACTCTCGTAAGTGACCGTGAAGGGCTTGACAACACCTAATCGCGTTGGTTGCGAGTAGCTATCGCTTTGTGCAGGTACGAGGGACTTGAGCGTGGGCTCCTACTCGATTGATACCTTGGTTCTCAAAAACTGAGGGAAATACTTACGCTACTCTGCTGCATCATCCCTTCCTCTTCGGGGAAAACCAACACAAGCTCAAGACGTAGCATCGTCCACCGCCCTGGTGCTCTCGGCGCAGCGTGGTCAACATGGTCAAGGAACGACTTCCATCAGAAGAGTACTATACGTGGAGAGGCTGACAGCTGGGTCCACGACGGCCGCAAGGAAGTGCCTCCTTATTACATGCAAAATATTTATTCCTCCACATGACAGCAGGGACCCACTGGATGGGCAACTGTATTTCTTGAAAAAAATGTTTCCCCCTGACTGCTGGGACCTACCAGCTACGTATTCGCACGCAAGGATGTGCGTTTGGGCAAAAAAAACGATTCGCCCCCTGACTGCTGGGACCCACCAGCTACATCTTCGCACACAAGGAAGTGCATGACAGTCGGGACCCACCTGGTCGAAGCGTACGTAGCGTTGTCATTCTGGTCACGTACGTGTACGTACATACTGGTTGATGTTGAGGCGCGCACGTGTCGTAGTAGAGGCGCGCACGTAGCATGTACACGTACGTACAGCGGCCAGTGCGGAAAAAAGAAAATACGTCCACATACGTACATATGGGCAGGGTCTCGAATGCCTACTCGCGCATACGTACGGCCAGGGCTCGTATACATGGCTGGGTCGGAATGGAGAAACTGCGTCGTCGTCGTGTTCATGGGGAGCCAACCGGCTGGGTCAGAATGGAATGCGTTGTCGTGTTCATTGGGAGGGCTTGGATGGAACAACCGATGGAAACGAGGCCTGGCGTACCGGAGAACGAAGGAAATAGCCTTTTGTTTGACCGGCCACGTTTGAAACGGGATCCTGTTCATCGGGAGAGGTCTGGCGTCCCGCAAAATGGAGGAAACGGACCTCCTACGGTCGAAATGGGGGTCTTGTTTATCGGGAGGGGTGTGGCATACCGCAAAACGGAGGAAACGGACTTGTGTTGGAGCGCTACGGTCGAAACGGGGGTCCTGTTCATCGGGAGGGGTGTGGCATACCGCTAAACGGGACTCCACGGGATACTGTTCATCTCCACCATCGACCCCCTCCAGCCTCCACGGGCTACTGTTCATCCACCGTCGACCTCCTCCAGCCTCCACCTGCGACTGTTCATCCACTGGCTCCTGTTCATCCAGCCTCCACCGCGCGCTACTCCACCGGCTACTGTTCAACCAACCCTCTCCACAGGCTACTGTTCATCCAGCCCTCCACCGTCTATTTCTCATCCAGCCCTCCACGGGGTGGTCCTGTTCATCCTGCCCTCCACGGGGTCCTGTTCATCCACCCCCAGCCGGCTCGATCGATCGGGGTCTTGTTCATCCAGAGGCAACACCACGGGGTCCTGTTCATCCACCCCCACCGGGAACTGTTCATCCAAACCCCCCAGCGACGCTCACTATTCATCAAGAGGCAGCATCGATCGGCTTCAGTTAGCAGCAGTAGCAAAGGAATCGCTCGATCGGGTTCAGTTAACAGCCATCGATTGATTGCTCGGGTTCAGTAACGCGTAGCCTGCAGTGCAATCGCTCGAGTTCAGTTAGAGCCCAACGCCTCACTCGGGTTCAGTTAGAGCCCAATGTGTCGCACCCACGCGCGTGCATGTACTAGAGAAACGTGCATCGCTCGGCCCCGACCACCCACCGTAACTGGGAACACCCCGATATTTTCCTCGCCCTTGCTTCTACCATGGTTTTTTCCGTCATGGACGGCCCAAAGAATGTCATGCAGCTGCGTCTCTGGCCCGCCCAGGACAAAAAGCCCATTTTCTGTCATGATTTTTTGTCATAGAAGTAGGACCCCACCACATCTATGATGATATCGGGTTTTGTCACAATTATCGTCATAGAAGTGTCATAAGTATGACAGAAAAAAATTACGTTCGGCCCAAAATGTCACGGATGTGTCTTTTTTTCATAGTGACTGGGCATCGGAGTAACTACGTGCTCCGGAGTCCAGGTCCTTGATTTTTTTTCCGCTGCATCGGCTCGCCAGTGCAGGGCACCGGTGGGAGATGTAGGAACAGTTTTCTTTACCCCAGTTTTGGCATACATAGTGGACAACCTTTGTGCTATTAGTTCTATGTTACTAAATTTGTGCATGTACACACCTGTTAGTATCAATTTGCTATCATCCAAACATTGTTGCTATGTTGTTGTAGTTATATTTACCTTCCTCATAAAATGTTCAATTTGTTATTTATTGTACATGAGTAAGAACTTGTAGTGTCGTTGTAGTTAATTATAGCTTCTGATGTTCAAGAATTTGGTTGTTGTCTCAGTACCAATTATTTCATTTGCACATTGATCTTTTTGAGAAGATATGTCATAATTAACATGTTTCTTTAGTTTTTCAAAATAATCATTGGTGATTTTCTATGTTGCAATAAACCCATTTCCCCTACAATTGTTACTGATCTAGTTTTAAATATTATAGGATGAACGGAAGTGTTCTTACTTGGAGTGGGTTGATCAAGAGTAGCCACAGTCTTTGAAGATGTGCCTAACGAAGCTCTGGAGCATGTATGAGGAAGAGAACACATGTAGGCTTAGAGAAAGTCTTGTCAACACTGAAGCATATTTCAAGACGCGGGATAAAAATTTGAAGGTGGAGAATGAGCTCAAATTTTTTAAATCAGACTTTGCTAAGATGGTGTTGGCGAAGGAGGCGGCACTTTCCCAGTTGGCCCGTGCAAAACGGGTTCGTACTGAACTGAAAGCAAAGGTGGATAAGATGAGCCTAGATGATCTTGATTAGGGAAATGAATATATTGTTCTTATGAAGTTGAACTAGCTATATGTTATACTGTGCAGTTTTCATGTAGCTACCATATTGTGATGTTATAATATATTTATGTGCCTGATATGAAATTGGCAAACAACTGTTCGATATGAAATGTGAATTTGCATAATATCGGAATTATTAATTGTAAACTAATAAACCTGCTAAATGTGTCATGGATCTTTGCAAATGGTTCTAGCAGTAAGAGCGCTTGCGATGGATAGCCCAATGTCGGTGTCAAAACCGGCGGATCTCGGGTAGGGGGTCCCGAACTATGCGTCTAAGGCGGATGGCAACAGGAGGCAGGGGACACAATGTTTTACCCAGGTTTGGGCCCTCTTGATGGAGGTAAAACCCTACGTCCTGCTTGATTAATATTGATGATATGGATAGTACAAGAGTAGATCTACCACGAGATCAGAGAGGCTAAACCCTAGAAGCTAGCCTATGGTATGATTGTATGTTGTAGTTGTTGTTGTCCTACGGACTAAAACCCTCTGGTTTATATAGACACCGGAGAGGGTTAGGGTTACACAAGGTCGGTTAGAAAGGAGGAGATATCCATATCCGTATTGCCTAGCTTGCCTTCCACGCCAAGTAGAGTCCCATCCGTACACGAGACGAAGTCTTCAATCTTGTATCTTCATAGTCCAACAGTCCGGCCAAAGGATATAATCCGGCTGTCCGGAGACCCCCTAATCCAGGACTCCCTCAGTAGCCCCTGAACCAGGCTTCAATGACGATGAGTCCGGCGCGTAGTATTGTCTTCGGCATTGCAAGGCGGGTTTCTTCTCCGAATACATCACAGAAGAATTTGAATACAAGGATAGTGTCCGACCCTGCAAAATAAGTTCCACATACCACCGTAGAGAGAATAATATTTTCACAAATCTAATTTGTTGACTTGTTTTGGCAACACGACATTATGCCATGGCCCGGTGATTATTCGAACCGTTTCTTTTAACTAGCACCGCACATAACGCGAGGCAGTTTTTCGACACGTCTTGTCAAAGCAGAGATCATGTCCACTTATTACGGGATTCTCGCCAATACGGGCGTGGGTAACCCAACCATGTCTAGGATTCCTAGATCATAGGCAAGTCCCAAACGGCTACAGAGAGGACGCTTGATATTCACCCTCTAGGGATAAGGCTTTTACTTTTTCCCTCCCATGCTCAATCGAATCCTTCCCCCGCCTTGAGTTCTAACACCCAAAGCCCAGGTCAGGTGCCCCAGATCTTCAATCATGTCTGGATCTAGCCTTCAAGGCCGGTGGATGCCCTCCTCCATTACGGAAGAAGACATCAAGAAGTTGAGGGAGGCCAGATACCTAAACGCAGAGGTTTCGCATCGGCTGCCTGCCCGAGGGCAGGTCGTCCCTACTCCTGAACCCAACGAAGACGTCGTGTTCATCTCCCACTTCCTTCGAGGACTAGGCCTCACTCTGGATCCCTTCGTTAGGGGGTTGATGTTTTATTACGGGCTAGATTTCCATGATCTAGCCCCGGACTCCTTTCTCCACATCTTGACATTTATTGTCGTGTGTGAGGCCTTCCTCCGCATTACCCCTCACTTCGGCCTGTGGCTCAAGACCTTTGACGTGAAGCCGAAGATGGTCGAGGGGAAGTATGCAGCGTGCGGAGGCGCATTAATAAGCAAGATAGCAGGAGCTCCGTGGCCCAAAGGTTCCTTTCCAGAGGTGTCCGGATTATGGGAACAGGGGTGGTTTTATATCACAGCTCCCAGAAGTGCCAAGTGGGTGGCTTCCCCTGCTTTCCGCTCAGGCCCTCCACCACAACTGATGTCATGGATTAGCAGAGGGCTGAGCTGGGGTCTTGCCAAGGACGTGCCTGTACTGCAAAGCCGCACCCAAAATCTCTTCGAAGGAGATTTCAGTTTGATTATGGTGGCGCAAGTCATGCTGGTTCGTCGAGTCCAGCCTTGCAAACGCCGGCCCCTCCGCATGTGGGAGTTCAACCCAGAAGGGCCGCATACTATTCAAAATTTCCTCGGCCTGATGCACGAGGAGATGTACAAATCATTCTTCGGACCCCAAGTAGAGTGTCCGGATACCACCGAGGACGTGGGCCTGAGCAGCAACCATACCGCCGACCAAGTAAGTAATCCTTCAGCCGAACACACCATCTTTTGTTTACCACGATGTCATTATGAGAAATCGCTCTTTGACCAGGACTGGATAACAAAGGTGAATATGATTCGGTGTTCGGCCCCCCTTCCTGAGGGTTTGGAAAATCCGGTACTAGAAAAGATGCTCGAGCTAGCACCTTGCCCGGAGCCCTCAAAGGAAGACAAAGGGGAGAATAATGAGGGCAAAAGTGGACCTCCATCTCTACCCATTCCGACCGAGGGAACGAGCGCCTTCGTGAGGGAGGATAACTGAGGGGAGGAATCAGACATTCTCTCACCCCGGGGAAGGAAGAGCACTACCTCTGAAGATCCGGAAACCAAGGTTTCCAAGCGGGAGAAGAAATCTCCGCCAGAGGGTCCTGCCTTGGGGGGTGCTCTTGTCGCACAAAGTCCGCGCAGGGATCAGCCCTCCAACGAGCTGTAAGTAATCAAAAAGTACTTTAATAGTGGAGATATACTACCTTGCCTCTGAGGAAAATAACCGAAGTATTTATTGCAGTTCGGATCTTAGCCCTTCTCAGCAGAGCTCATCTTTGGGGGATCTTCTTCCGGAGATGATGGAGAGCGAAATGCCTCCCCTGGACTCCTCCACTCAAGAAGCAGGCGACCTTGAAGTGTCGTCACTGAGGGCCTCTCCGGGTCCGGTGAGGCTAGAAGATAATCCTATAGTCACCCAAAATCCCCAGCGTCCGACTCTTGAAGATGGCAAACAGAAGAGTCCGGCACCGCCTGGTATGCGGTCGGACATACTGAGAGATCTGTTGGAGCGAGCGACCATCTCAGAAGGACACCATACATTGATGGGTACGGTGATGGAAAGGATCTCATCCGCCAAAAGTGGGTTGCATGATGCCTTTATGAGTCTACTGACGGGCTTTGAGGTACGTAAAATGATGTACATTTGTGATGGTACCACACATTTTTAGGTGTGCCCTGTGTAGATAGTAGCCCCTGAGACTCTGGTTGTCGCCGAGAACGGCGGCAAATAGAGGATCGTAGTCCCAGGCAATAACCGTACCGCTTTAATGTGCAGGTAGTGGGAGCTCCGGTGGCTAGCCGGACTCATGAATTTGCCGAAATGAAGCGGCAACTGGATGCGGCGGATGCCGACATCGAGCTTGTTAACAAGAGGCTTGACGAGGCACAAGGTAAGTGTTATTTTCTGGTGAATGCCACATAGTAAGAGCTGCATGATGCCAATATCTTTAATATGTTGTGGCTGCAGATGGAGCTACCACCGTGGAAACCTTGTGGGCGGAACTTTCCCGAGCCAAATAACAAGCAAGGATTAGTAATGCGGCTGCTTTGAAGGCGGCCGAGGAGTTAAAAACCGAGAAGGCCGCGCATTGCAAGAGAAAAGAGAAGATGGCCAAGATGGCCATAGAATTAAAAGACACTGCCGACCGTTGCCAGTTCCTTGAAAAAGAGAACCGATTGAAGGCAGCAGACCTTGAAAAGGCCATGATGGCGAACAAAGACACCTGCTCTGCTATGAGAGCAAAGAAGGAGGAGCTGCGTGAAGCCGGGGATATTGCAGCTGGGAAGCCCTTCATGCTACGGAGAAAGTTCGAAGATCCACGGTATGCCCCTCTGGATCAGCTGTGGAGTTCGGCAGACGCATATATGGACTTGGCGGCGAGCGCTGCCGATGCGGCCAAATACTTCCAAGGTCAAACAGATCATGAAGTGGACAAGCTGTTCTGGTCGCAATTCAACGTTCCAGAGCGTCCGCTTCCATTGACTGATCAGCTAGCCGAATGGGCCAAACTAAATAGGTTGTCCGGACTCGCCATGAGGTCTGTCGTGGATCAGCTGTGGCCGGAAAAGCCGAAGCCGAACAACTATTTTAGCTTAGTGCAACAGTTTTGTAACACCCCGGATGTAATTTACCCAATTTGTACTCCAACTCTTGCCTTTCCGGCCTTAGTTATTTTATTTTCTCGGGTTCGGGTTTTTGTCTCCATGTATTGTGTCATTGTCATGCATCTCATAACATGTCATCATGTGCATTGCATTTGCATACGTGTTCATCTCATGCATTCGAGCATCTTCCCCGTTGTCCGTTTTGCATTCCGACGCTTCGTTCTCCTCCGATGGTCTTTTCTACCTTTCTTTCGTGTGTGGGTATTAAACATTTCCGGATTGGACCGAGACTTGCCAAGCGGCCTTGGTTTACTACCGGTAGACCGCCTGTCAAGTTTCGTACCATTTGGACTTCGTTTGATGCTCCAACGGTTAACCGAGGGACCGAAAAGGCCTCGTGTGTGTTGCAGACCAACACCTCTCCAATTTAGCCCAAAACCCTCTCCATCATCTAGAGTGTTCGATCACGATCGCGTGGCCGAAAACCGCACCTCATTCTGAGCTTCCTAGCTCCTCCTACCTATAAAAGAGCACCCCTCCCTGAAATTCCGGATCAGATCAAACCCTAACCTAGCTCCCCGCCTCCACCGCGCGGCCGGACAATGTCCGATCCCGGCCGGACGCATCGTCACGGCCAACCGCCTGATGCCACGTGGCGCCGCCGCACTCCTCCCGCCGCCGGCCCGTCCCGGCCCAAGGCAGGCCCTCCACCGCTCCCGTCCGGGCCGAGGCGCTCGCCCGCACCCCGCCGTCGCCTCCTTCATCTCCAGGGGCGCGCCGCTCCCTCTGCCGCGGGCCACCGCGCCGTCCGTCACATCCCTCGCTGGCGGGACGCCCGACCTCGCCGCGCCCTTCTTCCGACCTTGCCGCGCCGGCCGGCCACCGCCGCCACCGCTCCGGCGAGCTCCGCCGCTCGTCTCCACCGCCCCGGCCTTCGTCCCCTTCCTCCGGCGACATCCAGCGGCTCCGGCGACCTCGATTCCGGCCGACCATCCTCGGGAACCGCGCCCTGCTACAGTAACCGCCCGGATCCGATCTGGATCTAAGATCCGTGGGTTGACTTTCCGTCCCTAACCCTAATTTTTTGCCTATATTCATCGCATTGTAACTTGGCATCCGTAGCTCCGTTTTGGGCGTGTAGCATATCAAAATGTTCGCCTCAGAGAGTACATCATTTCATCTCATTGCATAATTTTTATTTGTGTTCATCTTGATGCCCGAAATGCTGTTAGAAGAATGCTATCTGAGATATTTGCCAGATCTGCTGCTCCAATTAGTTATTTGTCATTTTTGCCATGATTTATGTGTGCATGATATGCCCCTAAGCTCTTCATGAGTTTTATTATATGTTTTGCCATCTATCTAGAGGTGCAACCCATGTATTTTTTTGATGTGTGTGGTGACTAGCACAAGCTTGCAAAGTGAGGCATTCGTTAATGCTGATTTCAGGGACTTTGCTTTTCCACTAAGTCCTTGACCTGTTTATCTCATATGACCATATGTTAATATTGTTTCCTAGTGATCCGTGCCTCGTTTGAGGATGATCAGTAAGGATGTTTTGTTAATCTTGCAGTGATCTATCCATCCATGTCTTTGTTTGCAATTATGGAGCACCCTAGCTTGAGTCAATCGAGCTCTACTTTTGTCATTTCGTGAATCTGGGCAGATTGTCTACTTGTTAGCAATTTTGCCAAGGATGTTGTAGTTGATCTGTGCATGCTATGTTTTTGTTCTTGCCATGTCGAGCTTGTATTTTGCGTATTATTGATGGGTGTCTGCTTAGATGGTCATGACTTGCTCTGTAGTGAGTGCATCGAGCTCGTAAACATGCCTACTTGATATCTGTTTTCAGCATGCTCCAGTTTTCACCAAGTGTGAGAACTGATTATGTTTTTGCCATGTTCACATGCTTGCAAATGTATTTTGTGATCCCTTTTGGCTCAAGGTCACTAAGGGACTTTTGTTAAGCTCTTTGAGTAGCTCCATGCCATGCTTTACTTTGCCATGTTCAGGTCCTGTAGCATATAGTTTTCATGCTCCAAAGAGTGCTATCTGATCTGGAATTCCAGACAAGTGTTAATTCACTAAGTCTGAGATCTGTTTACCAAATGCATTTTTGCCATGCTTGTTTGAACCTGTTAATGGATGAATTGGCTGTAGCTTAGTGCTAGACTTTTGTTAAGCTTCATGAATGGATTCCTGCCATGTATTTTGATGCCATGTTTGGGTGCTGTAGCATGTTCATCTTGTTGCATTTAGATGGCTACTTGCTGTAAATCGCAGAACATGGTCATATTTGAATTGCTTGCCATTTCCAAACCGTAACTCCGATTCCGGCGTTATTCATATCGTTTTCAAGCGATTTCATCTCATCTTTCCAGTGGCACACTTGGATTTCCAGGTTGAGGCCAGGTTCATGCATTCCCTGTCAAATCTTGCATATGCTTCACATATTGCATCCCGCATAGCATACCATCTTTGCATCATGTTGTTTGAGTTTGCACGTGGTTGATTGTGTCCTTGTTGCTTGTTTGTCTTGTTTGGGTAGAGACGGGAGACGAGTTCGCTAACGAGGAGCCCATTGAGTTTGCTTTCGAGGATCCAGTCAACTCTGACAACTTTGTAGGCAAGATGATCATACCCTTGAAATCACTACTATCTTTGCTTTGCTAGATGCTCGCTCTTTTTCTATGCCTATACTACGATACCTACCACTTTATTATCATGCCTCCCAAATTGCCATGTCAAACCTCTAACCCACCTTATCCTAGCAAACCGTTGATTGGCTATGTTACCGCTTTGCTCAGCCCCTCTTATAGCATTGCTAGTTGCAGGTGAAGATTGGAGACCGTTCCTTGTTGGAACATTATTTACTTGTTGGGATATCATTATATTACCATGTTATCTTAATGCATCTATATACTTGGTAAAGGGTGGAAGGCTCGGCCTCTCGCCTAGTGTTTTGTTCCACTCTTGCCGCCCTAGTTTCCGCCATATCGGTGTTATGTTCCCGGTTTTTTCGTTCCTTACGTGGTTGGGTGATAATGGGAACCCCTTGATAGTTCGCCTTGTTTAAAGCTTTTCCAGCAATGCCCAACCTTGGTTTTACCATTTGCCACCTAGCCTCTTTTTCCCTTGGGTTTCCGGAGCCCGAGGGTCATCTTATTTAAGCCCCCCCGGGCCAGTGCTCCTCTGAGTGTTGGTCCAACCGAGCGATGTCCGGGGCTACCAGGGGCAACTCTGGGATGGCCTACCCGACGTCTTGCTCATCCGGTGTGCCCTGAGAACGAGATATGTGCAGCTCCTATCAGGATTTGTCGGCACATCTGGGTGGTGTTGCTGGATTTGTTTTAACTTGTCAAAGTGTCTTGTAGAACCAAGATACTGAGTCTGATCGGAACGTCTCGGGAGGAGGTTTATTCCTTCGTTGACCGTGAGAGCTTGTCATGGGCTAAGTTGGGACTGCCCTGCAGGGATTTGAACTTTCGAAAGCCGTGCCCGCGGTTATGGGCAGATGGGAATTTGTTAATGTCCAGTTGTAGATAACTTGAACCTTAACTTAATTAAAATGTATCAACAGTGTGAGTTACCGTGATGGTCTCTTCTCGGCGGAGTCCGAGAAGTGAACACGGTGTTGGAGTAATGCTTGCGTAGGTTGTCCTTTAGTTACTCACTCGTGCTTTGCCTCCTCTTCTCGCTCTCTTTTGCGAACAGGTTAGCCACCATATATGCTAGTCGCTTGCTGCAGCTCCATATATTACCTTGCCCTACCTATTAAGCTTAAATAGTCTTGATCGCGAGGGTGCGAGATTGCTGAGTCCCTGTGGCTCACAGATTACTTCCAAACCAGATGCAAGGCCTGATGATTCCGCTCCAGATGGCGCGCTCGAGCTCAAGTGGGAGTTCGACGAGGACTCTCAATGATACTACGTGTCTTTCCCTGATGATCAGTAGTGGTGCCCAGTTGGGGTGATCGGGACCGTGTCGCATGTTGGGTTATCTTTTATTTTGGCGCCGTAGTCGGGCCATGAGTGTTTGAATGTTGTAATGCTATTTATGTACTTGATTGACGTGGCGAGTGTAAGCCAACTATGTATCTCCCCTTTATTATTTATATTACATGGGATGTTGTGAAGATTGCCTAACTTGCGACATTGCTTTCAATGCGGTTATGTCTCTAAGTCGTGCCTCGACATGTGGGAGCTATAGCCGCATCGAGGGCATTACAAGTTGGTATCAGAGCATGATGAACTTCATCTTCAACGCCTACACCAATGACTTCGTTTTGGTCTATCTCGACGACATTCTGGTTTTCTCGAAGAACAAGGAAGATCATGCCAAGCACTTGCGTTTGGTGCTCGATAAGCTCAGGGAACACAAGTTCTACGCCAAGTTCTCCAAGTGCGAATTTTGGCTCAATGAGGTTCTTTATGTTGGTCATATCATCTCTGCCAAGGGCATTGCGGTGAATCCTGAGAAGGTGTCTGCAATTGTGAATTGGGAACCTCCTCAGAACGTGAAGCAACTCCGTAGCTTCCTCGGTCTCGCAAGCTACTATCGAAGATTTGTTGAAAACTTTTCTAAGATCGTGAAGCCTCTCTCAAATCTTCTCCAGAAGCATGTCAAGTACGTTTGGTCTCCGGAGTGTGACATTGCTTTCAACACTTTGAAAGAGAAATTGGTCACTGCTCCAGTTCTGACTTCGCCTGATGAATCCAAACCGTACGAGGTCTTTTGTGATGCCTCTCTCCAAGGTCTTGGTGCAGTGTTGATGCAAGAGAAGAAAGTTGTTGCTTATACCTCTCGCCAGTTGAAGCCCAACGAGAAGAACTACCCCACTCATGATCTCGAGTTGGCGGCAGTTGTGCATGCTCGTTTGACTTGGAGACATCTCTTATTGGGAAGAAAAGTGGACATTTTCACTGACCACAAGAGTCTCAAGTACATCTTTACTCAGCCTAATCTCAACCTCAGGCAAACTTGATGGGTCGAAATGATTCAAGAGTATAATCCGAGTATCGAGTATACTCCAGGCAAGGCCAATGTGATTGCTGACGCATTGAGCAGGAAGGCTTATTGCAACAGTCTGATTCTCAAGCCTTATCAACCCAAGCTTTGTGAAGCTTTCCGCAAACTTAATCTGCAAGTTGTTCCTCAAGGTTTCCTCGCCAACCTTCAAGTCTCTCCTACCTTGGAAGACCAGATTCGCCAAGCTCAGCTTCTCGATGCTATGGTGAAAAAGGTGAAGATTGGGATTGCCAAGAGTCAACCCAAGTACAAGTGCTACCGCCTTGATGACAAGGATACTCTCTTCTTCGAGGATCGTATTGTTGTGCCCAAAGGTGACCTTCGTAAAGTGATCATGAATGAGGCTCACAATTCTCTCCTCTCCATCCACCCTGGGAGCATGAAGATGTATCAGGACCTCAAGCAGGCTTATTGGTGGACTCGAATGAAGCGCGGGATTGCTCAGTTCGTGAATGAATGTGATGTCTGCAGAAGAGTGAAGGCAGAACATCAAAGGCCAGCGGGTCTCCTCCAACCTCTTGCCATTCCAGAATGGAAGTTTGACCACATTGAGATGGACTTCGTGACTGGGTTTCTAGAGTCCAAGCGTGGCAATGATGCTATATTCGTTGTCATTGACAAACTCACTAAAGTGGCTCACTTTATGCCTATCAAAGAGTCAATCACTGCAGCTCAATTCGCGGAACTCTATACCTCTCGGATTGTCTCTGTGCACGGTATTCCACAAGTGATATCTTCAGACCGTGGCAGCATCTTTACCTCCAAGTTTTGGGATTCTTTTCAGAAGGCCATGGGCACCAACATCCGCTTCAGCACAGCTTTCCATCCTCAAACTAGCGGTCAAGTCGAGCGTGTCAATCAGATTCTTGAATATATGCTCAGGGCTTGTGTGATCTCCTTCGGCATGAAGTGGGAGGATTGTCTTCCTTATGCTGAATTCTCCTACAACAACAGTTTTCAAGCAAGTTCGGACAAGGCCCCATTTGAAATTCTGTATGGCAGGAAGTGCCGTACCCCTCTCAACTGGTCTAAAACCGGTGAACGTCAGCTTTTGGGTAATGACTTAATCACAGAGGCAGAGGAAATGTGCAAAGTCATACGAGATAACCTCAAAGCAGCCCAATCCCGCCAGAAGAGCTACTATGATAGTAAGCATCGTGATCTGGCTTTCGAGATCGGAGATCATGTTTACCTCCGCGTCTCTCCTATGAAAGGTACTCGTTGCTTCGGTATCAAAGGGAAGCTTGCCCCGAGATACGTGGGACCTTTCAAGATTGTCAGCAAGAGAGGCGATCTCGCCTATCAACTCGAGCTTCCTTCAAACTTTGCAAATGTTCATGACGTGTTCCATGTCTCTCAGCTTCGAAAGTGCTTCAAGACTCCTGACCGCACCGTCAACTTCGAGGACATTGAGCTCCAAGAAGATCTTTCTTATCATGAGCACCCCGTTGCTATTCTTGAAGAGGCTGAACGCAAGACTCGCAACAAGTCAATCAAGTCCCTCAAAGTCAAGTGGTCACACCATTCCGACCGTGAAGCTACCTGGGAACGCGAGGATCACCTCCGTTCTGAGTACCCGGCGTTCTTTCAGTCCTAGATCTCAGGACGAGATCCTTTCGTAGTGGTGGAGTGTTGTAACACCCCGGATGTAATTTACCCAATTTGTACTCCAACTCTTGCCGTTTCCGGCCTTAGTTATTTTATTTTCTCGGGTTCGGGTTTTTGTCTCCGTGTGTTGTGTCGTTGTCATGCATCTCATATCATGTCATCATGTGCATTGCATTTGCATACATGTTGATCTCATGCATTCGAGCATTTTCCCCGTTGTCTGTTTTGCATTCCGGCGCTTCATTCTCCTCCGGTGGTCTTTTCTACCTTTCTTTCGTGTGTGGGGATTAAACATTTCCGGATTGGACCGAGACTTGCCAAGCGGCCTTGGTTTACTACCGGTAGACCGCTTGTCAAGTTTCGTACCATTTGGACTTCGTTTGATGCTCCAACGGTTAACCGAGGAACCGAAAAGGCCTCGTGTGTGTTGCAGCCCAACACCTCTCCAATTTGGCCCAAAACCCACCAAAACCCTCTCCATCATCTAGATCGTTCGACCACGATCGCGTGGCCGAAAACCGCACCTCATTCTGAGCTTCCTAGCTCCTCCTACCTATAAAAGAGCACCCCTCCCCGAAATTCCGGATCAGATCAAACCCTAACCTAGCTCCCCGCCTCCACCGCGTGGCCGGACAACGTCCGATCCCGGCCGGACGCATCGCCACGGCCAACCGCCTGACGCCACGTGGCGCCGCCGCACTCCTCCCGCCGCCGGCCCGTCCCGGCCCAAGGCAGGCCCTCCGCCGCTCCCGTCCGGGCCGAGGCGCTCGCCCGCACCCCGCCGTCGCCTCCTTCATCTCCGGGGGCGCGCCGCTCCCTCCACCGCGGACCACCGCACCGTCCGCCGCATCCCTCGCCGGCGGGACGCCCGACCTCGCCGCGCCCTTCTTCCGACCTTGCCGCGCCGGCCGGCCACCGCTGCCACCGCTCCGGCGAGCTCCGCCGCTCGTCTCCACCGCCCCGGCCTTCGCCCCATTCCTCCGGCGACATCCAGCGGCTCCGGCGACCTCGATTCCGGCCGACCATCCTCGAGAACCGCGCCCTGCTACAATAACCGCCCGGATCGGATCTGGATCTGAGATCCGCGGGTTGACTTTCCATCCCTAACCCTAATTTTTTGCCTATGTTCATCGCATTGTAACTTGGCATCCGTAGCTCCGTTTTGGGCGTGTAGCATATCAAAATGTTCGCCTCAGAGAGTACAGCATTTCATCTCATTGCATCATTTTCATTTGAGTTCATCTTGATGCCCGAAATGCTGTTAGAAGAATGCTATTTGAGATATTTGCCAGATCTGCTGCTCCAATTAGTTGTTTGTCATTTTTGCCATGATTTATGCGTGCATGATATGCCCCTGAGCTCTTCATGAGTTTTGTTATATGTTTTGCCATCTATCCAGAGGTGCAACCCATATATTTTTGTGATGTGTGTGGTGACTAGCACAAGCTTGCAAAGTGAGGCATTCGTTAATGCTGATTTCAGGGACTTAGCTTTTCCACTAAGTCTTTGACCTGTTTATCTCATAGGGCCATATGTTAATGTTGTTTCCTAGTGATCCGTGCCTCATTTGAGGATGATCAGTAAGGATGTTTTTTTAATCTTGTAGTGCTCTATCCATCCATGTCTTTGTTTGCAATTATGGAGCACCCTAGCTTGAGTCAATCGAGCTCTACTTTTGTCATTTCGTGAATCTGGGCAGATTGTCTACTTGTTAGCAATTTTGCCAAGGATGTTGTAGTTGATCCGTGCATGCTATGTTTTCGTTCTTGTCATGTCGAGCTTGTATTTTGTGTATTCTTGATGGGTGTATGCTTAGATGGTCATGACTTGCTCTATAGTGAGTGCATCGAGCTCGTAAACATGCCTACTTGATATCTGTTTTCAGCATGCTCCAGTTTTCACCAAGTCTGAGAACTGATTATGTTTTTGCCATGTTCACATGCTTGCAAATGTATTTTGTGATCCCTTTTGGCTCAAGGTCACTAAGGGACTTTTGTTAAGCTCTTTGAGTAGCTCCATGCCATGCTTTACTTTGCCATGTTCAGGTCCTGTAGCATATAGTTTTCATGCTCCGAAGAGTGCTATCTGATCTGGAATTCCAGACAAGTGTTAATTTCACTAAGTCTGAGATCTGTTTACCAAATGCATTTTTGCCATGCTTGTTTGAACCTGTTAATGGATGAATTGGCTGTAGCTCAGTGCTAGACTTTTGTTAAGCTTCATGAATGGATTCCTGCCATGTATTTTGATGCCGTGTTTGGGTGCTGTAGCATGTTCATCTTGTTGCACTTAGATGGCTACTTGCTGTAAATCGCAGAACGTGGTCATATTTGAATTGCTTGCCATTTCCAAACCATAACTCCGATTCCGGCGTTATTCATATTGTTTTCAAGCGATTTCATCTCATCTTTCCAGTGGCACACTTGGATTTCCAAGTTGAGGCCAGGTTCATGCATTCCCTGTCAAATCTTGCATATGCTTCACATATTGCATCCCACATAGCATACCATCTTTGCATCATGTTGTTTGAGTTTGCACGTGGTTGATTGTGTCCTTGTTGCTTGTTTGTCTTGTTTGGGTAGAGCCGAGAGACGAGTTCGCTAACGAGGAGCCTGTTGAGTTTGCTTTCGAGGATCCAGTCAACTCTGAAAACTTTGTAGGCAAGATGATCATACCATCGAAATCACTACTATCTTTGCTTTGCTAGATGCTCGCTCTTTTGCTATGCCTATGCTACGATACCTACCACTTTGTTATCATGCCTCCCAAATTGCCATGTCAAACCTCTAACCCACCTTGTCCTGGCAAACCGTTGATTGGCTACGTTACCGCTTTGCTCAGCCCCTCTTATAGCGTTGCTAGTTGCAGGTGAAGATTGGAGACCGTTCCTTGTTGGAACATTATTTACTTCTTGGGATATCATTATATTACCATGTTATCTTAATGCATCTATATAGTTGGTAAAGGGTGGAAGGCTCGGCCTCTCGCCTAGTGTTTTGTTCCACTCTTGCCGCCCTAGTTTCCGTCATATCGGTGTTATGTTCCCGGTTTTTGCGTTCCTTACGCGGTTGGGAGATAATGGGAACCCCTTGATAGTTCGCCTTGATTAAAGCTTTTCCAGCAATGCCCAACCTTGGTTTTACCATTTTCCACCTAGCCTCTTTTTCCCTTGGGTTTCCGGAGCCCAAGGGTCATCTTATTTAAGCCCCCCCGGGCCAGTGCTCCTCTGAGTGTTGGTCCAACCGAGCGATGTCCGGGGCTACCAGGGGCAACTCTGGGCTGGCCTACCCGACATCTTGCTCATCCGGTGTGCCCTGAGAACGACATATGTGCAGCTCCTATCGGGATTTGTCGGCACATCTGGGTGGTGTTGCTGGATTTGTTTTAACTTGTCGAAGTGTCTTGTAGAACCGAGACACCGAGTCTGATCGGAACGTCTCAGGAGGAGGTTTATTCCTTCGTTAACCGTGAGAGCTTGTCATGGGCTAAGTTGGGACTCCCCTGCAGGGATTTGAACTTTCGAAAGCCGTGCCCGCGGTTATGGGCAGATGGGAATTTGTTAATGTCCGATTGTAGATAACTTGAACCTTAACTTAATTAAAATGTATCAACATTGTGAGTTACCGTGATGGTCTCTTCTCGGCGGAGTCCGGGAAGTGAACACGGTGTTGGAGTAATGCTTGCGTAGGTTGTCCTTTAGTTACTCGCTCGCGCTTTGCCTCCTCTTCTCGCTCTCTTTTGCGAACAGGTTGGCCACCATATATGCTAGTCGCTTGCTGCATCTCCATACATTACCTTGCCCTACCTATTAAGCTTAAATAGTTTTGATCGCAAGGGTGCGAGATTGCTGAGTCCCTGTGGCTCACAGATTACTTCCAAACCAGATGCAGGGCCTGATGATTCCGCTCCAGATGGCGCGCTCGAGCTCAAGTGGGAGTTCGACGAGGACTCTCGACGATACTACGTGTCTTTCCCTTATGATCAGTAGTGGTGCCCAGTTGGGGTGATCGGGACCGTGTCGCATGTTGGGTTATCTTTTATTTTGGCACCGTAGTCGGGCCATGAGTGTTTGAATGTTGTAATGCTATTTATGTACTTGATTGATGTGGCGAGTGTATGCCAACTATGTATCTCCCCTTTATTATTTATATTACATGGGATGTTATGAAGATTGCCTAACTTGCGACATTGCTTTCAATGCGGTTATGTCTCTAAGTCATGCCTCGACACATGGGAGCTATAGCCGCATCGAGGGCGTTACAAGTTCCTTGGTGCGGTGTCGCGCATCACTGCGATGAAGAGGTCGGCATGCATAGAAGGCTCGTGGATGGCACTCGCCCGTGTTAAAGCATACTGGGCGGAGATGGATGCTACCACTGTTGTGGCGCATGGTTCGACCATAGGCCGAGTGGCTGCCGAGCACTATTTCGAAGAGGTTCTCGAGGGTGCTCGTTTGATAGAGGCCCAGTGTTCAAAGAATATTATGTTTGAGTGACATGTATTCCCATTGTAAACACAATGTTTTTATGAAATTTATTAAGGCTGTGTTTATACTTATGCCTGAAAGTAATATGATGCCTCCTGCGCGGCCGTTTATGTATACATGTGTATAACCTGAAAGATTGCAGTCGTCAGCTTCATCCCCCACGCATATAATGCAGAGGTGTTCGTAGAAGGCGCGTGTTCACACTTAACCCAACGTCTTGGTCCTATTAAGGAGGTGATAGCGCAGTGAATGAGGCAACCGGACTATAATGCTTTAACACTTTCACTTAGCCATAGCAGTTTGACGGTGGGGCTACTATATAGCCCCTGTTGGCTCCGCACTCTCCCGAATTCGGGGTGCGTACATGCCTGGCCGGGAAACGGCCCTTCGTTAAGGCGGAGGAATTCTAACATTCCGATAGGTTATCGAGTGGTTGACCAGTCTCACGCTATATCATGACAGTTAGTTTTTGACTTTCTCTACTCAGGTGCTCGTCCGGATGACCCGGGGCACAATCGCAGTAGTTCTCCTAGTGCTACCTTAGCCGACAGAGCGGAACGTAAGGTACCAAAACATAGGATCCGGGCAAACCCAACATTTGACCAAAGACATGATTCGGAGCTGATGCATATAAGGCCAAACTCGCGACACCGAACACTCCCTAAGGTATTCGGTCTTTATTGTATAAACTGGGCCGATATAGTGCCCTTTGTAAGAAGCCCCTGGTGTCCAGGTACGTGCATTGTTCTGACGTGGCCGCATGCCAAGACACCAGCATTCTTCTCAATTGTACTGAGAATCCGAGGGATGTGTATCAACAAGAGACAGTAAAAAAGGTTGACGCAGGGTCTTAATCTAAAAAGAATCCTTGGGGTGGGTCCCTGCTGCATGTCTGCGCCTGTGTCTCCGTTGTGCCGTATCCTAGACGGGTGTAGCATGATGGTCATCTGTAAAAGAGAGAAACTTAGGTGAAAAGTTGTCGTGCAAAAAGGTAGGTTTGAAGAAACCATGTATAATTCAAGATGAGTAAAAATTGCCACTTGTCTGCGTGCATTGAGCCCCTTGTATTTGTAATAGGGGTGTGGCTTATCAAACCTGTGTGAGTTACATATGGCTGTGCCGGACTCATCTAACCGTGTCCGTGGTCTTGACGACCTATCAAATGCTTTTGCTGGTGAGTCCCTTTTTAGTGTGCGGCTGCCAAGGCAGTCGCACTCTCTTCAGCGCGCAGGGATCGCCTAATATTTCCATCTACTGTAATGATGCCACGTGGACCGGGCATCTTAAGCGTAAGGGAAGCATAGTGCGGTATTGCATTAAAGCGAGCGAAAGCTTCACGCCCAAGTAGTGCTTGATAGCCACTTTGGAACGGAGCAATGTGGAATGTTAAATGTTCGCTACAGAAGTTATCGGGGAAGCCGAATATAACCTCTAGTAGCAGGGAGCCCGTGCAATGAGCCCCTGGGCCTGGCGTTACTCCTTTAAGGGTAGTATTGCTTAGGCAAATTTTCGTTGGGTCTATCCCCATTTTGCGGATTGTATCCTAGTATATCAGGTTTAAACTGCTGCCATCGTCCACCAGGACTCGTGTAAAGTGGTATCCGTCAATTATTGGGTCTAATACCAGGGCAGCCCATCCTGCACGCCGGATACTTGCTGAGTAATCCCGATGGTCAAAAGTGATCGGTTGAAACGACCAGTGGCAGGACTCCGCGGTGATAGGCCCTTGGGCATATTTATCTGGGAGTGCCGCTTTGTTTCTCCCCTTTATCACATGTAACACATTTACTGTTTTGACTTCTAGTGGAAATTTTCTTTGTTCCCCAGTGTCTTGCTTGAGAGGCTCATCCTCGTCTTCGCTTGGTGTATCTTCCCCCTTGTGTACAGCGTTGAGCTTGCCGGATTGCTTGAAGACCCAACATTCTCTGTGGGTATGATTAGCAGGTTTACCGGGGGTGCTATGGATCTGACATACTTGGTCCAAAATTTTGTTTAGGCTAGACAGTTCATCTCTGGCGCCTTTAGAGGGCGGCTTTTGCTGACTTGGCCGAGAGCTTTTGAATCTGGTGTTTACTGCCGTGCTCTTCATGTTGTCTTCTTTATTTCGGTGTTTATTATTGTTGTTGCGCCGTGATTTCCCGTTTCCATCTCTAGCTTCGGATGTACTGGGGTCGCTGGTGCTGCATCTGGCTAGCCAGCTATCCTCACCCGTGCAAAAGCGGGTCATGAGGCTTGTTAATGCTGCCATTGTTCTCGGCTTTTCTTGGCCGAGGTGTCTAGCAAGCCATTCGTCATGGACGCTATGTTTAAAAGCTGCCAAGGCTTCAGCGTCCGGATAGTCGACTATTTGGTTCTTTTTAGTAAGGAACCTGTTCCAAAGCTTTCGGGCTGACTCTTCGGGCTGTTGAGTTATATGACTCAAATCGTCCGCATCCGGAGGTCGGACATAAGTCCCTTGAAAATTTGCCCAAAAAGCGTCTTCGAGCTCTTCCCAGCTTCCAATGGAGCTTTCGGGGAGGCTTTTAAGCCAGTGCCGAGCTAGCCCTTTGAGTTTGAGGGGTAAATACTTAATGGCGTGGAGATCATCTCCTCGAGCCATATGGATATGGAGGATATAGTCCTCAATCCAGACCCCAGGGTTTGTTGTTCCGTCGTATGCCTCTATGTTTACGGGTTTGAATCCCTCTGGAAATTCATGGTCCAGTACCTCGTCGGTGAAACATAGGGGGTGTGCGGCACCCCTGTATCTGGGTGTACCGTAGTGTTCGGATGTTTGTTGTGTTGCATCGTATCCTGGAGCGTTCCTGCGTGGTCCATAGATGGATCTGGTTGCACCGTCCTTTTGATGTGAGCCCTCGTGTGGATCGCGTATTGGCTTATTTGCGGCATTGCTTGCCTCTCTATGTTGGCCGTGAGGTCGTCTATCCGGCCAGGTGGCCATTTTAATTTTTGGTTGCGGGGGATCTAAGGCCTCCTCATCGAATTTGGGTAGCAACTTCCGCTTCGGGTAGCTCTTGGTGGGGCGATTACCGCCGTATTTCACTGCTTCATTGAGTACTTTGCTCGATCTGATTCCGAGTGTGTCTTGTGCAGCCTTGAGTCTTTGCTTCTGTTTTTTAGACTCTTCGCGGTGGCAACAAGCCTTTGACGGGCATTCTGTTGCTCCGGGTGTCTGTTCGGTGTGAAGTCGTCCGGACTATCTTCTTTGACAGAGTCAGGTTGTTCGGCTTGATCCTTCGTGTTGCCGTGGTCCGGCAATGGTTCCCCTTGCTCTAGCGCTGGGTCTGTATGATCGTTGTTTCTTTCGAGGCGAGATTTGGAGCAGCGTTTACGCCGCCACTTTGACTGTTTCTCGAGGGGACAATCCTTCATTGCGCCCTTCCGTTCCTCGTCGTTGTTTTCTTTTGGTGTGTTCACCATGTATACGTCATGTGGTGAAGTGGGGGTCCAGTGCCCTGTGGGCAGTGTTTCCTCTGCGTCTCCCGCATCGTCGTCCATACCGTCGATGTCTTCGGAGTCAAAGTCGAGCATGTCGGTCAAATTGTCGACAGTGGCTACTAAGTGGGTGGTGGGTGGGCGGCCAATTTCTTCATCATCCGCATCCCAATCCTGCCGGACATAGTTCGGCCAGAATCCTCCTGACAAGGAGAGAGACCTTAATGAGTTTAGTATGTCGCCAAAGGGCGAGTGCTGAAAAATATCTGCGGAGGTAAACTCCATGATCGGCGCCCAATCGGATTCGATAGGAATGGGCGCATGCGGTTCGGAGTCCGTGGCCGGAGAAGGATCCGGCAGTTTAACAACACGTCTCTCGTGCAAGGTAGCGTCGATGTTCGACTCGATCGCCGCTAAGGGTAAGGCTTCCGTGGCGGGGTACATCCACCCATCCGCAGAAGGCGCACCTGGCTCCGAATTGAGGGTCGGAGCGGCTGCCTGTGTGATCTGATGAACACTATCCGATGGTAGAGCTAAATCGTACTCATCGTGACCGCGTGACGCACAAGGCAGAGGCTCGAATCCGTCGAGGATCAAGTCCCCACGGATATCAGTCATGTAGTTTAAGCTTCCAAACCTGACCTGGTGGCCAGGGGCGTAACTTTCAATCTGCTCCAGATGGCCAAGCGAATTGGCCCGCAGTACAAAGCCGCCGAACACGAAGATCTGTTCGGGGAGAAAAGTCTCACCCTAGACTGCATCGCTTTCGATGATAGTAGGAGCCATCAAGCCTAACAGCGACGACACAGAGGAACTCTCAATGAAAGCACCAATGTCGGTGTCAAAACCTGTGGATCTCGAGTAGGGGGTCCCGAACTGTGCGTCTAAGGCGGATGGTAACAGGAGGCAGGGGACACAATGTTTTACCCAGGTTCGGGCCCTCTTGATGGAGGTAAAACCCTACGTCCTGCTTGATTAATATTGATGATATGGGTAGTACAAGAGTAGATCTACCACGAGATCAGAGAGGCTAAACCCTAGAAGCTAGCCTATGGTATGATTGTATGTTGTAGTTGTTGTTGTCCTACGGACTAAAACCCTACGGTTTATATAGACACCGAAGAGGGTTAGGGTTACACAAGGTCGGTTACAAAGGAGGAGATATCCATATCCATATTGCCTAGCTTGCCTTCCATGCCAAGTAGAGTCCCATCCGGACACGAGACAAAGTCTTCAATCTTGTATCTTCATAGTTGAGGGAGTCCTGGATTAGAGGGGTGTCCGGATGGCCGGACTATACCTTCAGCCGGACTCCTGGACTATGAAGATACAAGATTGAAGACTTCGTCCCGTGTCCGGAAGGGACTTTCCTTGGCGTGGAAGGCAAGCTTGGCGATACGGATATGTAGATCTCCTACCATTGTAACCGACTTTGTGTAACCCTAACCCTCTCCGGTGTCTATATAAGCCGGAGGGCTTTAGTCCGTAGGACAAGATACAAAAACAACAATCATACCATAGGCTAGCTTCTAGGGTTTAGCCTCTCCGATCTCGCGGTAGATCTACTCTTGTACTACCCATATCATCAATATTAATCAAGCAGGACGTAGGGTTTTACCTCCATCAAGAGGGCCCGAACCTGGGTAAAACTTCGTGTCCCTTGCCTCCTGTTGCCATCCGGCCTAGACGCATAGTTCGGGACCCCCTACCCGAGATCCGCCGGTTTTGACACCGACATTGGTGCTTTCATTGAGAGTTCCTCTGTGTCATCGCCGTCAGGCTTGATGGCTCCTACTATCATCGATAGTGATGCGGTCCAGGGTGAAACTTATCTCCTCGGACAGATCTCTTTCTTCGGCAGCTTTACACCGCGGGCCAATTCACTTGGCCATCTGGAGCAGATCAAAAGCTATGCCCCTGGCCGTCAGGTCAGATTTGGAAGTTTAAACTACACGACTGACATCCGCGGGGACTTGATCTTCGACGGATTCGAGCCACTGCCGAGCGCACCGCACTGTCACGATGAGCATGATCTAGCTCTGCCGCCGAACAGTGCCCTAGAGGCCGCACCTGCATCGGCTTCGACCCTTAATTCGGAGCCAACTGCACTGATCGAGGATCGGTGGTTGGACGCCGCCTCGGGGGCTGCGATCCCAACGGCGATCGAGCCAAACATCAGCCCCAGACTCCGCGAGACTAGTGACTCCAAGGAGCCGGACTCCTCCCCGGACTCCGAACCCTCCGCGCCCCTGCCGATCGAATCCGATTGGGCGCCGATCATGGAGTTTACCGCCGCGGACGTCTTTCAGCACTCGCCTTTCGGCGATATTCTGAAGACACTAAAGTCTCTCTCTTTACCAGGAGAGCCCTGGCCGGACTACGGTCAGCAAGGTTGGGATACGGACGATGAAGAAATTCAAAGCCCACCCACCACCCACTTTGTAGCCACTGTCGACGATTTAACCGACATGCTCGACTTCGACTCTGAAAACATCGACGGTATGGACGATGATGCGGGAGGCGAAGAAGAACCACCGCCCACCTCACCATATGACGTATACATGGTGGATGCACCAAAAGATGACGACGAGGAGCGGAAGGACGCACCGAAGGCTTGTTCCCTCGAGAAGCAGTCAAGGCGGCGACACAAGCGCCGCCCCAAAACCCGCCTCGACAGAAATAACGACCACACAGACCCAGCGCTGGAGCAGGGCGAACCGCTGCGGGACAACAGCAATCCGGATAATCAAACCGAACAAACAAATTCTATCAAGGATAATAGTCCGGACGACATAACGCCGGACAGGCACCTGGAGCAGCAGAATGCCCGTAAAAGGCTTGTTGCCACTGCGAGAAGTCTTAAAAAGCAGAAGCAAAGGCTCAAGGCTGCACAAGACACACTCCAAATCAGATGGAGTAAAATACTCAACACAGCAGCAAGGTACGACGACAATCGCCCCTCCAAGAGCTACCCAAAGCGGAAGCTGCTACCTGAATTCGATGAGGAGGCCTCAGACCCCCCACAACCAAATATGAAAGCAGCCACCTGGCCGGATAGACGACCCCTCTACCAACATAGAGCGGCATACAACGCCACTCACAATACAACACGCGACCCATGCGAGGGCTCGCACCCAAAGGACGGCGCAACAAGATCCATCTATGGACCATGCAAGCACGCCCCATCATACAATGCAACACAACAAACATCCGAACAACGCGGTACACCCAGCTACAGGGGTGCCGCACACCCCCTATGTTTCACCGATGAGGTGCTGGACCATGAATTTCCAGAGGGATTCAAACCCGTAAACATAGAGGCATACGACGGAACAACAGACCCTAGGGTCTGGATTGAGGACTACATCCTTCATATCCATATGGCTCGAGGAGATGATCTCCACGCCATCAAGTACTTACCCCTCAAGCTCAAAGGGCCAGCTCGTCACTGGCTTAAAGGCCTCCCCGAAAGCTCCATTGGAAGTTGGGAAGAGCTCGAAGACGCCTTTTGGGCAAATTTTCAAGGGACTTATGTCCGACCTCCGGATGCGGACGATTTGAGTCATATAACTCAACAGCCCGGAGAGTCAGCCTGAAAGCTTTGGAACATGTTTCTTACTAAAAAGAACTAGATTGTCAACTGTCCAGACGCCGAAGCCTTGGAAGCTTTTAAGCATAGCGTCCGTGACGAATGGCTCGCCAGACACCTCGGCCAAAATAAGCCGAGAACGATGGCCCCATTAACAAGCCTCATGACCCGCTTTTGCGCGGGTGAGGACAGCTGGCTAGCTAGATGCAGCACCAGCGACCCCAGTACATCTGAAGTTAGAGATGGAAACGGGAAATCACGGCGCAACAACAATAACAAACGTTGGAATAAAGAAGACAACACGAAGGGCACAACAGTAAACGCCGGATTCAAAAGCTCTCGGCCAGGTCAGAAAAAGCCGCCCTCTAAAGGCACCAGGGATGAATTGTCCAGCCTCAAAAAAATTCTGGACCAAGTATGTTAGATCCATAGTACCCCTGGTAAACCGGCTAATCATACCCACAGAGAATGTTGGGTCTTCAAGCGGTCCGGCAAGCTCAACGCCGTACACAAGGGGGAGGATACACCAAGTGAAGACGAGGACGAGCCTCCCAAGCAAGACATTGGGGAACAAAAGAAATTTCCACCGGAAGTCAAAACAGTAAACGTGTTACACGTGATCAAGGGAAAAAACAACGCGTCACTCCCAGGAAAATATACCCAAGTGCCTGTCACCGCGAAGTCCTGCCACTGGTCGTGTCAACCGATCACTTTCGACCATCGCGATTACTCAGCAAGTATCTGACACGCAGGATGGGCTGCCCTGGTATTAGACCCAGTAATTGGCGGATATCACTTCACACGAGTCTTGATGGACGGTGGCAGCAGTCTAAACCTAATATATCATGATACAATCCGCGGGATGGGGTTAGACCCAACAAAAATTGACCATAGCAATACTACCTTTAAAGGAGTAACGCCAGGCCCAGGGGCTCGTTGTACGGGCTCCCTCCTACTACAAGTTATATTCGGCTCCCCCGATAACTTCCATCGTGGGCATTTAACCTTCCACATCGCTCCGTTCCAAAGTGGCTATCAAGCATTTCTCGGACGCGAAGCTTTTGCTCGCTTTAATGCAATACCACACTACGCCTCCCTCACACTCAAGATGCCCGGTCCACGTGGCATCATTTCAGTGAAAGGAAATATCAAGCGATATCTACGCGCCGAAGAGAGTGCGGTTGCCTTGGCAGCCGCACACTAAAGGTGCCCGGACCAGCGAAAGCATCCAATAGGTCGTCAAGACCTCAGACACAACTAATCAAGTCCGGCGCCGCTATTTATACCGAATAAATGGTCACACCCCTATTTTTCAATACAAGGGGCTCAACACGCGCAGAAAAGTGGCGATTTCTTCTCATCTTGAATTATACATGGTTTCTTTAAAAACTATCCTTTTTGCACGACAACTTTTTCACCTAAATTCCTCTCTTTTACAGATGATCATCGTGCTACACCCATCCAGGATACGGCACAACGGAGACACAGGCGCAGACGTGCAGCAGGGACCCGCCCCAAGGATTCTTTTTAGATTAAGACCCTGCGTAAACCTTTTTTACTGTCTCTTGTTGATACATATCCACCGTTGAGAAGGATGCTGACGTCTTGGCATGTGGACACGCCAGAACAATGCACGTACCTGGACACAAGGGGCTTCTTACAAAGGCCATTATTTAGGCCCGATTTATACCACAAAGACTGAATACCTTAGGGAGTGTTCGGCGTCGCGAGTTTGGCCCTATATGCATCAGCTCCGAATCATTGTCTTTGGTCAAATGTTGGGTTTGCCCTGCTCCTATGTTTTGGTGCCTTACGTTACGCTTTAGCGGCTAAGGTAGCACCAGGAGAACTACTGCGATTGTGCCCTGGTTCATCCGGACGAGCACCTCAGTACAGAAAGCCGAAAACTGACTGTCATGATGTAGCGTGAGACTGGTCAACCACTCGATGACCTGTTGGAATGTTAGAATTCCGCCGCCTTAACGAAGGGCCGTTTTCCGGCCAGGCATGTACACACCCTGGGATCGGGAGAGTGCGGAGCCACCAGGGGCTATCTAGTAGCCCCACTGTCAAACTCCTATGGCTAAGTGAAAGTGTTAAAGCATTATAGTCCGGTTGCCTCGCTCGCTCCGCTATCACCTCCTTAATAGGACCAAGACGTTGGGTTAAGTGTGAACGCGTGTTTTTTGCGAGCACCTCCGCATTATATGCGTGGGGGTCGAAGCCGATGGCTGCAATCTTTCAGGTTATACACATGTATACATAAACGGCCGCCCAAGAGGCATCATATTACTTTCAGGCAAAAGTCTAAAAATAGCCTTATAAAAATTTATAAAAGCATTTCGCTTACAATTAGATTACATATCACTCAAACATAATATTTTTTGAGCACTGGGTCTCTATCAAACGAGCACCCTCAAGAACTTCTTCAAAGTAGTGCTCAGCAGCCATTCGACCTATGGCCGAATCCCGCGCTACAACAGTGGTAGCATCCATCTCCGCCCAGTATGCTTTAACACGGGCAAAGGCCATCCGTGAGCCCTCTATGCACACCGACCTCTTCACCGCATTAATGCGCGGCACCACGTCAAGGAGCTGCTGCACCAAGCTGAAATAGCTGTTCAGTTTTGGCCTTTCCGGCCATAGCTGATCCACAACAGACCTCATGGCGAGTCCGGACAACCTATTCAGTTCGGCCCATTCGGCTAATTGGTCAGTCAATGAAAACGGACGCTCGGGAGAATGGAATTGTGTCCAAAACAGCTGGTCCACTTCACGGTCCGTCTGACCTTGGAAGTACTTGGCCGCATTGGCAGCGCTCGCCGCCAAATCCATATACACATCCTCCGAACTCCACAGCCGATCCAGAGAGGCATACCGTGGATCTCCGAACTTCCTCCGCAACATAAAGAATTTCCCAGCTACAATATCCCCGGCTTTCCCGCAGCTCCTCCTTCTTCGCCCTCATAGCAGAGCAGATGTCTTTTCTCGTCGCAGCAGCCTTCTCAAGGTCTGATGCCTTTGCTAGGTTTTCCTTTTCAAGAACCCGGCAACGGTCGGCGGCGGCTTTTAATTCTATGGCCATCTTATCTCGGCTCTCGCCATGCGCGACCTTCTCGATTTTCAACTCTTCGGCCGCCTTCAAAGCAGCCGCATTACTAAACCTCACTTGTTCCTTGGCTCGGGCAAGTTCTGCCCGCAAGGCTTCAACAGTGGTAGCTCCATCTGCAGTCACAACATATTAAAGATAATGGCATCATGCTGCTCTTACTATATGGCGTTTACCAGATAATGACACTTACCCTGTGCCTCGTCAAGCCTTTGGTTAACAAGCTCGATGTCGGCGTCTGCCGCATCCAACTGCCGTTTTAAATGGGCAAACTCGCTAGTTCGTCTAGCCACCGGAGCTTCCATCACCTGCACATAGAGGCAGTATGGCTATTACCTGGGAATATGATCCACTGTTCGTCATCATTTCCGACGACAACCAGAGTCTCAGGGGCTACTATCTACACAGGGCACACCTAGCATGTGTAGGACTATCATACATTATTTTACGTACCTCAAAGCCTGTTAGTAGACTCGTAAAAGCTTCATGCAATCCGCTTTCGGCGGACGATATTCTCTCCATCACCGTATTCATCAGCACATGGTGTTCATCTGAGATGGCCGCTCGCCCCACCAACTCCCTCAGAACATCCGTTCGCACACTAGACAGTGCCGGACTCTTTTTTCCGCTCTCTTCGGGAGCCGGACACTGGGAGCTTCGGGGGTCAATGGGATTATCTTCTGGCCTCACCGGACCCAGAGAGGCCCTCCGCGACAACACTTCGGGGTCGCCCGCTTCCGGAGCGGAGGAGTCCGGAGGGGGCGTTTTGCTCTCCATCATCTCTGGAAGAAGATCCCCCGAAGACGAGCTCATTTGAGCGGGGCTAAGACCCGAACTGCAAAGATATATGCGGTGGTTATTTTCTTAGAAGAAAAAGATGGCATACCTGTACTATTAAAGTATTTCGGGTCACTTACGACTCGCTGGAGAATTGATCCCCCCGCGGACTTTGTGCGACAAAAGCACCCACTGAGGTAGGACCCTCTGTGGGAGACTTCTTCTCCTGTTTGGAAGCTTTGGCTTCCGAATCCCCGGGCACAGTCCTTTTCCTCCTCCGGTCGTCTTCCTTCATGGAGATGCTCGCTCCCTCGGTTAGAATGGGTAGAGTTGGGGGCCCGCGTCCGCCCGTATTATCCTCCCCAGTATCTTCCTTCAAGGGCTCCGGGCAAGGTGCGACCTGGAGCATCTTTTCCAATACCGAATTCTCCAAACCCTCAGGGAGGGGGGCCGAACACCGAATCAACTTCGCCTTTGTTAGCCAGTCCTGGTCAAAAAGTGAACTCTCAGAAATAACTTCATAACAAGTGAGAGATAGTATGTTCGGCCGAAAGATTCATTACCTGTTCGGCGGCGCGGTTACTGCTCAGGCCCACGTCCTCGGTAATTTCCGGACACTCCACCTGAGGTCTGAAGAATGACTTGTACATCTCCTCGTGCGTCAGGCTAAGGAAATTTTGAATGACACGCGGCCCCTCGGGATTGAACTCCCACAAGCGAAGGGGCCGGCGTTTGCAAGGCTGGATTTGACGAACTAGCATAACTTGTATTACCGCAACCAAACTAAAATCTCCATTGAAGAGATCTCGAATGCGGCTTTGCACTATAGGCACGTCCTTGGCTGGACCCCAGCTCAGACCTCTACTGATCCATGACATCAGTTGTGGTGGAGGGCCCGAGCAGAAAACCGGGGTGGCCGCCCACTTGGCACTTCTAGGAGCCGTGATGTAGAACCACTCCTGTTGCCACAATTCAGACACCTCTGGAATGGAACCTTTGGGCCATGGAGCTCCCGTCATCTTCCATATTGAGGCACCTCCACACGCTGCATGTTGCCCCTTGATCATCTTCGGGTTTACTTCAAAGGTCTTGAGCCACAGGCCAAAGTGAGGGGTAACCCGAAGGAAGGCCTCACACACGACAATAAATGTCGTGATATGAAGAAAGGAGTCCGGAGCTAGATCATGGAAATCTCTCCCGTAATAAAACATCAAACCCCTGACAAAAGGATCCAGAGCAAGGCCTAGACCTCGGAGGAAGTGGGAGACGAACACGACATTCTCGTTGGGTTCGGGGGAGGGGACGGCCTGCCCTCGGGTGGGCAGCCGATGCACAACCTCGGCGGTCAGATATCTGGCCTCCCTCAACTTTTTGATGTCTTCTTCCGTGACGGAGGAAGGCACCCATCAGCCTTGAAGGCTAGATCCGGACATGATTGAAGGTTCGGAGCACCTGACCTGAACCTTGGGTGTTTGAGCTTGAGGTGGGGGAAGGATTCGATTGAGCACGGGAGGGAAAAAAGTAAGAGCCTTGTCCCTTTATAAAGAGGGTGAATATCAAGCGTCCTCTCCGTGTCCGTTTGGACTTGCCTATAGTCTAGGAGTCCTAGAAGCGGTTGGGTTACCCACGCCCGTATTGATGAGAATCCCGGAATAAGGGGACATCTCTGCTTTAACAAGACGTGCCAAGGAAACCACCTCGCATGACATGCTGAGGTGGGATGATAAAACGATTCGAAAAAGGCTTGGCCGTGGTGCGATGTCGCACTACGGAATACGTCAGCGGATTAGATTTGTGTAAATATTATTCTCTCTATGGCCATATGCGGAAACTTATTTTGCAGAGCCGGACACTATCTTTGTGTTCAGAATCTTCTATGAAGTACTTGGAGGAGGAACCCGCCTTGCAATGCCGAAGACAATCTGCGCGCCGGACTCGTCGTCATTGAAGCCTGGTTCAGGGGCTACTGAGGGAGTCCTGGATTAGGGGGTGTCCGGAAGGCTGGACTATACCTTCAGCCGGACTCCTGGACTATGAAGATACAAGATTGAAGACTTCGTCCCGTGTCCGGAAGGGACTTTCCTTGGCGTGGAAGGCAAGCTTGGCGATACGGATATGTAGATCTCCTACCATTGTAACCGACTTTGTGTAACCCTAACCCTCTCCGGTGTCTATATAAGCCGAAGGGTTTTAGTCCGTAGGACAAGATACAAAAACAACAATCATACCATAGGCTAGCTTCTAGGGTTTAGCCTCTCCGATCTCGCGGTAGATCTACTCTTGTACTACCCATATCATCAATATTAATCAAGCAGGACGTAGGGTTTTACCTCCATCAAGAGGGCCTGAACCTGGGTAAAACTTCGTGTCCCTTGCCTCCTGTTACCATCTGGCCTAGACGCACAGTTCGGGACCCCCTACCCGAGATCCGCCGGTTTTGACACCGACAATAGTCCAACAGTCCGGCCAAAGGATATAATCCGGCTGTTCGGAAACCCCCTAATCCAGGACTCCCTCACCCAATGCCACACAGTTTTCTTCATCAAATCGTGTGTGATATAGTTGATAAAAGCAAACAGTTAACCAAGGAAGACCGTGTGTGATAGTTACACCTTTCATACACGAGCCTACACATAAAACTGTGTGGGATGTATGTCCGAACGGAAACGTTTTCCCTGGATTGACTATGTGGGATGTACATAAGAATAGAAACATATTCCTTGGATTGACTATGTGTGATATACATACGAACATAAATGTTTTTCTGGGATTCACCGTGTGGGATGTACATACCTACGAAAATGATTTTCTTAGATTACCGTGTGGGATGTACATACCTACGGAAATGATTTTCTCGGATTACCGTGTGGGATGTACATACCTACGGAAATGATTGGGTTTCGATGCCTCGCCCGATCGCACATGGCCCCAGCCTGGGTCCCGGAGGGCCTTTCCCCGACGATTTCTGGGTCGTGTGGGAAGGACAACCTATCGCACACACTCACTCGGCAACAGTTCCAAATGCCGTCACGGAAAGGGGTTAAAAAACGTTTGTTTAGGACCGACGTGCACCAGTGCATGAAGAAAGCAATAGCAATAAAACTCAATGATCATAATGCTAAGCTAACGGATGGGTCTTATCCATCACATCATTCTCTAATGATGTGATCTTGTTTATTAAATGACAACACATGTCTATGGTCAGGAAACTTAACCATCTTTGATTAGCGAGCTAGTCTAGTAGAGGCATACTAGGGACACTTTGTTTTGTCTATGTATTCACACATGTATCAAGTTTTCGGTTAATACAATTCTAGCATGAATAATAAACATTTATCATGATATAAGGAAATAAAATAAGTAACTTTATTATTGCCTCTAGGGCATATTTCCTTAGGTCTCCCACTTGCACTAGAGTCAATAATCTAGTTCACATCGCCATGTGATTTAACACCAATAGTTCACATCTTTATGTGATTAATACCCATAGTTCACATCGCCATGCGACCAACACTCAAAGGGTTTACTAGAGTAAATAATCTAGTTCACATCACTATGTGATTAACACCCAAGAGTAATAAGGTGTGATCATGTTTTTCTTGTGTGAGAAATTTAGTCAACGGATTTGCCACATTCAGAGCCGTATGTATTTTGCAAATTTTCTATGTTTATAATGCTCTGCATGGAGGTACTCTGGCTAATTGCTCCCACTTTCAATATGTATCTAGATCGAGACTCAGAGTCATCCAGATTGGTGTCAAAGCTTGCATCGCGTAACTCTTTACGACGAACTCTTTATCACCTCCATAACCGAGAAATATTTTTGTAGTACTCTAAGGATAATTTTGACCGCTGTCCAGTCATCTACTCCTGGATCACTATTGTACCCCTTTGCCAAACTCATGGCGAGGTACACAATAAGTCCGGTATACATCATGGCATACTTTATAGAACCTATGGCTGAGGCATAGGGAATGACTTTCATTCTCTCTCTATCTTCTGTCGTGGTCGGGTTTTGAGTCTTACTCAATTTCATACCTAACAATTCAGGCAAGAACTCCTTTTTTGACTGATCCATTTTGAACTCCTTCAAAATCTTATCAAGGTATGTACTCATTGAAAAACCTATCAAGCGTCTGGATCTATCTCTATAGATCTTGATGCCCAATATGTAAGTAGCTTCACCGAGGTATTTCTTTTGGAAAACTCCTTTATGCTTTCCAGAAAATTCTACATCATTTCCAATCAACAATATGTCATTCACATATACTTATCAGAAAGGTTGTAGTGCTCCCACTCACTTTCTTGTAAATACAGGCTTCACCGCAAGTCTGTATAAAACTATTTGCTTTGATCAAGTCATCAAAGCGTATATTCCAACTCCGAGATGCTTGCACCAGTCCATAGATGGATCGCTAGAGCTTGCACACTTTGTTAGCATCTTTAGGATTGACAAAACCTTCTTGTTGTATCATATACAACTCTTCTTTAAGAAATTCATTAAGGAATGTAGTTTTGCCATCCATTTGCCTGATTTCATAAAATGTGGCAATTGCTAACATGATTCGGATAGACTTAAGCATCGCTACGAGTGAGAAAATCTCATCATAGTCAACACCTTGAACTTGTCGAAAACTGTTTTTTGACAATTCGAGCTTTGTAATAGTAACACTACTATCTGCGTCCATCTTCCTTTTGAAGATCCATTTATTCTCAATGGCTTGCCGATCATCGGGCAAGTCAACCAAAGTCCACACTTTGTTCTTCATACATGGATCCCATCTCATATTTCATGGCCTCAAGCCATTTTGTGGAATCTGGGCTCATCATCGCTTCCTCATAGTTCGCATGTTCATCATGGTCTAGTAATATGACTTCCAGAACAGGATTACCATACCACTCTGGTGTGGAACGTGCTCTGGTTGACCTATGTGGTTTGGTAGTAACTTGATCTAAAGTTTCATGATCATTATCATTAGCTTCCTCTCTAGTTGGTGTAGGAATCATCGGAACTGATTTCTGTGATGAACTACTTTTCAATTAGAGAGAAGGTACAATTACCTCATCAAGTTCTACTTTCCTCCCACTCACTTCTTTCGAGAGAAACTCCTTCTCTAGAAAGGATCCATTCTTAGCAACAAAGATCTTGCCTTCGGGTCTGTGATAGAAGGTGTACCCAATAGTTTCTTTTGGGTATTCTATGAAGACACACTTATCCGATTTGGGTTTGAGCTTACCAAGCTGAAGCTTTTTTTACATAAGCATCGCAACCCCAAACTTCAAGAAACGACAGTTAGGTTTCTTGCCAAACCATAGTTCATATGGTGTCATCTCAATGGATTTAGATGGTGCCCTTATTTAACATGAATGCAGCCGTCTCTAATGCATAACCCCAAAATGATAGTGGTAAGTCTGTAAGAGACATCATAGATTGCACCATATCTAATAAAGTACGGTTATGATGTTCGGACACACCATTACACTATGGTGTTCCAGGTGGCGTGAGTTGTGAAACTATTCCACATTGTTTTAAATGAAGGCCAAACTCGTAACTCAAATATACGCCTGTGCGATCAGATCGTAGAAACTTTATTTTCTTGTTACGATGATTTTCCCCTTCACTCTGAAATTCTTTGAACTCTTCAAATGTTCCAGACTTATGTTTCATTAAGTAGATATACCCATATATTCTCCAATCATCTGTGAAGGTTAGAAAATAACGATACCTGCCGCGAGCCTCAACACTCATCGGACCGCATACATTAGTATGTATTATTTCCAATAAATCAGTTGCTCGCTTCATTGTTTTGGAGAATGGAGCCTTAGCCATCTTTCCCATGAGGCACGGTTCGCAAGCATCAAGTGATTCATAATCAAGTGATTCCAAAAGCCCATCAGCATGGAGTTTCTTCATGCGCTTTACCACAATATGACCTAAACAGCAGTGCCACAAATAAGTTGCACTATCATTATTAACTTTGCATATTTTGGCTTCAATATTATGAATATGTGTATCACTACGATTGATATTCAACAAACCATTCACCTTGGGTGTATGACCATAGAAGGTTTTATTCATGTAAATAGAATAACAATTATTCTTTGACTTAAATGAATAACCATATTGCAATAAACATGATCCAATCATATTATGCTCAACGCAAACACCAAATAACATTTATTTTAGGTTCAACACTAATCCCGAAGGTAAAGGGAGTGTGCGATGGTGATCTTATCAACCTTGGAATCACTTCCAACACATATCGTCACCTCGCCCTCAACTAGTCTCTGTTCATTTTGTAACTCCTGTTTCAAGTTACTAATCATAGCAACTGAACCAGTATCAAATACCTAGGGGCTACTATGAACACTAGCAAAGTACACATCAATAACATGTATATCATATATACTTTTGTTCACTTTGCCATCCTTCTTATCCGCCAAGTATTTGGGGCAGTTTCGCTTCCAGTGACCATTTCCTTTGTAGTAGAAACACTTAGTTTCAGGCTTGGGTCTAGCTTTGGGCTTCTTCATGTGAATGGCAACTTGATTGCCATTCTTCTTAAAGTTCCCTTCCTTTCCCTTGCCCTTTGTGATAGCCTGGCTTATTAGGGATGATAGACTACTCATATCAATAAGGAATTCCTTCTTTTCCGGGAGCCCATTCGGACAGAACTCCAAAGTTAAGCGTGCTCAGCTTGGAGTAGTGTCGGGATGGGTGACCGACCGGGAAGTTGCTCCCGGGTGCGCATGAGTGAGGACAAAGTGCGCAGAAAAGACTAGTATTGATCTGTGGGGCCAGTCTAGATCCCGCGAGGAGTAACGACCACCGGCGGGTGTGTCCGGGGCGTTACACCCTTTTACTTGAAACTGGTGGTCTTGTCAACCATCAACACGTGATGCTTTTCTTGATTTCGACCTTCGCCGATTTCAGCATCGCGAAGAGCTCGGGGAATCATTTTCGCCATCCCTTGCATATTATAGTTCATCACAAAGTTCCAGTAACTTGGTGATAGTGACTAGAGAACTCTGTTAATCACTATATTATCTGAAAAATTAACTCCCACTTGATTCAAGCGATTGTAGTACTCTAACATTCTGAGCACATGCTCACTGGTTGAGCTATTCTCCTCCATCTTTGTAGGCAACATGCTTGTCAGAGGTCTCATACCTCTCGACTCGGGCATGAGTCTGAAATATCAATTTCAGCTCTTGGAACATCTTATATGCTCCTTGTCATTCAAAACATTTTTGATGTCCCGATTCTAAGCCGTAAAGCATGGTGCACTAAACTATCAAGTAGTCATCATACCGAGCTTTGCCAAACGTTCATAACGTCTGCATCTGCTCCTGCAATAGGTCCTTCACCTAGCGGTGCATCAAGGACATAATTCTTCTGTGCATCAATGAGAATAATCCTCAGATCATGGACCCGGTCCTCATCATTGCTACTATCATCTTTCAACTTATTTTTCTCTAGGAACATATCAAAAATAAAATAGGGGATCTATAGGCGAGCTATTGATCTACAACATAGATATGCAAAAACTATCAGGACTAAGTTCATGATAAATTAAAGTTCAATTAATCATGTTACTTAAGAACTCCCACTTAGATAGACATCCCTCTAGTCATCTAAATGATCACGTGATCCAAATCAACTAAACCATCACTAGTAGAAAAAGGGGCTTTCATTCGGGCCTGGTCAGCCCATTAGTCCCGGTTCTTCCATGAACCGGGACCAATGGATGCATTTGTCCTGGTTCGTGAGCCCAGGGGGCCGGCCGGGGCCTCGTGGGCATTGGTCCCGGTTCGTATGGACCCATTTGTCCCGGTTCCAGGCACGAACCGGGACCAATGGGCCTCGCTCGTGGCCCACAAACATTGGTCCTGGTTCTTGGCTCAAACCGGGACAGAAGGCTGGGCTTTAGTCCCGGTTCCAACCATGAACCGGGACAAATGAGTTGCCTATATGTACCCCATCGCTGCAGCAGAGCACTCCACAGTGCTCTGTTTTTTCTGGCCGGCAAGGAGAGGTCATTTGGGTGCTCTAGCTCACCTCCTATGCACACGAGGTGTTCGATGCAATGCCCAAGCCACGCTAGTTAAGCTTTCTCCTCTCGAAGCTCAACCTCCAAGCTCCATTTTCCTCGAGATTTGTCTAGGTTTAGCGGTCCGTCACGTCCCGTCCCCGTCTTCACCGCCGTCGATTGCCCGCGCCGATCTCGTCGCCTGCACCACTGTGGTGAGCCTCTTATCTTCTTCTGAAAGAAAAAAATTCTTACTTTAGATAGATACTTGTCTAATTTTCTTACTTTTATTATTGCTTGTGCTTATATAGTGCGATGGTTTTGGTATCCGCCCCCGTCGACCCTCGTCCTGGCAATGATTCGGATGTGGTATATATATTATCTTTTATAACTATTTGGTTCATTTATTGTTTATGACAATTATGCCCATCAAGTTGACATAGATTTTATTTATGTAGGAGGTAGTTGAACTAGAAATTCCAACCGACCCTATTGTCGAGAGGTTAAATTTAGTTGAAGAAGAAAACAATTACTTGAAGGAAAAAATAAAAAAAATTGAGGAGGAGAAGATGATATTGCAGTTGCATGTTGCAGATGTCGTCGATGATCACAAGATCAAGATGGATGCAATGCGGTTGAAGATGAGAAAGATTAGAAAATATGCCATTCATACCGAGTCTTGGTATCATTATGTCGTTGGATCAATTTTTACCTTGGTTGTGATTATGATCGCATTTATTGTTGCATTGAAAGGTTTCACATAGTTTCAATGTATGGTTTAACTAGATGCTCTGGAGAGCTATATGTTGTTCAATGAGAACTATGTATGTACTTTGTTTTTAATGTGATGATGAACTTCTATTAATTTGGTCACTTATCTATCCATGAGAGCTATATGTACTAAATTGATGATGTAGCTTTGAATGGTGCATTTTATACACGAAATGCATCTAGTTTTTGTCGTAAGCCTCTCTACTTTCTTGCACATGCTATGTGGGTGAAATAATGATACCATGCCAACTTTCAACCTTTTCAGAGTTCATTTGTAGTGCTTTTCAATTTCAGGGTCTTATAGCTCAAAATAATCAGTAAATGCATGAAAAATAACAAATGAAGTCAGAAAGGGTTGGAAATTGATGATGTGCCTTTGAATGGTGCATTTTGAATACAAAAAAAGTATGGAGTTCAAATAAGTTCAAAAAAACGAAATCCCTTTGTAATAGACGAGTTTCCGTATGAAACCGTGATACTTCGAAAGAGATTGTGCATTTTGTACATGAAGTGCATCCAGTTTTTGCCGTAAGCCTCTCTACTTTCTTGCACATGATAAGTGGGTGAAATGATGATACCATGCCAACTTTCAACCTTTTCAGAGTTCATTTGTAGTGCTTTTCAATTTCAGGGTCTTATAGCTCAAAATAATCAGTAAATGCATGAAAAATAACAAATTAAGTCAGAAAGGGTTGAAAATTGATGATGTGGCTTTGAATGGTGCATTCTGAACACAGAAAAGTATGGAGTTCAAATAAGTTCAAAAAAATGAAATCCCTTTGTAACAGACGAGTTTCCGTATGAAACCCTGATACTTCGAAAGAGATTGTCCGTTTTGTACACGAAGTGCGTCCAGTTTTTGCCGTAAGCTTCTCTACTTTCTTGCACAAGCTATGTGGGTGAAATGATGATACCATGCCAACTTTCAACCTTTTGAGAGTTCATTTGTAGTGCTTTTCAATTTCAGGGTCTTATAGCTCAAAATAATCAATAAATGCATGAAAAATAACAAATGAAGTCAGAAAGGGTTGGACATTGATGACGTGGCTTTGAATGGTGCATTTTGAACACAGAAAAACTCTGGAGTTCAAATAAGTTCAAAAAAATGAAATCCCTTTGTAACAGACAAGTTTATGTATAAAACCCTGATACTTCGAAGGAGATTGTGCATTTTGTACACGAAGTGCATCCAGTTTTTGCCGTAAGCCTATCTACTTTCTTGCACATGCTATGTGGGTGAAATGATGATACCATGCCAACTTTCAACCTTTTCAGAGTTCATTTGTAGTGCTTTTCAATTTCAGGGTCTTGTAGCTCAAAATAATCAGTAAATGCATGAAAAATAACAAATGAAGTCAGAAAGGGTTGAAAATTGATGATGTGGCTTTGAATGGTGCATTTTGAACATAAAAAATTATGAAGTTCAAATAAGTTCAAAAAAATCAAATCCCTTTGTAAGAGACGAGTTTGCATATGAAACTCTCATACTTCGAAAGAGATTGTCCGTTTTGTACACGAAGTGCATCCAGTTTTACCATAACCCTCTCTACTTTCTTGCACATGCTATGTGGATGAAATGATGATACAATGCCAATTTTCAACCTTTTTCAAAGTCCATTTGAAATGCTTTTCAATTTTAGGGTCTTATAGCTCAAAATAATCAGTAAATGCATGAAAAATAACAAATGAAGTCAGAAATGGTTGAAAATTGATGACGTGGCTTTGAATGGTGCATTTTGAACACAGAAAAACTCTGGAGTTCAAATAAGTTCAAAAAAATGAAATCCCTTTGTAACATATGAGTTTCCGCATCAAACCCTCATACTTCAAAAGAGATTGTCCGTTTTCTACACGAAGTGCATCCAGTTTTTGCCGTAACCCTCTCTAATTTCTTGCACATGCTATGTGGATGAAATGATGATACCATGCAAAAAGAAAATTAACTAAAAAACTTTTATAAAACTCTAATAGCAAAAGGAATGAACTAAAAAGCTTTTATAAACCTCTAGTATTTTTTTAAACTAAAATTATATAAAATTCATGCCACTGAAATTATCAAAGTATTTTCTGTTCAAAACATGAAAAGCAGAAAGAAACAAAATAAACTTTAATAAAAAGTAGAAACAAAATTAAATAAATTAAAATTTAATAAAATAAATAAGTAGAGACAAAATAAACTTTAATAAAATAAATAAGTAGAAACAAAATAAAACAAATTAAAATTTAATACAATAAATAAGTAGAAACAAAATAAAATAAAATAAAAATAAACTTTTATAAAATAAAGAAGTAGAAACAAAATAAACTTTATAAAAGTAAAATATATAAACTTTAATAAAATAAATAAACTTTAATAAAATAAATAAAAATAGCATTAGTAATGTTTTTTGTTGTAAGTAGAAACAAAATAAAATAAATAAAGCAACAAAAAATAAAAAAAGTGCCAACTACTGGGCCACCACGACCTGAATACGACTAGAAACCCTACCATGGCCAAGGATCAGGCCCGCAGAAGGCCGAGTAGGCCCATCAGGAATAGCAGTGAAAATTAGGCTCGTAAGCCTGCAATCGAGAGGAGCTCGAGAGGGGTGCGGCAGTGGGGCTTATAAACCACTCCGCGCCCCTCTCAACTAGCGAGGTGGGACTAAAGTTTTGGCCACTGGGAGCACGAGGCCTTTGGTCCCGGTTGGTGGACCAAAGGCCTCCGCTTCCCGCCCTTTGGGCTGCTGAAAAGAGACATTTGGTCCCGGTTGGTGGCACCAATCGGGACTAAAGGGGGCATTGTTACCGGTTTGTGCCACGAACTGGTACCAATGCCCTGGGTATATAAGAAAACACTTAGCAGTTTCGATGAAATCCATCACTTCTTCTCCCTCGACGCCCTTGCTCCTCCTCGCTGCCGTCGCCGCCCGACGCCCTGCTCCACCTTGCCGTTGCCGCCGCCACCGACGCCGTCAGGCTTCTCAACATCGCCGTCGCCGCCGCCATCGACGTCGTCAGGCTGCTCAACGTCATCGCCGCTGCCGCTGACGCCCTCTGCCCCGACGCGCCATCGACCCTCGCGCCCCTGCCGGCCCCAACGCGTCGCCCCCTGTGAGCACCAGCCTGCTCCCACGCCCCTCCCCTGTCCCGCGCCCCAGCGCCCCTACCCTGCCCCGCCGGCGCCGACCCCTCCACCGTGCCCCTGGA
This sequence comes from Triticum dicoccoides, assembly GCF_002162155.2. Taxonomy (NCBI): domain Eukaryota; kingdom Viridiplantae; phylum Streptophyta; class Magnoliopsida; order Poales; family Poaceae; genus Triticum; species Triticum dicoccoides. The sequence goes on along the minus strand of NC_041392.1, from coordinate 278,143,655 downwards.
TCCGCCCCTGCGCGGTGCTATTATATTTGTAGATGTTTTTATATGTTTTTTAGAAGTTTTTAGATGCTATTCTTAGATGTTTTTACATGTTTTTAGGTTATTTTAGTTTATGTTTAGTTTAGTTTTAAGATTAGGAAAATTTCGGATGTGTAGTTATATTTATTTTGATGTCTAGTTAATTTAGATGTTGTAATTTGTTCATAAAAATTGTGCACTTTTGTATAGAAACTTTATTTTTTTCATATGTACGAAAATGTAGAGTGAAAAGTTTTATATATGCAAAAGTTACATTTTTAGAAAAGTTTTATATATCTAGCTAGGAAAGGAAAGAAGAAGAAAAAGAATGAGAGGAAAAAGGAAAATAAGAAGAGGAAGAAAGGAGAAGAAGAGGAGAGGAAGAAGAGGAGAAATAAATAAGAAGTGGAAAAAGAAGAAAAAGAAGACGAGAAGAAGAAGTGAATATAGGAGAATAAGATAAAGTAGAAAATATTCTATTTTCTCTTTTTCTCCTCTATTCCTTTCTTCTATTTTCTATTTTCTCTTCTTCTCCTCTATTCCTTTCTTCTTCTCCTCTTTTTTTTCGTTTTTTTCTTCGTTGTCGATATACCCCGTCCCGATAACTTCGTTTAGTTTTAGGATTATTTTAGTTTATGTTTAGTTTAGGAAGAAGGAAAATAAAAAGGAGAAGAAGAGGAGAGGAAGAAGAGGAGAAATAAATAAGAAGAGGAAAAAAGGGGAAAAAAGAGGAGAAGAAGAAAGGAATAGAGGAGAAGAAGAGAAAATAGAAAATCTCTTCTTCTCCTCTATTCCTTTCTTCTTCTCTTTTTTCTTCTTCTTTTTTTTCTTTGATCTTCTCCTTTATTCCTTTCTTCTTCTCCTCTTTTTATTTCTTCTTCGTCTTCTTATTTTTTATCGGGTATGTC
>NC_041392.1:278044225-278142418 GCF_002162155.2 Triticum dicoccoides | reverse complement strand
GGAAGGGATCACCGAGGGTTTGAGGGGCGAGGGGCGGGAACTAGCTAGGGTAGAGGGTCGAGAGTCACCGAGGGGTCGAGGGTCGCTGAGGGTTCGAGGGTCGAGGGGTCATCGTATGTTGTCGTTGTCGATATACCCCCTCTCGACCATGATAACTTATACCACGGGAGCACCCCCGGCCCTCTCGCTCGACCAAAACTCTCGAGGACACCCAAACCCTAGAAAAAAACGATGTCGGTCTCCTATCCCCTCTCGCCGCGCCCCTACCCGATTGACAAACTCTCTTGAGGCCACCCAAATTTACCAAGTTAAAAGAGCGTTGTCGTCGAGGCCACCCCAAACCCTAGAGAAGCGTCGAGGCCAGGCCACTAATGTGATTCCTTATTGTGCTTAGCTAGCTAGTTCAATGTTTGCCACTAATATATCCATCTGTCATGTTTGAATAATAATTGCCATGTTGTAAATATTTGCATAAACTATGGATCCGCACACCCGAGACGAAGCACAAGAAGCGGTGTTGGGGGAGATAATCACACATGGAAGTGATGCCATCTTGTCGTTTCTCAACGACACATGCACCGATGGTCTAGAAAGACAAGATGAAGAAGGAGGCTACGACGACGATGATCAAACAATGGAGGAGGAAGGACAACCATGATGACGGCTCTGGTAACAAAATGGAGGGGGAAGGACACCATGATGACGGCTCCAGTGACCGAACGGAGTCCGGCCAGGTATATATATATTAATTAATTAAGCATGTGCTGATTATACCTAATTGATGCATTAATTGTTTTTGGTATGTACACATATTAACTCTCTTCTTTTTCTTCTTTTCTAGCCCTCCGGATCGAGCAACACTTCAATAACAAGACGAGGCACGAAGAGAAACTTGCGCTCGGATGAAAGGTACACGATCATCGAAATTGATCGCGCTGGCCAACCGGTTGAACCCCTCCGGACCAAGCAAAAATTTAATGCTCAGTGCGGGGTTCTAGTTAGGGACATGATCCCGATCAGCATCGGGTAATGGCTGAAGCCTAAGGACAAAGACTCTCAGGTGTCTTATGTCAGCGATAGGCAGAAAGCTGATCTTTGGACCGCACTGCAGGAAAATTTCACCTTCCCGCCAGAGGAGGATCTAGAGAATCCAGTTAAAAAGCCAATGATCAAGGCTTATGCTCTTAAGAAGATGGCTGACCTATTCAGGAGGTGGAAGAATGAGCTGAAATCATTGTTTGTCGACCAAGACAAGACTCCAGAATTCGTCGGCCGATTTGAGAAGATCAAAGATCAGTGGCCCGCATTTGTCACGAAAAAGAAATCTGAGAGAGCAGCGAAGATGCCAATGAGAAAAAAGAAAAATGCTGCAAAGAAGAAGCATCACCATCGCACGGGGTCAGGTGGCTACCTGAAAGCCCGGCCATTATGGGTCAAGGCTGAGAATGACCTCATTGCTAAAGGGATCGAACCAGAGACGCGACGCTGGCTACTAACTCTTGAGCACTGTGTTGGTTTTCCCTTAAGAGGAAGGGATGATGCAGCAAAGTAGCGTAAGTATTTCCCTCAGTTTTTGAGAACCAAGGTATCAATCCAGTAGGAGGCTACGCGCGAGTCCCTCGTACCTGCACAAAACAAATAAATCCTCGCAACCAATGCGAGTAGGGGTTGTCAATCCCTACACGGCCACTTACGAGAGTGAGATCTGATAGATATGATAAGATAATATGTTTGGTATTTTTGTGATAAAGATGCAAAGTAAAATAAAGGCAAAGTAAAAAGCAAAGGAAATAACTAAGTAGTAGGAGATTAATATGATAAAGATAGACTCGGGGGCCATAGGTTTCACTAGTGGCTTATCTCGAGAGCATAAGTATTCTACGGTGGGTGAACAAATTACTATTGAGCAATTGACAGAATTGAGCATAGTTATGAGAATATCTAGGTATGATCATGTATATAGGCATCACGTCCAAGACAAGTAGACCGACTCCTGCCTGCATCTACTACTATTACTCCACTCATCGACCGCTATCCAGCATGCATCTAGAGTGTTAAGTTAAAAACAGAGTAATGCCTTAAGCAAGATGACATGATGTAGAGGGATAAACTCATGCAATATGATGAAAACCCCATCTTGTTATCCTCGATGGCAACAATACAATACGTGCCTTGCTGCCCCTACTGTCACTGGGAAAGGACACCACAAGATTGAACCCAAAGCTAAGCACTTCTCCCATTGCAAGAAAGATTAATCTAGTAGGCCAAACCAAACTGATAATTCGAAGAGACTTCTAAAGATAACCAGTCATACATAAAAGAATTTAGAGAAGATTCAAATATTGTTCATAGATAGACTTGATCATAAACCCACAATTCATCGGTCTCAACAAACACACCGCAAAAAGAAGATTACATCGAATAGTTCTCCACAAGAGAGGGGGAGAACTTTGTATTGAGATCCAAAAAGAGAGAAGAAGCCATCTAGCTAATAACTATGGACCCGTAGGTCTGAGGTAAACTACTCACACTTCCTCGGAGGGGCTATGGTGTTGATGTAGAAGCCCTCCGTGATCGATGCCCCCTCCGGCGGAGCTCCGAAACAGGCCCTAAGATGGGATCTTGTGGATATAGAAAGTTGCGGCGGTGGAATTAGGTGTTTGGCTCCGTATCTGATCGTTTGGGGGTATGTAGGTATATATAGGAGGAAGGAGTACGTCGGTGGAGCAACAGGGGGCCCACGAGGGTGGAGGGCGCGCCTGGCAGGGTAGGCGCGCCCCCTACCTCGTGGCCTCCTCTTTTGTGTCTTGACGTAGGGTCCAAGTCTCCTGGATCTTGTTCGTTGAGAAAATCACGTTCCCAAAGGTGTCATTCCGTTTGGACTCCGTTTCATGTTCCTTTTCTTCGAAACCCTAAAACAGGCAAAAAACAACAATTCTGGGTTGGGCCTCTGGTTAATAGGTTAGTCCCAAAAATAATATAAAAGTGGAAAATAAAGCCCAATAATGTCCAAAATAGTAGATAATATAGCATGGAGCAATCAAAAATTATAGATATGTTGGAGACGTATCACTGGCCAGACCGTTGCAGGACTTGGTTCTTCGGGGTTGGGGGGAAATTGGACCCTGTAACAGGGAAGTGCGTTTGGACCAACGAGCAGCTGAACACACCCATCGAGAAGCTTCAGGAGTATATCGAAAAGGCGCAGCAAGGGACGTTCGTTCCGGACAGAGAGAACGACGGTCTCACAGAGGCCCTCGTGAATCTTGAGGCCCCGGGACGGACACGAGGCACGCCAGGCTCCCTTTCATGGAAGGCTGGATTTCCCAACGCAGGCGGTTACAAACGCCGGGAGTTGAAGAAGAAAAAGGAGTTGACCCAACTACAGGCGCTGCATGCAAGGCTATAAGCGCTAGAGGAACGAGACGAGGCCCGCAGCGCACGACCTGCCGAAGCTGCTACACCCGAAGCTACACTGCCATCTCAGCGGAGAAGCTGCGTGGCTTCCACGGAACTGCTTCAAGAGCCTGTCTTCACGGCTCCTGCTAGCTACCCCATGGACTTAATCATGGAGTCTCACAATTGCCACCTTATGACGCAATGGATGAATATGAAAGTCAAGGTGGCTGTTGGCTCTGTTGCACGTCCTAAACCTGGCGCAACTTTTCACTGCCGGTCGATTCTAGAAGGATATGCTAGGGTGATGGTGGACGAAATATCGGAGGGATTTGAGGAGCTCGAGCTTGACCACCCTACCGGTGAAGGGGAGACTCGGCTGGGTTCTGCTCTGAAGACTCCATGCCTATGGCGGAAGGAGCTCATCAGCCTTCCGAACTGGACGCCTCCGCCTCCTCCTCCGGCGAGTTAGGGCACTCCGCCTCCTCCTCCGGCGAGTGATCAGGGCACTCGGCCTCCTTCTCCGCCGTGTGGCAGCACTCCGCCTCCTTCTCCGCCTGCACCGGCCCGCCTAAGCAGCCACCAGCCTTTTCCTTCTCCGGCGCGTGGCGGCACTCCGCTTCCTTCTCCGCCTGCATCGGCGCACCTGAGCAGCCACCAGCCTCCTCCTTCTCCGATGCGTTGCGGCACTCCGCCTCCTTCTCCGCCTGCGCCGGCGCGCCCGAGCAGCCACCAGCCTCCTCCTTCTCCGCCTTGCCACCAAGGGCGGAAAAGACCCGCCGCCGCCCCGGCTGCTCCGGCGCATCGTAGTCCTTCTCCTCTGCCTTGTAGGCAAGCACGAAAGAAGACAGCCGTAGCCGCTCCGTCTGCTCCGGCGTCTAGCAGTACAGCCAGAGGCAGGCAATACAGATTCGGTCCACCTCTCAAGCGTCTAGAGAAGTTACCATACGAGAGGACCGTGGAAGAAATGTGAAGATCGTGGAAAAAGAAGTGAATGACTTCTTTGAAGGGGTGAAAGCAAAGAGACATCCACCTCCAGAGGAGAAGGTAGACCGGGTGAAAGCAAAGCGCACACTCCATGCCCTGAGGAAACCACCAAAGTCTCCACCGAAAACGAACTATGAGCGCATTACTGCAAAGGTATATATCGAAGCAGAGCGGTCGGGAAATACTGTCAGTGATCGAAGGTTAGCAGAATGACGAGTTGGGAAAAAAATTGCCAAGCTCGGCGAACAAGCGAACCAATCGCGCCCCCCGCTCAAGGTGTCTAGCGATATCGTCGCTAATGATCCGGGGATGGTGCCCGGTTATAGCAATCTTGAAGATTACCTGCCCGATGATGTACATTATGATTTCTTGGAGGTGGAAGAACACCAATACCATTACGGGAAGCCTCTTGTCAAAGATGAAAAATCTCTAACAACGATGATGCAAAGATTCCATGATTGGTACATGAAAACCTGCAGAGAGTCTGGGGGACGAATACTTTGTATCTGAGAGTTAAAGAGGAGCACGACCTCATTGGAATTGATTTGTTGACTGTTCCATTTGAGGAGTTCTTCCAGTGGTTCAATCAAAAGGCCCTCGATAAATTAACGGTCACTTGCTACTGTCTGTAAGTACTACTTCTATCATTAAGTCTCTCTATATAGCTCAGCTCTTTCATTGCATGTATATATGATTATCCTCACTATATTATGCAGATTGAAGATCATCGAGTGCAGAAAAGCAGAAATGTATGATATTGGGTTCATTAACACAAATCTCATAGATAAATTTGAGGTTGAAAAGAACGCCGATGATGCTAATGCCAACTTGCTCAAATCATTGATTGTAAATCAAAACAAAGATAAAATACTCTTTCCTTACAACTTCGAGTGAGTGTTACTATCTTGTGCATATTCGGTTTCCCTTATTACTCGAGCGAGGTTATAGTAATGTAATTGATGAGTTATGCATGCATGCGCAACTTCCACTATATTCTCCTGGAGATTAAGCTTGAGCAGGGACTAGTAACCGTCTTAGACTTGAGACGAAAATCTCCCGAGATCTATGCAGACATGACTAAAATGCTCGAGAAGTAAGTTCAATCGATCATTATCGCACCATATCGGCAACTTTTTGTTCATTTCCTGATATCAAGTAATTGTTTTCTTTGTCTCACAGGGTTTGGAAAGTATTCACCACACAAGCTCCGGGACTGCCGGGGGAGCTGCGATGGACATACCCGAAAGTAAGTAGTACTAGCTAGCTAGTTCCACGCATCTCGATCCCGTTGATTCTAGCTACTTTCATCAATGCCATTTATAATGCTTTATTATCAGTCTGATTGACCTCTATTTCTCGTAAAGTGCTTGTGGCAGGAACAAGGGAATGATTTCTGTGGATACTACGTGTGCGAGTTCATCTACAACGCGACTTGCAAAGATAAGCGGGGCTACTCTAAAAGACAATTTGATGTGCGTAAGCAATAATATTCACAATTTCATTTTATTACATCAACATTTCTGTTGAGTTTCATTCAAATTAGACGTGGGAGATGCGGAATGAACTCCTACCAGAAGATTGCATGAAAGCAATTCAAGAGGAATTAGCGGGATTCTTTATTGACCACGTCATCAACAAAGCCGGAGAATACCATGTGGGACTTGATTTCAGATGCTAGGGGATTATAACATATCTTACATATAGTATATGTATGTAGCCAGTAGCGTCGGATAGATAATACGAAAACTTGTTGTTCAACCAATCTCTCAGAGAAGGAGAGGTCGATCACTTCTCTCGGTATGCATGACGAACTTCTGTACTTAATGGTTTCCTTCATTTTCTTACTAGCTAGCGTGTCGAGGGCCTCTGTATACGTATAGTATGTAGTGTCGACCAAGCACGGAGATAAGAGAGGACACTTCTCTCTATTAATTAATTAGCTACCTAACACAATATATGAAACACCTTAATTAACCATACAAAAACCCCAAATCCACCCCCTTTAAGAAAAAACCCTAGCCCCTGAACAGCTGACGCGTGGATGCTTATTGGTCCCGGTTGGTGCCACCAACCGGGACTAAAGGCCCTGCTGCCTGGGCTCGCCACAGCGTCCACGCAGAGGCCCATCTATCCCGGTTCGTATAAGAACCGGGACTAAAGGCCAAGGGCATTAGTAACGACCCTTTAGTCCCGGTTCCGCAACCGAGACAGATGGGCCTTATGAACCGGGACAAATGGCCCTTTTTCTACTAGTGCATGTCCGATCATCACGTGAGATGGAGTAGTTTTCAATGGTGAACATCACTATGTTGATCATATCTACTATATGATTCACGTTCGACCTTTCGGTCTCAGTGTTCTGAGGCCATATCTGCATATGCTAGGCTCGTCAACTTTGACCCGAGTATTCTGCGTGTGCAAAACTGGCTTGTACCTGTTGTATGGACGTAGAGCTTATCACACCCGATCATCACGTGGTGTCTCGGCACGATGAACAGTAGCAACGGTGCATACTCATGGAGAACACTTATACCTTGAAATTTAGTGAGATATCATCTTATAATGCTACCGCCGTACTAAGAAAAATAGGATGCATAAAGGATAAACATCACATGCAATCAAAAAAAGTGATATGATATGGCCATCATCATCTTGTGCCTTTTGATCTCCATCTCCAAAGCCCCGTCATGATCACCATCGTCACCGGCTTGGCACCTTAATCTCCATCGCAGCATCATTGCCGTCTCACCAACTATTTCTTCTATGACTTTCGCTACCGCTTAGTGATAAAGTAAAGCAATTACATGGCGATTGCATTTAATACAATAAAACGACAACCATAAGGCTCCTGCCAGTTGCCGATGACTTCTGCAAAACATGATCATCTCATACAACAATTTATATCTCATCACGTCTTGACCATATCACATCACAACATGCCCTGCAAAAACAAGTTAGACGTCCTCTACTTTGTTGTTGCAAGTTTTACGTGGCTGCTACGGGCTTCTAGCAAGAACCGTTCTTACCTACACATCAAAACTACAACGATTTTTTGTCAAGTGTGTTGTTTTAACCTTCAACAAGGATCGGGCGTAGTCAAACTCGATTCAACTAAAGTTGTAGAAACAGACACCCGCCAGCCACCTGTGTGCAAAGCACGTCGGCAGAACCAGTCTCATGAACATGGTCATGTAATGTTGGTCCGGGCCGCTTCATCCAACAATACCGCCGAATCAAAGTAAGACGTTGCCGGTAAGCAGTATGACTATTATCGCCCACAACTCATTCTGTTCTACTCGTGCATATAACATCTACGCATAGACCTGGCTCTGATACCACTGTTGGGGAATGCAATATTTAAATTTTTCTCCTACGATTATGCAAGATCTATCTACGAGATACATAGCAACAAGAGGGGAGAGTGTGTCCATGTACCCTTGTAGACCGAAAGCAGAAGCGTTTAGTAATGCAGTTGATGTAGTCAAATGTCTTCGCGATCCAACCGATCCTAGCACCGAACGTATGACACCTTCGTGTTCAGCACACGTTCCACCCGATGAAGTCCCTCGAGCTCTTAATCTAGTTGAGGATGAGGGAGAGTTCCGTCAGCATGATGGTGTGGCAACGATGATGATGTAGTTACCGGCGCAGGGCTTCGCCTAAGCACTACGACGATATGACCGAGGTGTGTAACTATGGAGGGGGCACCGCACACGGCTAAGAGATTGTCGGTTGTGCTATTGGGGTGCCCCCTCCCACGTATATAAAGGAGGGAGGGAGAGAGGTCAGACCCCTAGGGGTGCGCCAAGTGTATGGAGTCCTACTAGGACTTCCAAGTCCTAGTAGGAATCCCTTTCCTTTTCGGAGTAGGAGAGAAGGAAAGAGGAAAAGGGAAAGGGAGTAGGAAAAGGCAAGGGGGCGCCGACCCCTTCCCCTAGTCCAATTCGGACCCATGGGGGGCGCCACATCCCCTTGGCATGCCTCCTCTTTTCCCGTATGGCCCAATAAGGCCCATTACTTCTCCCAGTGAATTCCTGTAATTCCCCAGTACTCCAAAAACCACCTGAATCACTCAGAACCTTTCTGATGTCCGAATATAGCCTTCCAATATATGAATCTTCACCTCTGAACCATTTCGAGGCTCCTCGTCATGTTCGTGATCTCATCTGGGACTCCGAACAAACTTTGGTCATCAAATCACATAACTCATAATACAAATCATCATCGAACATTAAGCGTGCGGACCCTACGGGTTCGAGAACTATGTAGACATGACCGGGAGATATCTCCGGTAAATAACCAATACTAGAACGTGCATGCTCATATTGGCTCCTACATATTCTACAAAGATCTTTATTGGTCAAACCGCATAACAACATACGTTGTTCCCTTTGTCATCGGTATGTTAGCCCGAGATTCGATCGTCGGTATCCTCATAGTTAGTTCAATCTTGTTACCAGCAAGTCTCTTTACTTGTTCCGTAATGCATCATCCCGCAACTAACACATTAGTCACATTAATTGCAAGGCTTATAGTGATGTCCATTACCGAGAGGGCCTAGAGATACCTCTCCAATACACGGAGTGACAAATCCTAATCTCTATCTATGCCAACCCAACAAACACCTTCGGAGACACCTGTAGAGCATCTTTATAATCCCCCAGTTATGTTTTAACGTTTGATATCACACAGGATGTTCCTCCGATATTCGGGAGTTGCATAATCTCATAATCAGAGGAACATGTATAAGTCATGAAGAAAGCAATAGCAATAAAACTCAACAATCATAATGGTAAGCTAAGGGATGGGTCTTGTCCATCACATCATTCTCTAATGATGTGATCCTGTTTATCAAATGACAACACATGTCTATGGTCAAGAAACTTGACCATCTTTCATTAGCGAGCTAGTCTAGTAGAGGCATACTAGGGACACTTTGTTTTGTCTATGTATTCACGCATGTATCAAGTTTTCGGTTAATACAATTCTAGCATGAATAATAAACATTTATCATGATCTAAGGAAATAAAATAATAACTTCATTATTGCCTGTAGAGCATATTTCCTTCAATACTCAATCGTCATCGGACGTTAAGTGTGCGGACCCTTCGGGTTTGACACTACTGCAGGATGGTCCAAACATGACACTAAGATCAAGACCCTTCGATGAAACTCTGTGCGATGCCGTAATCGCAAACGATTGTGTAAAAAACCGTCAAAAGGTGTAAAAAGTTTGCGATGATGGGTGCATCAAACATGGCTCAGATTTTAGTTCCGTGTGCGATGCAGCGCATATGGTTCAGTTCAATTAACTGTTTGCGATGAGGAGGAACAAAAGAAACGGACAGCTAGATGAAGGTGTGTGCGATATACAGCATACGGTTCACTAGGATGACTTGTGTGTGATTAGGCAACACAATGGAAACGGTTCAACTGATCAAGATGTGTGTGATACGCGGCAAACAGGTCCGTAATCAGAAATGTGTGCGAAGACCAATAATAACATAGACTATTGCTGCTAATAAGCCGTGTGATTTGTTCTGTCTACAGAAGAATAACACACACACACACACACACACACACATATATATATAACTGAAATAAACATCCAATTACATAAGTGACTATACAGATCATTCACACACACCTTAATAAACAATTGCATGCATTCTAAAGTAGGAGAAACGATCGTCTAGTCATCTACTTCTTGTGACGCTTCCGTCACTGCTTTGTGGCTCGATCCCTCGTCTGGGGCAGGAAGAAGACACTTCCTCATGTCAAGGATCCGCCTATACATCTCGTAGCTTGTGTACGTGTCCTTGGCCGCGTACTTGACATGTTGTTCATCCTGTCTCTCATGCTACACACTGTGCCAGGCGTTCTTGTCCTTCTTGCTCTCATTCTTCATCTTCATATAGTAGGGGTCGATGATGGCCGAGGCGAGGTCAACCAGGAAGTTCAGTTTGTTATTGTCGCTGCCCCAGACCTTGTAGTGGTGCTGGATGTTGACAAGATTCGGGCATTCCAAGCCCAAACCCTTGAGCGCTTTTAGATCATTGGTGGTGTCCACCGTAGCGAAACTGTAGTCGGAGCTGTTGATAAACCTGGAGAAACGCTCGCAAGGCCTTGTGGCTAGGTGGTAGTGGTAGACGAGGACGTCATGTTGCATGCACAACTGGGCAACGACAACCTTTTGATCATGCCCGACATGATCGATGGTGTACTCGAGGTCGAAGCCGACCACTTGGTACTTGTCCTCGGCAAGGAACTGCTCCATAGTTTGGATGGAGCTCTCCACCAAGACTGGATCGTTTGTGAACACCACCGCGAGGGCCTTCCCCCTCACGTGGGTGTCTACTATGTGATGCATGATGAACTGCCCGCCATCATCAGCGGCGGCCGCTTGGAGCGCCGTTGGAGCCACGGGGATCACCATTGGAACCGCTGGATGTCCTCTGTGTATGTGTCGTCGTGGGTGTGCTTATTGTGTCATGTGAAGTGAGAGATGAAGGTAAATGGACCTAGGAATAAATGGGGGCTGGGCGGCCTGGATTCTCTGTGCGTCCGCATGGTAGTTTTTGGAGCGGGCAACTGCAATGTCGTGCCGCGCCCGGCGCAACCGCATGCACACGAACGTGCGTGATCGTGCGCCAGCCCCAAACACTGGCAGCACGCATGGAGGGACGAGGGCAGAGCACCCGGAGGGACGCGAGAGCAGATCGCGCGCGGCGGGACATGAGCAGAGCGCTCTGCGGTTGCCTCAACGGCGAGCAACCATACACACACACACACACACACACACACACACACACACACAAATAAACACTATTCTGATCACGGGATCAGAATAATATTCTCATCACAACCTAACCTGCCCCGCTAGTAGTACGTTGAACTTCCCAATGAACTAGGTTGAACTTTCACCAACATTGCCCAAATGGGGCTTGCGATATACCGTTGGAAAGCCATGGACACCAATATCATGACCCAACTTAAATTTTTGGCAAAATATAAGCGGTTTAAGAGCAGTTTTGAAAACCGTTTTTTCTTCGCACAAAAAACGTGAATCGTATTTTCGATCGCATTTCTAAACCGTTTATCGGAATGAGGCATATAATATGGCATTGGAAAGCTGCTGCAAAACCGCTACTTCCACATGTTGAAAGTTTTCTGTAATTCCCTATGGTTAAAGAGTAATTTGAAAAAATGTAAAATTTCGTAAACCGAACACCTGAGTTCGTTTTTTTGATGTCATTTCTAAACGGCTAATCCAATGGAAGAATATGATACGACGTTGGAAAGCTTATGAAAATGCGCTACTTTTTCATCTTGAAAGTTTTTTCTAATTTTGAATGGTTTAAGAGTAATTTAGAAAATGGTCCAAGTCCTACTGACTTCGTATTTTGGAGCTAATTTTTTAACCATGCATCCAAATGCAGCAAATGATATGGCGTTGGAAATCTTGAACAAATGCAAAACTTTTTGGTATGTATTGTTTCTCCCAATTATTTACGGTTTTAAGTCAGTTTCGAAAATGGCGAAAAACGTATTTTCGCCGTAATTTCTACAAACTTTATCGGAATGGGGAAAATAATATACCGCTGAAAAGCTACGGAAAATGCGAAACTTTTTCATGTTGATGGTTTTCTCTGATTCCCAACCATTTTCAAGTAATATCGAAAATGGCGGGATCATGCGTTCTGCCTTTATCGCGAAACAGATTCTCCGAAAATGCACCGCGTGAAGAACCTGAACTTCTCGGCGCGTGTACGTGAACTTCACTCTGTTTTTCATGTGATTTTTTGCTCGTAGGTCTCCATCCACTGCTCGTAACTCTCCATCCATTCACCGGAATTGAGCAGGTGATATACCGATGGAAAGCTGCTGTAAGCACGCAAGTTTCCCGTGTTGATCATCTTTTCATACTCGCGATGATTTTAAAAGTTTTTCATCTAAAATTCATTCAGTGTAGTAGTTGAACTCGCTGCTCTTTTCACGTTGAACTTCTGTGACGTATTTTTGTTTGTAATTTTCTCATCTATTCATTAGTGTTACACAAATAATATTCCTTTTGTGCAAACGTCTCTCACAATATTTTTTTTAACTTTCTCCGACCGAGGACTTGAACTTACACAAATGATATTCCTGTTGTTTTGAGGTAAATTAGAAAATGGCGAGATCATGATTTGTGCGTTCATCGCGAACGAAAATGCACTGTGTGAAGTAGTTGAACTTCTGGGGCATGTTTGTTTGAACTTCACTCTGTTTTTGATGTGCTGTTTTTTGACATGTTGCTTTTTGCACCGCGTGAAGTAGTTGAACTTCTGGAGCATGTCTGTTTGAACTTCACTCTGTTTCGCTTTATTGTATTTTTCTTATATGAAATACACACCATGTAGTACGTGAACTTCCGATTGTATCACTTTGAACCTCTCTTTGGTTTGAGAGAATTATTTTAAAACACAAAAAACTACATTTTTATGTATTTTGGACATCTAAATACATGGTGAACCTCTCTCTCAAGAATTATTTGAACTTTTCCTCGCCGAGCACTTGAACTTCTAGCAACCATTTTTTCGTTTATGAGTTGTTTTTAAAAGTGCAAAAAATGGCATTGTGTTTTTAATTTTTTGAACATGTAATTCCTATATTTTAAGAAACTCTGAACTTCTGTGTCATTTCAATTTGAACTGCACCTTTTTATATTTTGATTAAAGAATTGTATTCGGTTTTTATACGAAAAAATCAAGCATGGAAATACAAGGTGAACCTCTCTCGCAAGGATTTTTGAACCTCCCCGGACAGAGCACTTGAACTTCTTTCAACAAACATTTTATGCTTTTATTTTTCTATACTTTTATTCTCACCTGAAATGCATTCCTTGCACTAGTTGAACTTCTCATTGTTTTCACCTCGAACTCCTGTCACATATTTTTTTCAACCTCTCTCACAAGAATTTTTGAACTTTCTCCGGTCGAGGACTTGAACTTCTAGCAACATTTTTTTTGTGTTTTTGAACATGGAAAATACAAGGTGAACCTCTCTCACAAGAAGTTTTGATCTTCCCCGGACAGAGCACTTGAACTTCTTTCAAAAAACCTTTAAGCTTTTATTTTTCTATACTTTTATTCTCACTTGAAATGCATTCCTTGCAGTACTTGAACTTCTCGTTGTTTTTACTATGAACTTCTGTCGCGTTTTTGTGAAAAAATTGAACCTCTTTGTGTATTATTAGAAATGGCAAAAAATGGAGTTCTTTAGTAAATGTCGAACTTCTTCGTTATTTCGAATTGAACTTCTTGGTTTATTCGTTAGTAATGGAAAAAAATCAAGTTTTTGTAATAAATATCGAACTCCTCCATTTTCGGAAATTGAACTTGGTTTATTTTTTAGTAATGAGGAAAATCTGACTTTTTCATATACATTGAACTACTCTATTTTTTAAATTGAACTTCTTAGTTTTTTTAATTTGACTTTCTTGGTTCTGTAATAAACATTGAACCTCTATCTTTTTGAAATTTGAACCTCCAAATTCTTTTTGGAAACATGGAAAATGCTTTTTTAAATAATTTGTGGAACTACCATGTTTTTAATTTTTTGCACTTCTTTGTTTAAAAGAAAGAGAGATGAATCCTTTTTTACAAACATTGAATTGCTTTGTTTCTTTTTATTTGAACTTTTAGGTTTTTATTTTGCTTCGTTCACACCACATTTATCCAATTTTATTGAGGAAAATTCCAACATGGTCTCTTTTTTTGTTTTATGAAACTCTTGTTTTCTCTGCACTTATCTAGCTTATGTATTTGAGCTTACATACTTCTAAAACCTGAACTTCACATTTTTTATCATTTCATAAGTAAATGTTTCTCACACGAAGGCACCAATTTCATAAGAAAACTTTCTCTCACAAATGCACAAGAATGGATTCTTTTTTCTTATCTGAACTACCTACACGGGAAAGCCAAAGATAAGTTCTTTTTGTCTCACTTAAACAAATTAATACACAACCTCGGAAGAATACAATTGGAAATAATACAACCCAAACCTCTCCTTTTTCTTGGTTTTCTGATTTTTTCAATAAACATCAAAGTGTTTGCTACAATTAACATATTTTTTACCTTCTCGAACATACTTACAATACGTGACCTTCTTCCACATAGCATTGGACTTTTTGTATTATAATTAACATGCTTGACCTTCTCAAACATAAGATTTTGACCTTTTGCACACAAAATAATTAAAAGGGGAAAATTTGTAAATATGTTTTGTTACAATTAACATACTTGATGTTCTCCAGAAATGTAAAATATGTTTGGTAAACATCGATTGATTCACCCCAAAATAGATGGGGGAAAACTCTAGAAAACCTACAAGCCAAAATATTACAATATGTTCGGTTCAAAAACCCCAATCTGTACTGCAGCTAGTCGCATGGAGCACCCCGAATCTTGACTACAGGTTGCAGGCATCAGCACAGTAGCTACAGAGGCAATACGGATGCGGTGACAGAGGGCTGCTGGATGGCATACAAGGCGGAAGAGGATGTTTATGCCTCTAGCTCCCGCTGGACAGGACATCGCGTTGACTGTCGTGCAAAAGCTCGGCCTCCTCGTGCCATATTGGTAATACATGAACCTGCGTTGCAATTATATTTGAACTTCTCTGAACCTGCATAAATTTGTTGCTTCTCTAAACATGCACATAGTTTAAGAAACCAAAACCATAACAGAGTGAGAGAAATAGATAGTACGATCCAGCGTGAACTAGTATAAACATGTACATACATTTATAATGAAAACTGCATCGCTATCTGAACAAGAAAATTCCGAATTTATATAGACAAAATCTCTGAACTTTTCTTCCTTAGTTATGTCTGAACTTCAATTCCTAAAAAATAAGATAACAAGACAGTTGGATCCATGCGGGCATGCGTTTGTGCTCTTCAATTTTTGTAGTAGGCTACCAGCGAACCACTACTGATGCAAAGTTGAACGGTTGCGGGCGGTGTTGGCGAACTAACCGGTCAGAATGAAAATGAGATGGGGAGACGAGCGAGGGAGGGGTCAGGGCACTGACCTGGAGTTGCCGGCGCGGGAGCCCACCTTGGCCTTCATCATGCCGCCGCCAACTAACAACAACAACCACTGATTTTCAAATGATCAGGACCCCCAGAAGCGCTTCATGGTCCGCTACAGGATTTGGCACACGACAAGGGGCTAAGTTGGGATGACGACGACATGTGCTGGGGTCTATAGGTACACAAACTGGACACGAAGGACAAATATAGCTAAACTTCAGACATCAAAATCACTTACAGAACAATAAAACACTGGAAAGGGTGAACAAATTGATGTTTTGATTTGGATACCGTTTTTGGACAGGGGGAGGAACCAATTTCAGACATCAAATGAGGTCACCTGCCACAAGCTTGGCTCCTCGAAGTGAAGAAAATTGCAATGTGCGGTGCGCACTCACACAGGCGGACGTGCACGGCCTGAGGCGGAGAAGTTGAATGGCCTGGACGCTACGGCACCGACTGTGGGTGGTGGCGCCGGCAATAAGGAATCCGGCGAGCCCACAGCCCCTGCCATGGCATCCATCAAGCGTAGAGGAAGATGGAAGGATATGAGGGAGGCCGGCGCTCGGTGGCTGGGGCAGGGCCATCGCCAGGGCTGGTTGAGGGGGACGGCGACGACCGGTAGGTGGTGCCGCGGCTCACGCCGGTGGGTTCTGCCGTTGTGTGTGGTAGCGCGTGCGGGGACGATAGTGCCCGGATCTGGAAAGGAGTTGCGGCCGCTTTTCTTGTTGGAGGATGCAGCGCGTCGCCGGTTGGGTGCCGGGAGCGGGGGCGCCGTCGGTTGGGCACGGGGAGCGGCGGCGGCGCCAGTTAGGCGCGGGGAGCGGCGGCGTTGCCGGTTGGGCGCGGGGAGTGGCGGCGTCGCCGGTTGGATCCGGGTGTGGGTATTTTTTTGTCGCTGCTAATTGGATAGTTCGGGAGGATCTGGTCGGCCTGTATATAGGCGCGGGGTTCAGGAATGTCGGTCGCCACCTATATAGGGCGCTCCATGATCCAAATAACTATTCTAATCCTGGGATTAGAATAGTGCTGTCCAGAAACCCAACGCGCCGACAGACGCGAGCAGAGCGCGCCAACGGACATGAGCAGAGCGCGCCACAGTGCCAAATGGCGAGCACAGCGCGCTGTGGCGCCTAACGATGAGCAGAGCTTGCCGAGGGACTCAAGCAGAGGCCGGCGTAGTGATAGGTGGCAAATAAGACGAACCATGAAGGTGATGTCGGAGACATCAAGAAGGAATCAGATTAGAGTTTCGTGTGTGATACGTGGCATACAGTTCATCCATCCGAGCTATTTGTGATGGAATAAGCCGTGTCTGTTGCGGGCAAACACTTGCTGGTATATAACCTTAAATTTAACTAAAAAAGTGTTAATGCATGTTACAAAAATTGTATAGCTGGAAACTATGTTCAAATACAACTCCAACGATATAATCTTCGGCGACATGCATTCATATTTTATTAGTTAAATCCTACTTATAAACCAGGACATGGGTTGTTGGGGATATAACTACCAGGTATGACCTGCCCAGGAGGGGTCGGGTCAATCTTAATGGCATGTTACTCAAAGAAGCCCGACGAGTAAAGAGGCGACAGTTCATTAGAAGACTTGTAGCAGACCCAAGCCAGAGGCGGCTTAAGTCCCATAATTGTAAACCGCCATTTATGAGTAAGACCTATAAAGTAAGGCATGTAAAAGAAGTTACCGAGCCGGACACGTTGTATGAGCCGGCCGGGACTCTGTAGGCCGCCAGGCATCAACCCGTGTATATAAGGGGACGACCCAGCGGCCGCTTAGGGCAAGAAACAATAGATCGAGAGCCAAGCTAGCGTATTTCGCTCCTTGGTTATCGAAACCTAGCAATACCACAACAACTGGACTAGGCTTTACCTTCACCGCAAGGGGCCGAACCAGTATAAACCTCTCGTGTCCTTTGTCCCGATTAACCCCTTTAAGCTTCCTAGTTCTGATGGCTCCATGACTAAGTCCTTTCATTAGGACATCTGCCGTTACAATTCCATGATAGTTGGCGCCCACCGTGGGGCCAGCGCACGGTGGATTCACTACAACAGGAACCCCCCTATAGCAACATATCAATGTGTTGCCAAATGTCCACATAAGCGTTGCTGAGGTCTACACCAACGGATTTGTATCTGTTGTTGTTGGTGGCGTTGCAAGGGTCTACAACAACACATATACATGTGTTGGTAACTGATGTGTATAAGCGTTGTAAGATAGCAACGTATAAGCTAAAGCCCAACAACACTTCATATGCGTTGGTGGTGACCCCACACAAATGGATTTTGGAATGGAGAAACAAATTTGCAGCTTTTGAAGTACTCCCTCCGTCCCATAATATATGAACGTTAGTCTCAAAAACGTTTGTATATTATGGAATGGAGGGAGTAGTTGCTACATATGTTATGAGGCCAATGTAGGTAGTGTACATGAGATGCAATATATTAAAAAAGATCTCATATATTTAATCAATAATGTTGCTTTTACAAAGAGCACCATCCAAGGAATACATGATATTGTATATAGATATGCTTTGTTCCAAGTATTGCACATCAGAATGGCATTGCTGATCTTCAGCTCGTACACAGGTGTTTAACGAGAACATGTGCTTTGTACATAAAACAGATCAAAGCTTCGTTGCATGAGCATATAGATTGACATGTTCAATCTTCATTAACTCGAACCAAACTGATCGGTATCTCTTGGCATCCATAACTCCATATCCTGAAGATAGTTCCTGCCAGTTGTCGCCATAATAAAGTGCATACTCTTCATCTTCTCCTAGCAATGAAGAAAATACAAATAGTTAAAGTATACTACTTTGAATAATAAACAAGTTCTTGACGAGCATGTTGTAAGAAAATGTTAGAACTCTGAACCTGTGTCTGTTTTGTACCTGAAAACAAGCAAATGAAACTGGAATCTTAATTACTTGATTTAATACTGAGCAGTTTGTGCTCAGAGAAACTATAGCTGCTGGTAGTAAGTGGTTGCTTTATATACATAGACCATTGGAATCTAATCAAGTGCTTCGACTAATGATTTTCTCAACTGAATGGGTACGAATGTCACACCATCAGGCAAGAAGTGATGTCTTCTCAGGCGATTTTAGAAAGAATAATTCAGATTTAAGAACTTCTACTAACGCTTGCAAATATCAAACAAAAACTTCAAATTCTAAGTTGTGGCACATGATCGCTAATATAAGTTCCTAGCACATTGTTCTTCGCTTATCCCTAGACTTCATTAATCATCTGCGAAGTCTTATTTAACTATATAGATGGTCATGAGAAAAAGGAAGCTAGGTTGTTTATCCAGTGCAATGTCCTAGATGGTAGTGGTACTACAGGAAGAGTAATACTGATAACCTGGATATTCTGAATTTTTGAAGGAATAGTGCATGCACATCTACTGCATTTATTTACTACAAGCTATTATTCTGTACAAAGAAATTATGACTTAGGTTTCAGAATATGAAGATGATATATCACTTTGGTCTGAATGTCTACATATTTTGAATGTGTCTGCATGAGCTTGTATGTCCGGATGAGCTAGCTAATTGTCTACATAAGCGTGTATGATTACAAACTAAAATCTAAATGTGGATAGTGACATCTGAATGTGTATACTGTATAGCAGTAAGTTTGCAAACTGGCGTACTATACTTAGCACTAGACAAAACTCAAAAGTAGCTAAACTGAGATGCGGACCACCACATGTGCCCGCTGGGCGTAGCTGGCAATGAAAACCTGTGTATACTGCTAATCCTGCTATTTTGGTAGCGGACGTTGGGGAAGTGCCGTGGAAGCATCCGCCTGCATCCTGAATCTAAATGAGCAATCAACATGGCATATAAATATGAATTCATGTACACACGACGCACGCGCGCGCGCACACACACACACAAAGAAACAAGGGATTAATGAGCACCACACCTATGTGATGTCATTGAGCTGCTCCCATCATTGCTGGCCGTTTATCTTCCCAGCACTCATGAAATTCGTGTAGCTTTGTATCTCTAATATTATAGGAAACCTGCGAGACCATAGTTCACTAAGCAACAACTTAAAATTCACATGCTAGTAAGAATAAAAGATGCAGTGTGGCATCCTGCGAAGCGTTTTTGTTGTGATGCATCCTTCTGGTCCAAAAATGATTGCAATTCATCATAGCATGCAAATAAATACAAACATTAAAGTATTGAAAAGTATCTGAAGCTAAAGAAAATAGTTCGTATGAATCAAATTTTTACCTACATAGCTTCGCATGCTGGCAAGTGTGAGATGTCTCTACTATGATTCATATACCTTTGTAGTGCTGTTATGTATTACTCATGCTTAATATTACTGAATAAGGAGAGGTTATGCACTTGTAATATTGATTTCTCCATGAAATCGGAAGCTTTTCTAAGAGTGAATAAATAATGCACAATCACCCCTGTTTCAACCAAAAACTAGATTCTCTCCACATAAGCCACGAAAGATGCAGGCATTGATATCAAAACAAGACTGGTGAATAGTCATCCAAGGTAAAATTATTATTTTTCTGCAGTTTAATGTGGCACTCTAGAGTATGATAGCCATGTAGAGAAATACATATAGATAGTATAGATGCATCACACAATTATTATGGTCTGCACAACTAAAGCAGAGGATCACCAGCAAAAACATGTATAGCAAAATTAGAGGATCAGGTTTCCTCCAACGTAAAAGAGGATCGCTAGCCATAACTTAAATACATTAGTACCAATACATTCATTGACCAATTTAATTGGAAGGGTACAGAGATGTGTTGCAATCTCGTTCTAATTGGTCCATCCATGGCACAAGTGGAAATTTAGAGAAGTTAGGCACCAAATGCCAATGGAATTATAGAAGCCACCATGTTGTTAAATTAGGGGGGATGGATTATTGGGGATAATGGGAAAACCACGTTCTTAAGGGAGATAAATCCAGGTGAGCGGTGGGGTAGGCCGTAGGCGACCATGGCAACCTCCCTAGGAAGAGCGGTCGCGGTTCTTGCTATATCCAGCCGTAATCTACGACGCCAGACGACAAACCTAGGTATGCCACACAGGACAAGAAAGGATAAGAGCAGAGGGGAGGAGTGTCTCACTGAACCGTTGCCGTGGGAGTCGAGGTAGCCGAGGCAGAGCAGCACCGTTGAGCCAGTGGCGGCAGCCGCTCGTGCGGAGACGCTGGGGTCAGTGAGCCGAAAAACTGGAGGAGCAGGAGCCGCGCCGGTGACCCGTGGTGGCAGGTTGCTGCAGGGGCACGTGCAGGGGCCCGGAGGACCTCGCGGCGATGGAGGATCTGAGGATAGCACTCATGGGGAGTTGGGGCCAGCGAGCAACGACGCAGAAGAGCGCTGGAGGTAGGCCGAACCGGAGGTCACGGCGGCAGCGTCATGGACATGGAGCTCGGGTCAGAGAGGAATCATGGGATGGAGAGATGGGATAGGAAAAAGTTTTTGTTTTAGCAACGGAGGGGTGTAGGGGTGTGTACCAAGTGATTACCATTTCCCCATTTGGATTAGGAATAGGGAGGTTAGTGCTAATCTGGGACATGGGGGTTGAATCAAACAACACTTGGGTTAGTATCATTGGTAGATATCCGTTGTTATATGGGGGTGTTTGTTGTAGTGATTTGAGTTCTTGAAGGGCAGCTTCGAAGGGCTCAAGGGATACGTTGTGGGCCGGATGACCAAGAGTCGTCGTGGAAAGCTCTACATCGACGATGCGGGCTGGGGCCCCGAGGCTGGCTCAATCGAGTACAGGTACCGGGTCCCCTTCGGCGGAATCCACGTCTTCATCAGCCGGATCGGCGAGCCGGGCCCTGAGCCGAACGTTTGCACCTAACTCATTGAAACAGCTCAGCGTGCGAGACCTGCCCGGACTCAGCCGGCCGTAAGGCGTGCCTTCATAGGTTGCATCCATGGAGGGGACCTTTCTGAAGGATCTGTGGATGGCGGCGAGACAGCTGTCCACTCCAACGGTGAGTCGTCCACAGGTGAGACAGATTCGTTGTATCAACTACAGGATGGCGGGCTTGGGGGCTGTTCCGATGGCAGCAGTATTCCGGACCCCTTTGAGCCGCCGAATCAAGTTGGGGTCTACATGGCTGGCACACAACCCGGTCAGAATTCTACGGCCGTGGCGGCGGTAACCATCGGATCAGCAGCTGCTAGGACCAGAGACCCCGTGCGCCCGCTGGCTCAGGTGTTGATGGATCTCATGGATAGGATGACGATCTTGTTGACCGTCGTGGTGTAGCCGACAGATAAGGCTCAGCATGATGCAGAGGTGGCACGGTTACTTGGGGAGGTAGCACAAGCTAAGGAGAATTTAGCAGCGGAGGATGTAAGGATGGCTGCAGAGCGGGCGGCTCTAGATGCTTGTGCTCAGTAGCTTCAAGCAGAGACTTTCCTGCTCTCGGTGGATCTAAACGCATCAAATGAGGTAATGAGGAGAAGTCACCAAAAGGCTCAATCACGTCTGCCTCTGACTTATGATCCTAGGAACCTCTTCCACACACCTAGGGCTGGTCCTAGTAACCCGCCGGAGGCAAACCGGATCACAACACCCGGGACTGGGGCGCCGGTTCAATCGCGGGCCATGGAACCCCCCGTGTGAATACTGCTCCGCCTCATTACACACCAATACCACCAGGTCACTTTTCTAACCCTTTGGAAAATCTTATCGCTGTGTCGGCTCGTTTGGCGGCTCTCTCGATGGAAAGCGACTCTCCAACAGCGATCGAAACACGAAGGGTCAGAGAACTTCTTTAGATGGCCCTGGCACAACAGGATGCATACTCTTATAGTCGAGACAGAATCCATTCAACCCCTCTCCCAAGCTGGAGCCCGAGCTATAGCAGGCATATGGACTTAGCGGCCATGTCAAGCAACACCCAACGCCGTAACCAACCACGCGGGCATGACCCGGCCCAGGGTGGAGCTCTTAACTTGGTGGACCAGGAGAGGATCCGTCAAGAGGCTGAGCGGGCGGTTCAATGGGCTGCTGAGCTGGCGGCTCACCAAGCTTTTCCGGTTTATCCAGCAACCTCTGTTGAAGCAGGTGTGGCCACAAGGACAACAGGTGTCCCTTTTCTAGTGTCAGCTCTATGTAATGAGCGTTTGCCAAAGGACTTTAAGGGGCCTTGTAAGGTACCTAATTACATAGCCGACATGCAGCCAGGAGCATGGATTGAAAGTTACGAGATGGCCATGAAGTTATTGGAGGTCAGTGACGCAACAATGGCCAAATACTTCACTACGATGTTGGATGGAACAACTCGCACTTGGTTGAAGGGGTTGCCACCCAACTCCATCGGCTCATGGGCGGAGTTAAAAGCCCGGTTCATTCAGAACTTCAAAGATACTTGTAAGCACGCCATGTCGATCGTGGACTTGGCTAACTGCAAGCAAGAGGAAGGCGAATCCACGACCCATTGGGTGCACTGGGTCAAGGAAATAATACATTCATCTGATAAGATGGATGCCGGCTCCGCGGTCTTAATGTTGGAGAAAAATTGCCGTTTGAACCTCTGAAACAGAAGCTGGGGTGGCTCAAGAGTGATTGTAATGACATGGGCCAGCTGATGGCGGCTCTGGTCAAGTACGCCGATTCTGACAGTACCAAGGACCCCGTGTCTGATGAAGAGAAGACAAGGAAGGTAAAGAAGAACGACAACGGCAAAGGTTACCAGCACAACACGGCGAATCAAGGAGGTAATAAATGTAAGGCCGATGGTAGTCTAGAGTTTGTGGCTAACACCAATGCACAGGGCAACAATCAACGGCGCAAGGGGAGGCCACCTCCTCGGTCTGGCGGGTCAGGTCCCACCCTTAAGCAGCTGCTAAATGAACCTTGTCCAAGACACGGCACCCGGGAGAAGCCAACTACCCATCTGTGGAAAGACTATACGATCATGAAGGCTTTTAAGAATTCCAACATGTTTGATTGTAACCACGGACCTAGCGGCGGCTCAGGCGGTGGCGGCTTTCATGGCCCGGGCGCCGGCTCAGGCGGTGGCAGTTTTCACGGCCAGGGCCCTCAAGGCAGTCAGAGCGACTATAATCAGCAATCCGGCCAAGGTAATCAGCAACAACAACAGTCCGGGTATAAGAGTAACCCAAAGCAGTTGAACAGTGGGCAGTATCATGTATTCACCACCAGTTTGTGCAAAAGGGACCAAAAATTTCATAAGAGGGTTGTAAATGTTGTTGAACCGACAGTTCCACGTTATTTAAGATGGTCTGAGCAGCCTATCGTATGGAGTAGGAAAGACCACCCTCCCCGGGTTGATAATCCGGGTCATCTGGATTTGGTGGAGGCACCTTAGGTTGGCGGAGACAAATTCACTAAAGTGCTCATGGACGGAGGCAGTAGCATCAACATCCTTTATTATGGGACGTTCCGTCGCATGGGGTTGACTGAAAAAAGTCTTAAAACGTCCAATACTGTTTTTCATGGAGTTGCGCCTGGTAAGTCGGCATACCCAGTTGGTAGGATTGAGCTGGAAGTAGCCTTTGGGGATGAGTATGATTCTAGGGCTGAGAAGTTAACTTTTGAAGTGGTTAAAATCAAAATCCCATATCACGCTCTGTTTGGACGGCCGGCTTATGCTAAATTCATGGCACAGCCATGTTATGTTTATCTGCAACTCAAAATGCCGGGTTATAAGGGCACCATCACAGTGCATGGAAGCCGGAAGATAGCCGTGGAATGTGAAGAAGGCGATGCGGCTTACGCCGAGTCTGTTTGTGCAACAAAGGAATTGAAGTTTTATAAGGATAATGTTGACCCGGGAGACATGATGTCTTTGAACAAGCCAACTACGGAGCATGAGCCGGCGCTGAAATTTAAGTCAGCTGATGATACCAAGATGATTGATTTTGTGCCTGGCGACTCATCCAAACAGTTCATTATTAGTGCTAACTTGGATCCAAAATAGGAAGGCGCGCTCATCGAGTTCATCCGTGAGAACCGGGACATCTTTGCATGGAAGCCTTCTGACATGCCGGGTGTACCGAGAGAACTCGCTGAGCACACTCTTAATATTGATCCAAAGTTTAAGCAGGTCTGGCAGTTTCTTCGGCGGTTTAATGAGGAAAGGCGCAAGGCTATTGGAGAAGAGGTGGCCTGGCTTTTGGCAGCTGGGTTTATTGTTGAAGTTTTTCACCCAGAGTGGTTGGCTAACCCGGTGCTCGTGCTCAAAAAGAACGGCACTTGGCGTATGTGTGTGGATTACACGGATTTAAACAAAGCTTGCCCGGTTGATCCTTTTGTTCTCCCTCGTATTGAGCAAATCATTGATGCTACAGCGGGTTGTGAGCGTCTGAGCTTTTTGGATGCTTATTCTGGTTATCATCAGATCAAAATGGCAGTTAAGGACCAGGAGAAGACGACTTTCATTACTCCGTTTGGAGCCTTCTGCT
The DNA here is from genome assembly GCF_002162155.2 of Triticum dicoccoides. Lineage (NCBI taxonomy): Eukaryota > Viridiplantae > Streptophyta > Magnoliopsida > Poales > Poaceae > Triticum > Triticum dicoccoides. The sequence continues at coordinate 278,117,502 of NC_041392.1, read as the reverse complement.
ATGTGTCTATGCCTTTTGGGCTTAAGAGTGCCCAGGCGACTTATCAGCGGTGTGTACAGAATTGCCTTCATAATCAGATTGGGCGTGATGTTCATGCTTACGTGGATGATATAGTGGTGAAATCCAGAGAGAAGGAAACCTTGGTAGCTGATCTGAAGGAAACCTTTGATAACCTCCGGGTCTACAAGATGATGCTTAACCTGGCCAAGTGCGTTTTTGGAGTCCCAGCTGGCAAGCTTTTGGGCTTTTTGGTGTCTAACAGAGGCATTGAGGCTAACCCGGAAAAACTAAGGCGATTACATCTTTGGCTAAACCGGCGTGCATCAATGACGTTCAGCGGCTGGCGGGTCGAGTTGCAGCTTTGAGCCGGTTCATAAGCCGGTTGGGTGAGAAGGCTATGTCGTTGTATCAAATGATGAAAAAGACGGATGACTTTGTCTGGAGTGACGCTGCCAACTCCTCCTTTGAAGATTTGAAAAGACAGCTTGCTGAGCCACAGTTTCTTGCTGCCCCCGTTGAGAAGGAGCCGCTATTGTTATATGTGGCTGCTAACTCACGGGCCATCAGTGTGGCCATTGTTGTGGAGTGCAAGGAGGCTGGCAAGGAACATCCGGTTCAACGACCGGTTTACTACGTCAATGAGGTGCTCATTGAATCCAAGCAAAGATATCCACATTGGCAGAAGCTTGTTTATGGGGTGTTCATGGCAAGCCGGAAGCTTAAGCATTACTTCCAGGGTCATCCTATCATTGTGGTTAGCTCTGCTCCCTTGGGAGATATTATTCAAAATAGAGAAGCCACAGGACGAGTCGCCAAGTGGGCCATTGAGCTTGGGTCTCATAATTTAAAGTATGTGCCACGTACGGCCATTAAGTCTCAAGCACTGGTGGACTTCATTAACGATTGGATGATTCATTTCGATGGGTCCAGACAGTTGGAAGGCTCGGGGGCTGGAGTTGTTTTAACTTCTCCTCGAGGTGACAAGTTTTGCTATGTGTTGCGATTGATGTTTCCTTGTACTAACAACACAGCAGAATATGAGGCCTTACTCCATGGTCTTTGAATGTCTAAAGGGATGAGTTTAAGCAGGGTACGGTGCCTTGGCGACTCAGATTTGGTGGCTCAGCAGGTATCAGGCAAGTGGGACTCCAAGGACCCTCTCATGGCGGCTTATCGCCGTGAGGTTGACGCTGTTGCTGGACACTTCAAGGGTTATCAAGTGGAGCACATTGACTGCAGAAAAAACAAAGCGGCTGATGCTTTAAGCCGGTTGGGATCTCAGAGTAAGCCGGTGCCACCTAACACTTATCTAGATTTTTTGCATGACCCTTCTGTCAAATTTCCTACACGGGAAGATTTGGCCGTTCCAGACCCAGAGGCACAGTTGGTGGTGGCTCTTCATGTCATTCCAGATTGGATAGTACCGTATTTGGCTTATATGACCCGGGGTGAGTTGCCGGAGGATGAGACCTTGGCTCGACAGATTACCCGGCGGTCTAAGTCAATGACAATTTCCAATGGTGAGTTGTATCATCGCAGCGTCACTGGAGCGTTTCAACGTTGTGTCTCTCCTGAAGAAGGTCAAGAAATTCTTCGTGAGATCAATGAAGGGGATTGTGGCCATCACACCGGTTCAAAGTCTCTTGTGGCCAAAGCTTTTCGTCATGGTTTTTACTGGCTAACGGCTCACGCTGATGCAGAGGATCTGGTCAGTAGGTGTGATGGGTGTCAAAAAATTGCACGATGAGCGCACGTGCCGGCTCAAGAATTGCGGATGATTCCAATCACTTGGCCATTTGCAGTCTGGGGGCTTGACATGGTTGGACCTTTCAAAACATCCAAGGATAAAAAGACACATCTTTTGGGGGCAGTTGACAAATTCACAAAATGGGTTGAGGCAGAGCCAGTTAGTAAGTGTGATGCAGCCACGAAGGTTCAATTCATGAAAAAGGTGATCTTTCGTTTTGGCTTTCCACACAGCATTATAACTGACAATGGTACTAATCTGTCCAAAGGCGCTATGGAGGAGTTTTGTCAACATGAGCATATCCGGCTTGATGTTTTGTCAGTAGCTCACTCCCAATCCAATGCTCAAGCTGAGAGAGCAATTCAGGAAATCTTAAAAGGTCTCAAGCCCCGGCTTATGGTTCCTTTACAACGGACGCCAAGTTGTTGGGTAGAGGAGTTAACCTCAGTGCTATGGAGCATCAATACCACTCCTAACAGGTCTACGGGTTATACGCCTTTCTTCATGGTTTATGGAGTAGAAGCAATCCTGCCTAGTGATATTCGTCATGACTCGCCCCGCGTGGCGGGTTACGTTGAAGCTAGTAATGAACAAGCCCGACAAGATGCACTTGACTTGTTAGAAGAGGAGCGAGATTTGGCAGCAGCCCGATCAACAATTTACCAACAGGACCTGCGCCATTATCACAGCCGCCGGGTTAGGTCCAGAACCTTTCAAGAAGGTGACCTGGTGCTCCGACTCATCCAGAATCAGTTTGATGCACACAAGCTATCCCCACCTTGGGAAGGACCCTTTGTGGTCAGCAAGAACTTGAACAATGGGTCATATTACCTTATCGACGCTTGAGAGCACAAAGACTCACGTAAGTCGGAGGAGGAGACCCACCGACCGTGGAATATTGCTCATCTTCGGCCGTACTATACTTGAGCCACCGGCTCTCATAATTTACATACTGTGACATTGTATATATTATGATAAGTAATAAAGCAGGACCTCTGTCCTTTTCATTTTCAATGATCATATATCTTTATTATTCTAATTATTCAAACGACCATTAGGGGGCTGATCGTATTCAAATCTAGCCATAAAACTCATGGTCACTAGGGGGCTTCCTGTTCAAACATAGGTCATATTCGAACCAAAGAGAACATAGCTGTCGTAACCCTCTTGATCGGCGCAAAGCCAAACTCACTAGGGGGCTTCTTGATCGTATCCGAATCATAGCTTAACCCATTTTGGCTCCGACTTGGATTGTATTCGAATCAGGGTCGTTAAAAACCTCTCAAGGTCATTTGGGGGCTTCCTGTTCAAACATAGGTCGTATTCGAACCAAAGAGAACATAGCTATCGGTACCCTCTTGATGGGCGCAACGCCAAAGCCACGGGGGGCTACATGATCGTATTCGAATCCTAGCTTAACCCCTTTGGTCCGGTTTACTGATCGTATTCAACCCAGAAGCCTCCAAATTACTCTTAATGCTTGATTTACATCGTTTGAAACATACTATTTTGTTTTACTGGTTTTTTGTTGTCTCAAATCTAACTGCATGAATGGTTTCAATTTAAACCGGCTCGGTTATTTGACAATGAGTTGCCAAGGGATAACAATCATCATGCATATCAAGGTATTGACTTCTACAAAGATTAGGGTTGTCAACCTTATTGTCTGGGTCACATAAGCCGACAGTTCAGAATTAAAGAACATAGGTATGACATTGTCGTTCATAAACAGACTTATGTGTGTCTTTTTGTTAATCAAAGGTATTTTCAGCCTTGTTTATCTTACATCTAGTCCTATTTTTTCCACTATGATGATTTCATAGTTATGTATCGGGTGTTTTGACCCGTCCAGCGATAAACCGACAAGACAATTTTTTTGTCTTTTGCATACATGAACAGATTTAAACACTTCAGATGTGATCACAGATATAATGCATATATTGAAATCACGGGTAAAAAGTCATATGCAACATCCTATGCACGACGGCATAGGCAAAACATGCAGTTTTCAAAATAACCTATTACCAGGCATTGAGAGCCCAAAAGGTTAGACTGTTTTCTCTCTTAAGCAGATCTTAAGCTAAAGGCTGGATTATTCAGACGGTTATGACTCCTCCCTCGCCGGTTCACCTCCCTCCACTGGTTGGAAGCTGGGATTGGACCAATCAAAGCCGTTCAGAGCAATCAACTCAGCTTCATCGTCAATTAGGCCGGCCGGGTCAATTTCCGGGGCAAAAGTGTGTTGGTGAACCGGAGGGATAAGATCTGTCACTTTATTAGAGGGAGTCGCCATCTTCTTATTTTCAACATCAAAACCTGGCTGATATTTATCAATGTTGGTTTCCTCGCCAAGGATGGTAGCATGAGGACAAACTTCCCTCACACAAGCAATGAAATCGTCTTGATCAAACGGAGTCCCATCTTCTTTCAAAGGGGGATACCCCTTGGCTACATCCGCCGGGTCAAGTTCCGGCACCCAGGCTTTGGAACGGCTCAGTGCGGTTAGGGCTCCGGCTCTTGCGCAAGACCGCTTTACCTCTTGGAATCTGGCAAGTAAAATTGACAATTTCTTCAAGACGTCACTTAAGAGATTTGGTCCTTGGTTGACTGGGGATATAATGGCAAGCACCCGTTGAGCTCAAGTGTACAGCTGCTCCACCATGGTGTAAACCGCCTTAATTTTTATTAAACTATTTTGGCTCAGATTGTTGCTCCGGGGGCCTGCTGGTGTTTTAAAAGGTTAAGAAGGCGGCTTATACTTCTGGCAAAAATAGAGTGTAAGTAACTAAAGGCAAATAACTCACCAAAGATTGCGGAGGCCATCTGGGACACATGGTTTTTTAAGCTGGTGAGCTCCGTGGTAACCTCCTTGAGAGCTGCCTCCGCTGTCTCTGCACGCTGTGTTAGCAAGGTTTTCTCGTCGGCCCAGGATTTCTTCTCCGCATCAAAATTGGTCTTCAGTTTTTCAGCTTCAGAAAGGCTCAACTGGAGTTTGGAGTCAGTGTTCTTTATCTCCACCTCTTGATCCGCCAGCCGGGTCTTTGCATCAGTCAATTGAGACCCCAATTCAGTCAAGGCGGTCTGCAAACATGCACAGGTATGTTAAAATGTATTTCAATAAAGGTTATCATGATTAAAGTCCCAAGTGCTTTGCAACACAACACCACTCGACACTTGGGGGCTAATGTCTACCAAAGCAAATTTTTAATGTGAAACGGCTCTTCTATGATTAAAGTCCCAAGTGTTTTACAAGTAACAACGCTTGGCACTTGGGGGCTAATGCATGATATTAAGAAAGTGTTTTCATGTTGAGCCGGATCACACTATTTGTTTCGACTGATTCAAGATAGTTATGAAGTTAAGTACCAGCTTATTTGTGATAAATTGAGCCGGCCCTTGGGGACTACATGTGAAATTTAGGCTGGATTTAAGGAAAATCTAAGACAGAGCATCAACCTATATCACAAGTCTACGGATCATTCAGGTTCATCATAATCCGGAGACTTGGGGGCTGGCAGAGCATATATAAGATGGTGAAAGCCGGCGAACGTACCTCATATTTCAGCTGCAGTTGCTTGACCATCTCAATTTCCGAGTCACGGTTGGAATGCACATGACTGAGGTAGCCAGACAGCACGTCACTAACGTTCAGGTGAGCGTAATGAGAGACATCAAACCGCACCTTCTGCCTCTCTAAATCCTCTTGCTTAGCAGAGTGCCGGGCCAGTACAGTTGGGTTGCCCAGCTCAATGAATCGAGTACCAGTAATTAAGACATCATTGTCAGAAGTCTTCGGCGGGTTAGCTGAGCTAGATGGTTCAGTGGTAGCCGGATTAAGAATGGTCTCATCAGCTGACGGCTCAGGAGGGTCCGATTGAACGTGGACAACCAGATCTTGTGGCGCTTCAGATTGATCAGGAGGAGTTGGTATTGTCGGTTCAGGTGCAGGATCTTTCGGATCTTCTGCCGGTTTAGTTACCTTGGCTTTCTTGGACTTTGCTTGACCGCTAAGAAAGATTTTATGAGACAGTTATTATAATGATGCAGTTTTAAAGATGCAGAAGAAAGATGATTTTCCTTACCCAGGGGAAGTCTTGAAAGCCAGAAATTGAGTTTGTGACGAGTCACCATAAGAGCGAGAAACCTCCTGCAAAGGTAAAATAAAGTTAAGAGAGTAAGGAAATAGATTCATGGATAAAAGCAAAAGAAAAAGGTGAAAGAAACCTCATTCTGGCGTTTTCGAGGAGTTTTTTGTAAGTCGGAGGGCAGTTCATTGTCATCATTAGTCCGGGCCTGACGGCGGCTCTCATGTTGCTGCTTTTTCAAAAGAAAATGTGGGTCCAAATAAGCCAAAGGGTGCGAAAACCTTACTTTCCGGGTTACCAGTCGAAGTTTCTGCCTTGGCAAAGGGGGCTGAGCCGGAGGAAATTGTTACCTCTTCTTCTACAGCCTGGCTGGCCCCCGTGTCATCCTCGCAATAGTCAGTGTCAATAAGGTTGGGCTTCCGGGTCGTTCTCCTGGCGGCTATGGCAGCGGCTCTAGCCTTCCTGGCAGCTTCATGATCATATTTGGCCTTCCAGAAATCAGATTTGGCCTATAGGCAAATAACAGGTTAAAAAGCCATGCAAGTATTGAACTACTGAAGAAAACAAAAAAAGGAGGTCAAGGGGGTTCACCTCTGGTGCCGGGTTAAGTTTGCAGAAGGGGTTTAATCCAACCTTACTGCAGTCCTCGTATTTGCGTTCACGAGGATGGTTGATATTGCAACAATGTCCTCTTCAGTTAGTTGTACAGAGCTATGACGCAGAGAATCATCTGGGCCTCTGCCATATTTATACATCAACTTGGATCGGCGGCTTAGAGAGATGACCCGCCATGCGATCCAGCAACGGATCAGGTCAACTCCAGTTAAGCCATTTCCCAATAAGGCTTGAATCCTTTTGATAGATGGGATAAGCTTCTTGCGTTCAACAACAGTAAGCTTGTCAGGGAGCACAAACTTAGAATCAAGACGCTCCATGCGATAACCCGACAGTGGTTTTTCATCAGTTGGTGATATGTCTTGGCCATAGAACCAAGTTTGGTTCCAATCTTTGGGATGGCATGGTAAGACTACTAAAGGAAATACAGCACCCTGTCGGCACTGAATCGAGATTCCGCCAAGTTCCAAGCTAGGGTCGTTGGTGCACTCATTCTGGCGGTTCAAATAAAAGTACTCTCTTAAGAGCTCCACAGTCAGTTCTTCTTGGAGATATACCTCAGAGAGAACTTGAAAATTGCAGATATTGGATATGGAGTTGGGTCCAAGGTCTTGTGGATGAAGCTTGAAAAAATGCAGAACGTCTCGGAAGAACTTTGAGCCGGGTGGTGAGAAGCCCTGATTCATGTGGTCAGTGAAAACGATAACTTCACCGTCTTTGGGCTGAGACCATTCTTCGGCCGGGTCAGGAGCACGATAAGACATAATAGTCTTTGCCAGCAAATATCCGATCGTGACAAAATCTTTCAAGGTGTCCTCAATGACTGTGGAAGGAACCCAGTTGCAGACCGTTGGCGCTTTTGACAGCATGATGAGAAAAGCGCAAACTAAAAAGAAAGTGATGTGCTGATTCAATTTATTGGTGGAATTACAGGTTAAATGATGATAGTACAGATGAGTAATGGCGGCTTAAGTAAGGGCTAATGACATATAAAGGAAATGTGAGCCGGCGTGATAAGCCGCCATGCCTAAAGATATTCGGAGGTTGCCAGAAACAGAATTGGCTAAGTGCTGAGACAAACAAGTTTCCCAAGCTATTGATATTATTATGAATCAAGATGGTTCAGAAAAGAAAAATAAATTTAGACCTAAAAAACTAGCGCAGAGGAGTTTGTCAGCTTTAAAGAGGCATTTGTACAAGAGAAATGGATCTGCTAGCATCTAAAATGGATGTAAAACAACTACCGCATAGGTTCTACACTTCTTTTATATCAAAAGAGGGTGTGGTGGAGAAGTTGCAACGAATCTATGACGAACAACGAAGAACACAAGAAAGAGAACTCATGAACCCTAATGCAGATCTAAGGGGTGAAAAAGCAAGAGCTTACGGATGCGGAGCTACTGCGGAGGATCGCCGCCGTTTTTCTGGATGAGCTCAGGGTGATGCAGCGGCCAACGTTGAGGATGACGGTGAGCGCTGCGGCGGCGGCGGAGCTTGAGAGGCAAAGAGGTGGCGAGAGAAGGAAGAAGAAGAAAGAAGAAGGACCGACCATGCCTATTTATAAGGAAATTGGTGAACGGGCAGGTGCAAAAATCGAGGGAGACCAAAGTAATGATTATCCAGCTAAATGGACGCCTCGATTCTTGGAAAGCATTTAAAGATAAGGGTCCGTTAAAGATGACATCAAGGCAGATTTCCAAATTTTCTGAAGATGACGTCATGGCGGGTTATAGAGCTTTTACAAACAGTGGAATATGGATTTCATGTAAGTGTTAGAGATTGATAAGAACAAAGTTCAAATCAACATGGGGCCTAATGTTGGGGATATAACTACCAGGTATGACCCACCCAGGAGGGGCCGGGTCAATCTTAATGGCGGGTTACTCAAAGAAGCCCGACGAGTATACAAGGCGACGGTTCATTATAAGACTTGTAGCAGGCCCAAGCCCAGAGGCGGCTTAAGGCCCATAATTGTAAACCACCATGTATGAGTAAGACTTGTAAAGTAAGGCATGTAAAAGAAGTTACCGAGCCGGACACGTTGTATGAGCCGGCCGGGACTCTGTAGGACGCCAGGCGTCAACCCGTGTATATAAGGGGACGACCCGGGGGCGGCTTAGGGCAAGAAACAACAGATCGAGAGCCAAGCTAGCATATTTCGCTCCTTGGTTATCGAAACCTAGCAATACGACAACAACTAGACTAGGCTTTACCTTCACCGCAAAGGGGCTGAACCAGTATAAACCTCTCGTGTCCTTTGTCCCGATTAACCCCTTTAAGCTTCCTAGTTGCGATGGCTCCACGACTAAGTCCTTTCACCAGGACATCTGCCATGACAATTCCACGACAGGGGTATGATAGGTAATTAAATCACAAACGTTTTTTATTAACCGTATGTGTACGTGGCCTTTCGTCCTCTCGAACGTGTTGTCACCCCGCTGCCCTCAGACGGCTTACAGCGCAAGCTTGCACGGCACGCGGGGGCGTTCTTTTGGCCAAACGGTGGCGCCAATGAATCGTCGGTGAGCCCGTTCTCGCGCAACCTCGCAGGTTCCCGCGCAAGCTTCCTGCCTGACTCGGTGAAATCCCCAAAAATCCCAATGCTTATCGGACTGCTATATAAACCCTCACAGCCGGCAAGTCATGCGTCGCATTTTCCCTCCCTCCATGTAGCTTATCTCGTCTGCTTCTCCCACAATCGCCAATGGCACCAGTCCGTCGTCATCGCTCAGCCACTCAACCGTCATCAGAGGACAGCTCCAGCTGGGAGGCTACACCACGGCGGCGGTGCAGTCCCCGACGTAGTGTAGTGCGCATGGCGTCCCTGTTAGGTGTGTGCGGAACACCCACCACACGCTCCGCCGCCGCTGCCCGTCGGCAGCAGTTTCGGACACACCACCGTCGAAAGCCTGCTCCGCCGTTGCTGCCCATAGGCGGGAGGTGGCCGTCCTGGCGGCCACCCAACTGCCGTCCACCGTGGCCATCACCCGCTCCGCCACCGCGGCCCGAAGGCGGGAGGTGGTGGTCGTGGCCGCCACCCGATCGCCAGCCGCCGTGGCCGCCAGGCCACCGTCGACCGCCGAGGTCATCACGCCCTCCGCCACCGCCGCCCAAAGGCGGGAGGCAGAGGTGGATGCCCGCACGTGCATGGGTGACCTTGCGCGCTACACCGAGTTCCTACGGGAGGAGGAGGAGGAGTGCCTCATCGAGCACGCAAAGAGCCTTACCGCCGCCGTGGCCGCGGCACATGCCGCCTCAGAGGCGAGGAATCAGGAGATCTACGAGGAGAACCACCGCTTAGAGAGGGGTCATCTGGAGCGGCAGAGGGCGTTCGAGGTGAGTGAGGGAGTCCTGGACTAAGGGGTCCTCGGGCGTCTTACCTGTTATCCATGGGCCGGACTGATGGGCTGTGAAGACATGAAGGCTGAAGATTGTACCTGTGTCCAGATTGGACTCTCCTTGGCGTGGAAAGCAAGCTTGGCGGCCGACTATGAAGATTCCTTCTTATGTAACCGACTCTATGTAAACCCTAGATCCCCTCGGTGTCTATATAAACCGGAGGGGTTAGTCCGGAAAGGATACATTCATTACCATAGTCATACAGGCTGGGCTTCTAGGGTTTAGCCATTACGATCTCATGGTAGATCAACTCTTGTAACACTCATATTCATCAAGATCAATCAAGCAGGACGTAGGGTATTACCTCCATTGTGAGGGCCCGAACCTGGGTAAACATCGTGTCCCCCGTCTCCTGTTACCATCGATCCTAGACGCACAGTTCCGGACCCCCTACCCGAGATCCGCCGGTTTTGACACCGACATTGGTGCTTTCATTGAGAGTTCCCTGTGCCGTCGACAAAAGGTTCGAGGGACCCTTCAATCGTCAACAGTGACGCTGTCCAAGGAGAAACCTTCCACCCCGGACAGATTTTCGTGTTCGGCGGCTTCGTACTGCGAGCCAACGCGCTTGGCCATCTTGAGCAGATGGAAAGCTACGCCCCTGGCCAGCAGGTCAGATTTGGAAGCTTGCACTATGTCGCGGATATCCGTGGAGACTTGATCTTCAATGTTTTTCAGACCATAGTGATCGCGCCCCCTCGCCCCGATGAACATGACTTAAATCTGTCATCGGATCACATCCAGGAGATGGTCCCTGTTGCTGCAACGGCCTTAGAACCAGAGCAGATCGTACCATCCGAGGCCACAGAGTCCGCGGCGTTGGAGCCGCACACGGACTCGGCACCCCGCAATATTTGCGTCAACGAAACTCCGGACTCGTCTCCGGCTATAAGTTCCGGACCGGGTACGCCTGCGGACACCGAGCTGGATTGGTTATCGATTTTCGAATTTAGTGCCGCAGACATCTTCTAGCACTCACCACTGGGTGATGTGCTAAACTCTTAAAAGAACTTGTCCTTGGAAAAGGAATCACAGCCGAACTATGTTCGGTTCGAGCTAGAGGCTGACAATGGAGAATTTTGCTTCCCACCCGCCACCCACTTCATAGCCACTTTCGAGGACTTAACTGACATGCCCGCTTCTGGCTCCGAAGACATTGACGGTATAGACGACGATGCCAATAAGGAGCAAGGCCAAGACCCGCCAGTCATCAGGCGTGGGACAGCCACCCCTTCATATGACGTGTACATGATCGGTACACTTAAAAAGCCTCGCGGCAAGGACAAGGGAGATCTAGTTAAAACTCCTGAGACACAGCCTAAGCTCCGGCGCCCCAAACGCTGCCCCAAGTCATGCCGTAGCAACAAGGGCACTGGAGAAAATAGTACTCCGGACGGTGCCGAAAGCAATGAAGACCCCGTGGGAACAATATCCGAGCAGGAGGAACAGGAAAATGGGCAAGCCAGCCCCAATGAACAGGCCCCGCCTAGCGATGGTTCGGAGGAAGACAACTACCTTCCGCTCTCCGAAGATGATGTAAGCCTTAGTGACGAAGACTTCATCGTACCTGAATAGCCCCTCGAGCAGGAGCGCTTCAAGCGCAGGCTGATAGCTACGGCAAGGAGCCTGAAAAAGAAGCAGCAGCAGCTTCAAGCCGACCAAGACCTACTCAACGACAGATGGACCGAAGTCCTGGTCACCGAATAATATGGCCTTAGTGACCTAGCAAAAATCTACCCAAGGCACATATTGCTATACCAGTCCGATGACGGGGCGTTGGATCCCATACCATCGTCACACAATGCGGCAGGTCGTCGACAACTCTGTCCGGATAAAGAGGCAACTCAAGCCGAATACTAGACCGCCCCACCTCGCCGTAAAGGCAAGATAAACTTAGGTCACGATTACCCAGACAACCTGCAGAGCGACTTGGACAATAGAGTAGGACACACAAGACCAATCTACGGATCACGAAAGCATGCTTCGACACGCGACAATGGCTACCTATTTGGACATGTCACACCTTGCCACGACCAAGCCGGAAACCGCAGGGGGACTCCTTCGGAGGTACGTCGCAGTGTGGCCCCACATAGAGGTGCCGCACATCCGCTTTGCTTCACTGATGAAGTAATGGATCAGGAATTCCTCGAAGGATTCAAACCCATCAATATTGAATCATACGACGGGACAACCGATCCCGCGGTATGGATAGAGGATTTCATCCTCCACATCCATAGGGCCCGTGGGGACGACCTCCACGCCCTTAAATACCTCCCACTAAAACTAAAAGGACCAGCTCGGTATTGGTTAAACAACCTGCTTGAAAACTCCACAAGCAGCTGGGAGGACTTGGAAGAGGCCTTCCTCGATAACTTCCGAGGAACACATGTCCGGCCACCGGATGCCGATGACCTAAGTCACATTGTCCAACAGCCCGGAGAATCAGCCAGGGAACTCTGGACTCGGTTCTTAGTCAAAAAGAACCAAATCATCGACTGTCTGGACGCGGAAGCCCTTGCGGCTTTCAGACACAGCGTCCGAGACGAATGGCTTGCACGCCACCTCGGCCAAGAAGGACCTAAATCCATGACATCCCTCACTGCTCTGATGACACGCTTTTGCGTGGGAGAAGATAGCTGGCTCGCTCGTAGAAGCAATAGCGCTAGCAACCAGGGCACCTCCGAAATCCGAGACGGCAACAGCGAGCCACGATGAAGCAAAAACAACAGTCACAATGACAATGAAAGATCAGGCGACACAGCGGTCAACGCCAGATTCAGCAACCCCAAACCCGGTCAGCGAAAGAAGCCATTCAAGGCGAATCGAGACGAACCATCCAACATGGTAAGGATATTGGACCGACCCTGCCAGATTCATGGCCACCCCGATAAACCAGCTAATCATACCAACAGAAATTGCTGGGTCTTTAAACAGGTCGGCAAGCTCAACACCGAACACAAGGGGTGGAGGCCGCCAAGGGACAGGGATGACGGAAAGGTTCACCAACGAAACACTGGGGGTCAGAAGCAGTCTCCACCTAAGGATCAACTACTCCTAGAATGGAAATAGCAACCCGGCTTCCGCCGCCCACTCCGTACACCTACAAAGTTTGTACCGCGCATACATCATTACGCACTCAAAATACCATGGGCATTGGCGAAAGCACAATACGAACAAGCCTGCAAGAACTCCTGTAACTTTTTTTATAATTATTCGCTTTTTATTTCTTCCTTCGATATCCTTTAAAAACAGGTGACAAACAGGATAAACATCGGAAACTGGCTCTATCGGAGTCCGAATCTATACACTCACCCAAGGGGTTATTTCCAACAAGGATTCCCCCCACCGAGGACTGGCGGCGCAGACGTGCGACAGGAGGTCCAAAATAACTTTTTGTAGACCGCACTCTCTATTTCTCGAGCCTGTACTATGCATGTTCCTCTGCCTCCAACCCTGAGCATGTCAAATAGCCGGGAGGATGGCTTTTATAAATATATCATAAGCAATCATTGGCATATCACTCGGTTCCCATTAAACAATATCTGAACTAATCACCCGCATTGTTTCCCCAACAAATATGGCTCCTAAGGCTATTTTGCAGAAACACCTTGGCATAACCTGCCAGGGGCTTGGTGTGGGAACAAATGAGTTGCCAGTAAAAGTCCGAATAGCTCTATAGCATACTTCGATGTCGCAAGTTTGGCCTTATATGCATCATCTCCGAATCATTGTGTTGGGTCAATAGTTGGGTTGCCCAGCTCCTGTGCTTGCTACCCTACATTCCGCTCTATCGGGTAGGGTAGTAAAGGGAGAACTAGTGCGATTGTGCCCAGGTCTAAACCGGATGAGCACCTCAGTAGAGAAAGCCAAAAACTGACTGTCCTGATGCGGCGTGAGCTAGTCAACCACTTGACGACTTCTTCGAATCTTTAGTGATTCTTCATGTCACGCGAGGGATCATTTTCCAGATCAAATATGTAAGGCACCATACGCCGCATACATACCATGAGCTATGTCGTAGCCCCACAATAAAACTCCTATGGCTAAGTGAAAGCGTTAACGCCCTATAGTCCGATTGCCTGGTTTGCCGCATTATCACCTCCTTCATGGATCAAGGTGTTGGATAAAGAGTCATTCAATGCCTTTCCGAACACCCCCGTACTTCCTACGAGGGGGCTGAAGCCGACGATTGGAAAACTTTGAGATTATATCAAAACGGCCGCACAGGAGGAATTCAAGCTTTCAAGCAACACATAAATAGATTAACTATAAAATTGTCTTTTACAATTTTCATACACCTCACTCGAACATTATGTCTTTCGAGCACTGACCCTCTATAAAGTGGGCGGCCTCTAGGCGTCTTGAAAATAATGCTCTGGTTCCGGGCGTTTCTTGCCTTTGGGCGGACTCTTCATCGCAACATCGTTGGCCTTCATCTTCCCCCAGAATGTTTTGACTCAGGCAAAAGCCATCCGTGCACCCTCAATGCACGATGATCGCTTCACAACATCGATACGCGACACCGCATCAACAAGCCTCTGCACCAAACCGAAATAGCTTGTCGGAACAGGCTCGGTTGGCCACAACCGGATTACGACCTCCTTCATGGCAGCGCCGGATATTCTATGAAGTTTGGCCCATTGTGACATCTGTTCATTAAGCTACAGAGGGCGCTTTGATGCACCAAACTGCGACCAAAAAAGCTTCTCCATTGCATATCCATCTTGCGCTTGGTAATACTGTGCCGCATCGGCAGAACTCTTCGGCAAGTCCAATAACTCGTCCAGAGAACTCCATACTTGGTTAAGCTGGGCATAGTTCGGGTCACCGAAGTTAGTTTGCAGCAGAAAGGGTTTTCCAGCCACAATCTCCCTCGGCTGTCGAATCTCCTCACAGGCTGCTCTAGATTCCGACCGCGCTGCTCTAGCCTCTTATAAGGCCTTGTCTAGATCAGCCGTTAAGGCTTTACTCTCCTTCTCCATAAATTCACAGCGGCCGGTAGCATTCTCCAGTTCGAGCGTCATAGTGGATATCTTCTCCTCATCTTGGCGTCGTGCAGCTTGTTCGGCTTTTAATTCAGCCGATGCCTTTTCGGCAGCAGCATTACTACGACGGGCCTGCTCCTTGGCCCAGGCCAGTTCCGCTCGAAGAACTTCAACGGTGGAAGCACCATCTGTAGCCATGCATATTCCAGCATCTAAATCTCGGCATCATGCTCATACCACACAAATGTATGAGGATTGCCCCGAATACATACCTTGCGACTCGTCAAGACGCATATTGATTAAAGCAAGATCATCCCCTGCCACATCAAGCTTCCGTTACAAATCGTTAATTTCCATAGTCCAGGAAGCGGCCCAGGGAGAAGCAGCATGTGTTCAAAGTTGACCAGGTTAGTCCTCAAACGATCCATTTTGATCCTCCATTTTGCTTCCCAGCGGAAGCCAACCCGAGTATCAGGGGCTACTACCTATACACAAGTGCATCTTTTCAAATGAAACATAGCCGAAAACATTATGTCACAAACCTCGAAGCCCTTCAGTATGCTCATGAAGGCCTCATTTAATCCGCTCTTCGCGGATGAAATCTTTTCAACCACTGTACCCATCAAGGTACGCTATTCCCCCGAGACGGATGCTTTCCGCAACATGTCTCGCAACATATCCGGAGTCCCCGGATCTCCGGAAGCTGCTCCAAAGGCACAATCATCCTTTGAAGGAATCTGCTCACCCGTCTTCAAAATCGCTGTGGATGTGAACCAGACAGTCCAGGGCCTTTGTTATCATCAGCCCCGGAATCCCAGATAGTCGGAGATCCGCCTTTGGGTACTGCCTCTTCTGTCCCGCGGTCTAAAGGGACCCTCTGCGATGACACTTCAAAGTCATCCGCCTTATTGGGCGAGGAGGTTAGAGGAGGCGTCTCGCTCTCCATAATCTCTGGGAGGAGACTCCCTGAAGAAGAGGATTGCCTAGAAAAATTCCATGCTGACCTGTAAAAATGCATATATGCGTTACGTGTATCTTCGATAACAATAACGGAGCGGGACACTATCAAAGTACTCCGGATTCTCTTACGGTTTGGCCGAGGGCTTGTCCCCTTGTTGGAGCTGCTCAACGGCGTCACTTCACAAACCCAAGCCGGTCAACGGTGGCATCTTGCCCTTCTTGGAAGACAGCCCCTCCCAATCTTCGTAGGCGGCCCTTTTCCTCCTGTTTGGAGAAGGATACTGGGTCCTTTTCTACCTCAGTATTCGGGCGAGGAAAGGTCGATTACTCCGGACTCAGTGTCCGACTTACCTCCGGAACCAAGGTCATCTTGGATCTCTTCGCCCTCCCCTGCTGGTGCCTGGTATGGCACCGAGGCCAGCATCCTTGTTAACACAGGAGTAGCTGAGTCTTCGAGAAGGGGAGTCGGACACCTAATCAATTCCACCTTATTTATCCAGCCCTGAAAAAGGATGATGCTATTGGTATCTTACCATTGGGTATCTGACTATAAGGTATTCGGTAAATTGGTACTTACTGGGGTATACGGATGGTCACAGTATAGGCCGACATCTTCGGTGGTGTCTGGCCATTGCCTTCGTTTCCCGAAGAATAATATCCACATTCCTTCGTGCATTGTGCCGAAGAAGTGCTGAAGAGTCCGCGGCCCTTCTGGATTGAACTCCCATAGGCGGAGAGGCCGTCACTGGCATGGCAGGGTCCGACGAGCTAGCATTACGTGAACGACGTTGGCTATGTCGATGTCCCTCTCAATGAGGCTTCAGATGCGACTTTGCAGAGTTCGCACATCATTCGTTGATCCCCAATCCATCCCCTTGTGAATCCACGATGCAAGCTGAATAGGGGGCTGGATCGGAATACGGGCGCAGCTGCCCAATTGGAGCTTCCAAAGATCGGGAGATTTGGCGAAGGATCCTTTCAGCCAGAGGCGCCAGCAAGCTTGCTCACTATAGCGCCGCCGCACTCGGCCTGCTCCCCCTCTACCACTTGCGGCTTCACATCGAAGGTCTTGAGCCACAAGCTGAAGTGCGGAGGAGTTCGGAGGAGGGCTTCGCATGTGACGATAAACGCCGAGATAAGAAGAATAGAGTCCGGGGCTAAATCGTGAAAATCTAGCCCGTAATAGAACATGAGCCCTCGGACGAAGGGGTTAAATGCAAACCCCAACCCGCGGAGGAAGTGGGACACGAACACGACCCTCTCGCTGGATCTGGGGGTGGCAATAACCTTCCCCTCGACAGGAAGCCGATGACGGATTTCAGCGGTCAGGTACCTCGCCGCTCGAAGCTTTGCAATGTCTTCCTCCGTAACAGAAGAAGCTACCCACCGGCCCTGACGGCTGGATCCGGACATGATTGGGGCTGGTGGCGACCGAAACCCGGGTGTTGGAACTCGGGGTATAAGGGGTTGAGGAAGAGGCAAGCGTGGAAGAAAAAGATGGGTCTGTACCCCTATATAAAGGCTGCAAATATCGAACGTCTCCTCTTAGGCCTCAAAAACTTGCTTTTTTCCAAGGAGTTGTCCCCCAGCGACGGTTGGGTTACCCACGTTTGGGTTGACAGGAATCCCTTAAAAAAGGGAGGCACGATCTCGCTTGGATGAGACGTGCCAATAGGACCACGTCTTGGGACGTGGGGCGATGGGCTGGCTAAAACGGTTCACAAATTATGACTGGACAGACGTGATGTCATATTGTAAAAGTTGTCAGCGGATTAGACTCGTGTAAAAATATATATTCTCTCTGCGATTATGTATGGTGTGTGTGACAGGTCCGGATACTATCATCGCATCCGAAGACTATCTTGAAGTTCGGATAGAAGGGAACTTTCCTTGCAATGCCGAATACAATCTGCGCGCCAGACTCCTCGTCATTGAAGCCAGGTTCAGGGGCTACTGAGGGAGTCCTAGACTAAGGGGTCCTCGGGCGTCTGGCCTGTTATCCATGAGACGGACTGATGGGTTGTGAAGACATGAAGGACAAAGACTGTACCTGTGTCCGGATTGGACTCTCCTTGGCGTGGAAGGCAAGCCTGGCAACCGACTATGAAGATTCCTTCTTATGTAACCGACTCTATGTAAACCCTAGATCCCCTCGGTGTCTATATAAACCAGAGGGGTTAGTCCGGAAAGGATACATTCATTACCATAGTCATACAAGCTAGGCTTTTAGGGTTTAGCCATTACAATCTCGTGGTAGATCAACTCTTGTAACACTCATATTCATCAAGATCAATCAAGCAGGACGTAGGGTATTACCTCCATAGTGATGGCCCGAACCTGGGTAAACATCATGTTCCCCGTCTCCTGTTACCATCGATCCTAGACGCACAGTTTGGGACCCCCTACCCGAGATCTGTCGGTTTTGACACCGACAGTGAGTGTTGCTGAAGCTGCAGCAGCGACAGGCACCGTATTGCAGTTGTCTAGCTCGTCGGTAGGCTCCTCCTCCTCCGCCTCTTACCGAGCGTGCTTGGCAGAGGACAGGCAGCCGTAAGTAATACAAAGTCCCTCCGTAGTAGTAGTATTTAGGGGCTATTTTGTTCAGTTCATCTGACTATAGATGTGGTGGAACTATACAACGTACTTAAAATTAGCTAGTATATATAGTTGAACTAGCTATTTCAGTACATGGTTGGCAACAATTGGGGAAAAGTTTGGTCGGTTCAGCTGTCGAGTTGAACTATTTGTATAAAGAACGACTACTTAATCTATGAATGAAATCTATGCTTAATTACTGAATTTTAGTTGCAAAAATTAGGTACTGCTAGTGATTTTAGCTTCATATTTTGACAAATCGCAGTGTTACAAGGTTGACAAATGGCAATGTTACTAGATCAACAAATGTCAATCTTTCCAGTTTGACAAATGGCAACATACCCAATATGACAGATGCAAATCTTACCAAATTGTTTGTAAGTGGTTACACACGGGTCATCCAAAAGAACAGTTTGCGTTGAAGAGATGCACAAATCCTGCTCTCACTTTGCATACGAGTGTTCTGTCTAAAATGTTTGCGATCAAGAGCCGCAAAAATCCTGCTCGGCACATTATCCCTTGGTTTCCTGGGGAAGCTGTTGGTTTGCATACGGGTGTTCTCACTAAAACGTTTGCGATGAGTGTTTTATATTTAAAAACCATTGACTTTTTTTCAAAAGAAAATCGTTTCATAAGTCTGTACATCAAGAGAGAAAAACGCAAGTTCGCTCAAACCATATATTTCATTCATTCATATTGCAAATTTATATTCATATGATCGAGATACAGTATTAAACCCAAGAAAAAAACTATTTCCTACGGCGGCGGACGCGGCGTGCGGCACCGTCGTTGTCGTTGTCGTCCTTCGGGACGCCGTTGTTAAGGTCTTCAATGTAGTACAGAATGTTCTTCACTTGTAAATCAATCATCATGTCATCACGTGATCGACGGGCGGGGCGCAAGAGGACAACAGCTGGCGTCGCTGAGACGTAGCGGTCGACGGCGGCTTCCCAAGCCGCCGAGTGGGGCGTGCGCACGAGCACGGGCGCGGCGGGTGCAACCAAACGCATGGGGACCGGCGCCGCGCTGGGTGGAGGGGTGCGCACGGGCACGGGCACTGGCGCTGGCATGTACACAAGCTCGCGCGGGTCCACGGAGACCTCACTGGCACCCGCGGTTTCCAGCTTTGCGATAGTGCTCGACGACCATGCCGTCAATGCTATGGGGATGGTCGCTGGCGCGGGCGCGGGGATGGGAGCCGGGACGGGAGCGGGAGCAGCAACCGCCGGGGCCAGCTCGTTCTGGGCCATGTCCATGAGGCCCCATTCCTCCTTATATTCTATCTCCTCCAGCTCAGAGTCGACTTCACCAAACTTGAAGACTAGTGCCAGATGATCCTTCTGCGCCATGGCGTTGGTGGAGGTCTGTGGGAGGGAGCGGAATGGGAGGCGAACAGTAAGGCCGCCCGTATTAAGCAGCGGCTCGGGTGCCATTAATGGAGAGGAAGGCGGGCGGCCATGGAAGTCAAAGGGCTCATTTCCCAGTGAGCCTGCGCAGCGTACAACTTGCATGCTTCCCGATGAGCCTGCGCATTGGAGGGCAGCTTGCATGCCTCTTGGTCATCCTACGCACCGGACTGCGCTCGCACGCCTCCCATTCAGTCAAGCAGTTATCCGCACGGCACCTCCTATAGCCATTAAAACGAAGACACATGGCGATACGTGAATGGTTAATAGAACGCACATAGTTTGAATTATACAAACTTTTGAGATATTAAAGTGGTAGCTATTTTTTCAAAATGCCTTCGTTGGCCGTTATTCGGGTGCGCCTTCTCTCAAAATGGACATGAAAAATACCACAACACGTCGGGTGCCATCCATGATAGCATGCCAAGTTTCATGAATTTCACACGAGTTTTGGATTTACTAGAATTTAAAAACAAAGTATCTCAACGTTTTGCCGGCAATCAACAGTGCCCTAGTGTCTGAAATACATTCCCATTTCTTGCATGGGACCTAAGCATGCACCCAAGGACAAAGATTTGACTTTTCAACCAATTTATATGCACTGGAGCATGCGCATGTAGTTCCAATTTGAATTATGCACATAAATACATTGAAAAATCAATTAATGCATAAAAATGTCCAAAGGAAACCCGAAAAATCCCAAAAATTGACACAACACTCCTGTTGTTCTATGTTGACATGAGAAAATTTTGGAAAGCAATAAGAGGCAATGGATATCATTTTGTCCCCAAAGGTGGGAAGTTCCCTACCGAAACCATCATGCTTGTTGTGAGAAGCTCTGGTTTGTGAGAAGCATATACCCAAACCTGCCCCAAATGGGACAAAAAATTTACCATGGCATGTTTGTCGGTGTTCTGGGAACGGGGGTCCCCAGACTTGCCTGCCTGCGGCCCATGGCGTGGCTGTGCTGGCAGGTCTGGACGACCCATCATCATCAACAAGGCATTCAAAACCCTCGCGAGGCGGACGATGCAAGACCTCCTCAGGAGCGGCCTCACCAGGCTGCCTCGCGAGGAGCAGAGATATCAAGGCGGGGCGAACCTCGCGAGGCTCTCGTGACGTGAGCCATGACTATCGACACCAGGAGGGCGCCAGCACACGCAGCGTCCTTGTTTCCTCTTTGGTGCCAAGGGGGCAAGCGCAGGCGCAGAGTACCGAGGCATCAGGCAAAGGTTTCCATATCGGTGCAATGAGACCAAGACCAGAATGACGGTAGGATGGAGGTCACCATGGAGCCCAGGATGGCGTCACCA
Source organism: Triticum dicoccoides (assembly GCF_002162155.2). NCBI lineage: Eukaryota > Viridiplantae > Streptophyta > Magnoliopsida > Poales > Poaceae > Triticum > Triticum dicoccoides. The sequence goes on along the minus strand of NC_041392.1, from coordinate 278,096,397 downwards.
CCAGAACCTTTGGCAGGCGAAGACCACCTTTTGTCAGGATAGCTTGTAGTAGTTGTCCCCTTTCAAATTGGCCGCCGTTGTTGGCTCCCTGCCCACTTGATATTTGGGGAGAGGACCAGGGCCTATATAAGTAGAACTAGCCACCACCATACGGGAACGAAACGGATGGAGGGGCATCTCACCTGATCCTTAGCCACACCAAGCAGAAGAACACCTCAACCTCAGGAGGCTATTCTTCCCCTTGTACTGTTCTTCATCAGCCCAAGAGGCAATCCACCACCACCACACTGGAGTAGGGTATTACACCACAATGGTGGCCCGAACCAGTATAAACCCTGTGTCCTTCTATGATTGTGAGTTCGTCGAGTTCATCCGCAAGATCCTAGTAAGCTAAAGCATAGATCGGTTGGAGGGAAAGAAATTCGCGCGCACCCCAGAGTTCGAACCTCAAGGGTTTACCGAAACCCGATATCTGACAATTGGTGCGCCAGGTAGGGGTGCGCCGTAGCGTCCCTTCTGTCGATCGGTGCTCCATCGCTCCGTCGTCTCCATGGCGGACGCTCGCCGCGCTCGAGCTGAGCGCCGGGCTGCCCTCACTACCTGCGTTGCTCAGACGGCTCCCATCGGCGAGCCACCTCGTCGTTCCCTGTCGCCTGCCGCTGAAAGTGCAACTATCCCTGGGTGGTTTTGGTAATTCCTAACAACATATAGCTCATTGAGCTAACATTATTCCAAGATTAATATTTCAGGAAAAGCTCAATGAATGGCATGGCATGGATGAGGAAAGTGGATCCCTCAAAATTCTAAGGACAAAAAGTTTGGCTCAAGCGTGAAGCTCAAGACTGTACATTTTATATTTTAGTGATCCAAGATCACATTGAGTCTATAGGAAAAGCCAATACTATCAAGGAGGGATGAGGTGTTGCTTAATGGCTTGCTTGCTCAAAGTGCTTAGTGATATGCTCCAAAATCGTCAACTACTCACCCACATCCACATATGACCTAAACCAAAAGTCAAACTCGGCCCCACCGATTCTTTCTATCTGGCGCCACCGAGTTTCAAATGTCATAGCCACTGCCACAAACCCTAGGCAAATCGGTCACACCGATAGGGATCTCGGTCTCACCGAGATGGGATTTGTAATCTCTCTATTTCCCTTCGTAACGTTTCGGTCTTACCGAGATGAGCGATCGGTCCCACCGAGATTGCAATGTAAACTCTCTATTTCCCTTTTGTAACATTTCGGTCTCATCGAGATGAGCGAATCGGTCCCACCGAGTTTACCTCACCAACTCTCTGGTTAGCTTATTGCCAAAATCGGTCCCACCGAGTTTCTGTAATCGGTCACACCGAGATTACGTTATGCCCTAACCCTAACCATATCGGTCCTACCGAGTTGCATCTCAGTCCCACCGAAAATCCTAACGGTCACTAGTTTTGCTGAATCTGTCCGACCGAGTTTAACCATTCGGTCCCACCGAGTTTGGAAATTGTGTGTAACGGTTAGATTCTGTGTGGAGGCTATATATACCCCTCCACCCACTCTTCATTCATGGAGAAAGCCATCAGAACATACCTACACTTCCAATACACATTTTCTGAGAGAGAACCACCTACACTTGTGTTGAGGTCAAGATATTCCATTCCAACCATATGAATCTTGATCTCTAGCCTTCCCAAGTTGCTTTCCACTCAAATCTTCTTTCCACCAAATCCAAATCCTGTGAGAGAGAGTTGAGTGTTGGGGAGACTATCATTTGAAGCACAAGAGCAAGGAGTTCATCATCAACACACCATTTGTTACTTCTTGGAGAGTGGTGTCTCCTAGATTGGCTAGGTGTCACTTGGGAGCCTCCGACAAAATTGTGGAGTTGAACCAAGGAGTTTGTAAGGGCAAGGAGATCGCCTACTTCATGAAGATCTATAGCTAGTGAGGCAAGTCCTTCGTGGGCGACGGCCATGATGGAATAGACAAGGTTGCTTCTTCGTGGACCCTTCATGGGTGCAGCCCTCCGTGGACTCACGCAACCATTACCCTCCGTGGGTTGAAGTCTCCATCAACATGGATGTACGATAGCACCACCTATCGGAACCACGACAAAAACATCCGTGTCTCCAATTGCGTTTGAATCCTCCAAACCCTTCCCTTTACATTCTTGAAAGTTGCATGCTTTACTTTCCGGTGCTCACATACTCTTTTGCATGCTTGCTTGAATTGTGTGGAGATTGGTTGACTTGTCTAAGATAGCTAAAATCGTCCAAGAACTAAAATTGGGAAAAGGCTAGATTTTTATTTGGTCAAGTAGTCTAATCAACCCCCTCTAGACATACTTTCGATCCTACAAGTGGTATCAGAGCTTTGGTCTCCATTTGCTTTGATTTCCATAGCTTTTGGTGGTCATAGCCTTGGATTCACAACCTAGGAGAGTATGGCGTCTAGCGAGGGAAATTATCACCGTAGAGGTCCTTACTTTGATGGTACTAATTTTGCTAGTTGGAAGCATAAGATGAAAATGCATATTCTTGGACATAATCCCGCCATTTGGGCTATTGTCTGTATTGGCTTGCAAGGTGAATTCTTTGACGGGAAAGAACTGAACCGTGAAGCCACCGCGGAAGAGTTGAAAATGCTGCAATACAACGCTCAAGCTTGTGATAGCCTATTCAACGGATTGTGCCCCGAAGAATTCAACAAAATCAGCCGTCTTGAGAATGTAAAGCAAATTTGGGATACTTCGATTGATATGCATGAAGGTACCGACTTTGTCAAGGAATCCAAATTGGATGTGCTTCAAAGTCAACTTGACAAGTTCAAAATGAAGGATGGTGAAGGTGTCGCTGAAATGTACTCTAGGCTTGCTCTTATCACAAATGAGATTGCCGGCTTAGGGAGTGAAGAGATGACAGATAGATTCATCATCAAGAAGATCCTAAGAGCCTTGGATGGAAAATATGATACTGTGTGCACATTGATCCAAATGATGCCCAACTACAAAGATCTCAAGACAACGGAAGTCATCGGAAGAATTGTTGCTCATGAGATGTCACTCAAGGATACAGAGGAACTTCACAACAAATCAAGTGGTGCTTACAAAGTCTCATGTGAAGCCCCCACATCATCGAGTGAGATACAAACCTTCAATGAAGAATTGAGCTTAATGGTGAAGAACTTCAACAAGTTCTACAAGAGTAGAAGCAAAGAGAGAAGCTCCAAGTCAAGGTCCTACAATGACAAAAGATCTTCTAGTCGAGAGCGAAACTGCTACAATTGTGGAAGGCCCGGACACTATTCCAATGAGTGTACGACCCCCTACAAGAGAAGAGAAGATTCTCCCAAGAGAAGAAGTAGAAGAGAAGAATCACCATCTAGAGAAAGAAGGAGTAGAGATGATCATTATGAACGAAGACCCTCACGGAGAAGCAAGGATTCAGAAAGAAAGGACAAGTCATCAAGGAGCTACACAAAACAAAGACATCAAGCTCATGTTGGTGAATGGGTATACGGCTCCGACTCCGACAACCACTCCGAGAGAAGCTATCACTCCAACTCCGAATATACTCAAGATGAAGGTGTTGCCGGTCTAGCACTTGTGACAACCAACTCCTATGACATATTTGACTCACCAAATGAAGGAGTTGGAACATGCTTCATGGCTAAAGGCCCAAAGGTATCACACCCCGAGTATGTTGATTTCAATAGTGATGAAGATGACTTGTTAGGTGATGATTTACTTATTGACAACTCTAGTGATGAATACTATGATGAAACGTCAATCAATCATGCTAATCAAGATAAGACGAATGACAATGATAAGGAGAAGATTGAGTCTCTAACTAAAGAACTAAACACTCTTAAGTTAGCTCATGAAACTATCTTAGGAGATCATCGAGAACTTTTAAGGACTCATGAGAAATTACGCTTTGAAAAGCTCAACCTTGAGCAATAGCATGAGTTCTTAAAAGCAATCAATGATGATCTTCGCAAGAAAAGTTCTTATTACATTGCCAAGCATTTACTCTTATCCACTTACATGCCTCAAGTCAAGTTTAGTAACAAGAACAAGAAAGATACTTCCTCTAGTAGTAACAATAATCATGCTAAATCCAATATTGTTGCTTCTTGTAGTTCTCTTGATTCCACTAATGATTCTCTTAGCCAAGTTACACTTGAGCAAGAAAATAGCTTATTGAAGGGAATTATAGAGAAAGGTGTTTACAAGAGCCTTGCCGGAAGTAAGCAATTCGAGGAAATTGTACGCAAGCAAGGAAGGCACCGGAGAATCAAGGTGTTGGTTTTGAACGAAAGTTCAATGCCAATGGAGTTGAGTGGGAAGAAGATCAATACCACAAGACAATGTTTGTTCCTCAACGAGAGAAGTATGATCCTACTTCTCTCAAAGGGACACAAGCTCAAGATGATCTTCCACCACAAGACCACAAGCAAAAAGGCAAGGACAAGCTTCAAGAGGAACTTGATGCATTTGAAGAAGCTCCTAAGGCCTTGGTCAAGTGGGTTCCCAAGACTACTTCAAGTTCCACTTCATCAAGTACAACTACAACACCAAGGATTCCCATCACGATGGTGTGGATCCTGAAGAAGAACTAGAGAGTTCTTGAGGGTGACTCCGCCAACATACTTCACTCTTATCATCTTGGCAAGAATAAGTGCAATCAACTTCCACATCTTGCACTAGTTCAATTAGTCACAAACCCTCTTGTTGGTAAGACAAGGGACAAGGTAACCTAAAAGCTTTCATGGACATCATCTTGTGTGTGCATCACTCTATGTCTATGGATATCCTTCTTTGTTCCTTGTGGGACTAACCCGTGTAGGTATTGAAAGTGCAACTCCCTCCAATGGATAGCTCCAAATGATCTACATCAACATTGAGCATCCACATCTTCAACATCTACATAAAGTCATCATCGACAACACCCAAGGTTAGTTCATCCCTCTTAGGGGGGATCTCACATCTAGGGGGGGCTTTACTCTAAAAATTGAGCTAAAGCAACTCTAATGGTGTGAACACAACAATGCTTTATGTAAAAGTGGTAACCCCACTTGTGCTTAAACGATGAGTATGACCTATGATCAAATGTTCTCATTTGACTCCTAAGTCAATATACTCATATATAGATGACCTAGTCATCGCCAATTGTTTGATAGATGCTAGAATTGGTTGTGCATGCTTTGCCACATATTTCAATTGCCATTTTATTGTGTGAGCATGTTGATTGCATATTTTACTCATTCGAGGACATCCACTTGTTGTTTTGATTGATTGGTTTTCTTTTCTTTTGCCAAGTGGATGGACAAGAATGCCTAAGAACCCTCTCTAGCTATCTATGCTTTTCTCATCTCAAACTCTATTCATGCTACATCACAAAATTTGATCAAGTCAGATTCGAACCACTCTGTGTGAGGAGCACTCGGAGTCCCCGATTCGTCATAGACTTAAACTTCCAAAACTTCTTTGTGCTTTTCGGTCTGACCGATTCCTCCATTTCGGTCATACCGAGATCACTAAGTCGATCTAGGTTTTCAATCTCGGTGCAACCGATTTGAACCTTTCAGTCACACCGAGTTTTACTAACTGCTTGTAGTTATGAATCTCGGTGCCACCGAGTTGTTCCACTCGGTCACACCAACAGGGTCGGGCTATATATACTCACAGGCAAAATTTTGGAAATTTCTGCGAAACCCCTTCGCCCACGCATAGCTCGCTCTGCCTCCTGGGTCTCCGTATCGTCCTCCTCGTTGCCAGCCGCCTCCTGTCGCTGGTCTCCGCCGCCGTCAATGGAATTCTTCCTCGCTCTTGCCGCCGTAGAGAGTTCATCGCCAAACTAGGGTATGGACTCGATCATAGTGCTATTCCCGTCTGATTCCTAGCACATCATGTTCATTATGATTCTTACCACGATTGAAACACTTCTATCCAGTCAAAACACTCCGTAGATTAGAGTTGAATTGAAAATTTAGGGTTAGGTTTCCGCCGAAACCATCTCGGACCATCCGAGTTGTGGAACTCGGTACCACCGATTCGGCTCAGGCCATTGCACATGTAATTTTCGGTTCGACCGAGAATTGCAAATCGGTGTAACCGAGTTCAGGACTTTGTGAAACCCTAGCAGTCTCGGTGCCACCGAACTGTGATTCGATCTGACCGTGTTCACTAGTTTAGGTTCCAATAGCTGCTTCGATATCACCGAGTTTACAAATCGGTTGATCCGAAATGCTTTCTGTGGAAAACTAAAACTAAGTTTTTGACTCATTCTTTTGCAAAAACCTCTGCATTTTGTGATGCTCATCCACTCTATCTCATCTATATCTATTCACAGGGTCTTCTGTCAGTGTTTGCAATATGTCTGATCAGAGTGACAGCCAGAATAGGTCAGAGGAGCAGGTTCACCTGAGTGAGGGCACTAGTCCCTCTAGCAGGTCAGACGATGGTAGCAAAAGCACTCCCAGCAACTTGCCAAAAGCTGCCACCAAAACAAGGAAGAAGAAAACTTCAGAGTCTGAGGATGAAAACTATGTGGCCACTGAGGAAATGGAGAGAGACAGACCCATATGCTACAAGAAGAAGAACTGTTGTTGATTATAGGTTCCACACAAAGGAACAACAAGATTTCTATGAGACAGTGCTGCTGTACAAGAAGCCTATAGTGTGTGAAATGAGGTGGGTCGACTGGAAGTATATCAAGGAAAATGAGGAACACTATCCTGGTGTGTTTGACAGCTTCAGTGCTTGTGGAGTTGCAGACTTTGTTGGGCAGAAGCTCACAAAGTGGAATGAGGAGCTCATAATGCAATTCTACTCCACAACACACTTCTATACAGATGGCAGGATAGTATGGATGTCTGAAGGTACAAGGTACCACTCAACTATTGAGGAATGGGCAAATCTGATCAATGCTCCTAAGGAATAAGAAGATGACTTGGATGTCTATGCCAAGAAGATGATGGATCACAACTCTATGGCAGACATGTACAAGGAGATTCCTGAAGATGATCTTGAGACTCACCAGTTTGGGTCAGTAAAACACTTGTTGTCAGGGCTGCCTACAATCAATTGGATCCTTAGGCACACTCTCTTGCCCAAGTCTGGTGATCACAGAATGATTAGAGGCCATGCAATTAACTTGCTACATATATTTGATGTTCCACAGAAGTTCAAGGTCATGAGCCTTATAGTTGAGACTATCAAGAGGACTGCAGCTGACCAGAAAAGAAGTTGTGGATATGCCCCACAGATCCAGGAGGTGATAAACTCAAAGATGGGCACAGGCACATACTTGTTGGATAAGGAACACTTGCCTATCTATCCTGACTTTGAGGACAATCAAGTTGTGATGAATGAGAATGAACCATCATCAGTACAAGCTCAAGAGAAGAAGGAGAAAGCAAAGAAAGAGAAGGCTGCTAAGATGCCAACTCAAGAGGAGGCATCTGAGTACTTTTTGAAAAGCAAGCAGGACCAGCTTGGTTATTTGATAACATCAACTCTGAGGATTGAGAAGGGGTTGGCCACCCTAACTCAAAACCAGGAGAGCCTGGAAAGAATCATGGAACAAAAATTCTATGATTTAGATGTCAAAGTAACTGAGATTCAGTCTGTTGTGGAGCAGCTACAGGATGACATGCAGGAGAGGAAGGGAAAGACAACCACTGATGCATTTGCCAGAGTGCCTCGAGCTCAGAGATCTGCTGCAGTGCCTGTTCCAGACACTAGAGTCACTTCATCTACACCAGCTACAGCTCCAGCACAACCAGCTCCAGCACCAACTCCATCAGCTCCATCTACTTCGACTGAAGCCTTCGTCCTTGGCATTCTCCGGACACCACCACCTGAAGACCAAGGCTGAGAGACGTTTTAGTGCTATGCATTTTCTATGAACTTTTTGGTAACTTGTTGCCAAAGGGGGAGAAAAATGTATAGATCATAGGCTTCGAGAGAGAGCGTTGCTTTTTATTCTCTCTTGCTTTGGTGGTTGAACTTTGTTTGTTTTTTGATTGCTTGAGATACTATGCTATTATTTGTGAGACATTGATGATCATGTGGTTGATCATAAGCTACACTTATGCTTGTTAGATGATATTATCTTACTTATCCTTATATGATCATTCACTTTGCTTGGTGATGAGTGCATGTATTTAATTCTTATCATTTTGAGCGCTGCACCAAGATGTATGTGACATGGAAGAGTAACCCATGATCCTAACTCATTGTGCATTTGCAGTCCAAAGCAAATCTTAAGATATGCACAAATTTAGGGGGAGCTCTTGCTTTTCACATACTTCTCAAAGCGACAATATCTTTCACTCTTATTATCATTTGTCGAAGCTTTGATCTATATGTTGTCATCAATTACCAAAAAGGGGGAGATTGAAAGTGCAACTATCCCTAGGTGGTTTTGGTAATTCCTAACAACATATAGCTCATTGAGCTAACATTATTCCAAGATTAATATTTCAGGAAAAGCTCAATGAATGGCATGGCATGGATGAGGAAAGTGGATCCCTCAAAATTCTAAGGACAAAAAGTTTGGCTCAAGCGTGAAGCTCAAGACTCTACATTTTATATTTTAGTGATCCGAGATCACATTGAGTCTATAGGAAAAGCCAATACTATCAAGGAGGGATGAGGTGTTGCTTAATGGCTTGCTTGCTCAAAGTGCTTAGTGATATGCTCCAAAATCCTCAACTACTCTCCCACATCCACATATGACCTAAACCAAAAGTCAAACTTGGCCCCACCGATTCTTTCTATCCGGCGCCACCGAGTTTCAAATGTCATAGCCACTGCCACAAACCCTAGGCAAATCGGTCTCATCGATAGGGATCTCGATCTCACCGAGATGGGATTGTAATCTCTCTGTTTCCCTTCGTAACGTTTCGGTCTTACCGAGATGAGTGATCGGTCCCACTGAGATTGCAATGTAAACTCTCTGTTTCCCTTTTGTAACATTTTGGTCTCACCGAGATGAGCGAATCGGTCCCACCGAGTTTACCTGACCAACTCTCTGGTTAGCTTATTACCAAAATCGGTCCCACCGAGTTTGTGTAATCGGTCACACAGAGATTACGTTATGCCCTAACCCTAACCATATCGGTCCTACCGAGTTGCATCTCAGTCCCACCAAAAATCCTAACGGTCACTAGGTTTGCTGAATCTGTCCGACCGAGTTTAACCATTCGGTCCCACCGAGTTTGGAAAATTGTGTGTAACGGTTAGATTCTGTGTGGAGGCTATATATACCCCTCCACCCACTCTTCATTCATGGAGAAAGCCATCAGAACATACCTACACTTCCAATACACATTTTCTGAGAGAGAACCACCTACACTTGTGTTGAGGTCAAGATATTACATTCCAACCATATGAATCTTGATCTCTAGCCTTCCCAAGTTGCTTTCCACTCAAATCTTCTTTCCACCAAATCCAAATCCTGTGAGAGAGAGTTGAGTGTTGAGGAGACTATCATTTGAAGCACAAGAGCAAGGAGTTCATCATCAACACACCATTTGTTACTTCTTGGAGAGTGGTGTCTCCTAGATTGGCTAGGTGTCACTTGGGAGCCTCCGACAAAATTGTGGATTTGAACCAAGGAGTTTGTAAGGGCAAGGAGATCGCCTACTTCGTGAAGATCTACCGCTAGTGAGGCAAGTCCTTCGTGGGCGACGGCCGTGATGGAATAGACAAGGTTGCTTCTTCGTGGACCCTTCGTGGGTGGAGCCCTCCGTGCACTCGCGCAACCGTTACCCTCCGTGGGTTGAAGTCTCCATCAACGTGGATGTACGATAGCACCACCTATCGGAACCACGACAAAAACATCCGTGTCTCCAATTGCGTTTGAATCCTCCAAACCTTCCCTTTACATTCTTGCAAGTTGCATGCTTTACTTTCCGCTGCTCATATATTCTTTTGCATGCTTGCCTGAATTGTGTGGAGATTGCTTGACTTGTGCTAAGATAGCTAAATCTGCCAAGAACTAAAATTGGGAAAAGGTTAGATTTTTATTTGGTCAAGTAGTGTAATCACCCCCCCCCTCTAGACATACTTTCGATCCTGCAGCCGCCAACGCCGCCACCGGCCCGGCGGGGAACGAGCAGCAGGCGTCCTCGCTGCACCCATCGGTGCGGCAGGACGGCCGCACCGCCACCCCATCACTAACCTCGGTCGGTTCCTCATCCCACGCACGTCACGCCCCCATGGACGCGCAGGCCGCGCTCCTCATGGCGAACGAGCTCCCGCGCTACCGCCCGTTCGACGACGTCTACGAGGACTGGCTCGACCGCGTCGCCGAGCTCGTCCGCACCGCAGGGGGCTCCCCGGCGCCATCCCCCTCTCCGCCTCACCCTCCTCCAGCCACAGGCGACGCGGCTCATGGAGCGCCTCCACCACCTCTGCCCCAAGACGGTGCCTTGGCGCCAAGGCGCACGGCCCCAGGGCACGATCCACCATGCTTGGCGCCCGCGCGCGAAGACAGAAGCTGCCAAGAGATTTCTCGACCGCGTGAAGCTGCACCTGCGCTCCCCGCGCCGCCACGCCAAGCCCGCGCGCTACCCGCGCTGGCGGCACGCGTGCCTCATCAGGTCCAAGCTCCACCTCCAAGACGAGCCCCAGCGACCACGGCCGGTTGCCGCGCCTTCACCCCCGAGCTGCGTAGCGTCGCTTGGCCGGGCAAGTTCAAGACGGATCTGCCTCCTTGCTACAACGGCACCCCCGACCCCGCAGAGTTCCTGCAGCTCTACAAGCTGAGCATCGAAGCGGCCAACGGCGATGAGAAAGTCATGGCGAACTGGTTTCCTATGGCTCTCAAGGATGGTGCCCGCTCCTGGCTCCTGAACCTGCCGCATGGCTCGATCTCCTCCTAGGACGAGATGCGCGACCGCTTCGTCGCCAACTTCCAGGGCACTCGTGACCGGCCGCCGGCCGCGGGTGACCTGCACTGCATCAAGCAACAACCAGGAGAGACCCTCCAGAAGTACATCCAGTGCTTCAACAACACTCGCCTCAAGATCCCTAAGGTTACAGACGAGGCCATCATCTCTGTGTTCTCTGACGGCGTCCGCGACATCAAGATGAAGGAGGATCTCGCTATACACGAGGAGATGTGCACATCTCAGGAGCTGTTCAACCTGGCAACCAAGTGCGCAAGAGCTGAGGAGGGGCACCTCTCCCTCCTCAAGCTGCCAGCTTGTAAGTGCATCTAGTGCCACCCCTAGTTGGTTTTGGAGTATTGACGACAAACCTAGTTGAGAGACTAATGTGTTTGTGAGAATTGAAGGATAACACAGGTAGAAGTCCCTCATTGATTCGGTTTTCCTACCAGAGATGACCCCTAGAAATGTATGAAGACATTGATGTCAAAGGTGGTATATGAAGAGATTCACATTGAAGACTATGACAAGAGAAGACATCGCATGAAGCCTATGGAGCTCGAAGACTTAGATCTTTCGTAGTTCTTTTTCTTCCTCTTTGTTGAGTCACAGGAACCACCGTACTGTTAAGTGGGATCCAAGAGAACCAGTCAGAATGACTGAAGTGATGCTTAACCAAAACCTATGTCTTCGAGTGAAGACTATGAGAGCGAATCTTGTCCAGAGTCGGACAAGTTAGCTTTGCTTGTAGCCCAAGTAAAGTTGCCATGTGAGTTTGAAATCTGACCATTGGAACACGTGTCAGTTCCTTAGTGACCTAGGGTCATTTCAGACAAATCAGGTCGGGTTGCCTAGTGGCTATAAATAGCCCACCCCCTACAACCAAAAATGGTTGGCTGCTCAGAGTTAGTATACGGATTTTGTCGTTTGAGAGCAACCCACCTCGAAGCTTTTGAGAGAGAATTCCTTGCGAGGATAAAGCCCTAACCACCCAGAGCCAAAGAGAATTAGGCATCACTTACGTCTTCTTGTCTGTGTGATTTGAAGACTTATTACACTTGAGGACTGTGAATCCTCCAGCCAGTTAGGCGTCGCGTTTTGAGCATCCAAGAGACATTGTGGATTGCTGGTGAACGAAGTCTGTGAAGGTTTGGGAGTCTACCTTGAAGACTTACCAGAGTGATTGGGCGAGGTCTGTGTGACTTTAGCTCAAGGGGAATACGGTGAGGACTGGGTGTCCTGAGCTGCGTGTTCAGGACTGGGTGTCCGGGACTGTGTGTCCTCAGGTTTAAATACCTAGCCGCCCTAACCAGACGTACAGTTGTCACAGCAACTGGAACTGTCTTCAACGAGTCACTGGTTTCATCCTTCCCTTCTCTTTATGTACTGTTACTCCTTGTGAAGTCATTGTATGATTGCACTATCTTTTATCTTCACTGAGTGACTGCGTGTTCTGTTTGGCTTCATAATATCTTCCTACCTGATCCTTACTACATTGCTGCTATTAGTCATTGTGCTTTCACTCTATTGAATACTTGACTATGGCTTGCCTAGTGTAGTCTACCTTCCGCTGCAGGGTAATAGGTTTATTTCTATTGTTTGTCTTCATAACTTCCACGTTTTGAAGACTTTCATAAAAATCGCCTATTCACCCCCCTCTAGTCGATATAACGCACTTTCTCAGCTGCAGGAGCAGAGGAGAAGAAGGCCAAAGCCAAGGATGTGAAGCGCAAGGAAGCAGCCGTGCTCGCGGCGGAGCCGGACACCAAGCGAGGCAGAGACCAGCCAGAGTCGTCCAAGAACGGCCGACCATTCTGCGCCTTCCACAACCTGAACACCCACAACACCAGTGACTATCAAGAACTCAGAGCCATTCGCGAAGGACGCTTTGGTCGACGCCCCGAGCACAGTGACCGGAGCTACGGCCGAGGGGGAGGACGTGGAGCCGGACGCTGGGACGACCGTGGCCCGCGCCAGGAGTGGCGCGATAGACCTCGTGAGGAACGCTGGCAGGATCATCCTCGCGAGGGCGCCTGGAGGGACCAACCTCGTGAGGATCGCCCTTAGGGCAACGTCGGTCTTCCCCCGCTACCATCACCACCAAGAAGGAATGACAACCAGCATCAAGACAAGGGGGCTGAGGGCTTCCAGGAGCCGCACGGAATCGCATGTATCTTGGGCGGTGCATAGGCCCCAGCCTCGCAGCGTAGCTTCAAACAGTTCACTCGTGAGGTGAATGCAGTCCTCCCCAAGCTCGAGGCCACGTGCCCGCTCAGGTGGTCCCAGTGCGCCATCACCTTCAGCTCTGCAGATCAGCTCAAGTGCGCAGCCACCGCTGCCGCCCTCCCGATGCTTTGTTCACCAGTCATCAGCAACGTGCAAGTTACCAAGACCCTCATCGACAGCGGCGCAGGGCTCAACATCCTGTCTCTCGACACGTTCGACAACCTCCAAGTGCCGTAAGAGCAGCTTCAGCCTACCAAGCCTTTCTCGGGAGTGACCGACGGTTCCACCACACCGATAGGGTAGGTCTGCCTCCCTGTCACCTTTGGGGAACGCAAGAACTACCGCACAGAGCTCATCGACTTTGACGTCGCACACATCCGTCTGCCATACAACACCATCCTCGGGTATCCAGCCCTGGCCAAGTTCATGGCGGTGACACACCATGGTTACAATGTCCTCAAGATGCCAGGAAGCAGTGGCATCATCATTGTCCCGTGCGAAGAAAGGGATGCAGTGTGCTCCCTCGAGCGTGCCTTTCAAGCTGCCGCAATCGACGACCCCGACAGCAAGAGCGAGGATCCTCCCGAGGCCATCCCCAAGAAGAAGAAGCAGTTGCACCGTGCCGAACCTCAGGAGGGTGGCGTCGCAGCTAGAACCTCGTCAGGATCAGCGCCCGCTCCAGGGGAACCTCCCTCCGTCGCATAGGAAGGCGCGCCCAGCGCTCTCCTCGGGCAGGGCTCGGGGGCTCTCCACTGGAGGGCCTCAGACCTTGCCAGCATCACGAGGGAGGTGCTCGGGCACCACTTGGAGGCGTGCTTTGTGGCACATTTCCCTCAGGAGAACACAGGGCAAAGAGCGCCCACCGCTCAGGAGTTCATCACCAAGACCACTCAGGAACTACAAGACGTAAGGGCCATGTGCGGCGACCACCACTCACGAGGCGCACCTCCTCGTCCAGGCGAGGATGCCGGGCTGCACATCTGCGTCGACATACCACGACTCAACAAGGCCGCATCTCAGGAGCCTTTCTGGCCTTCGCGCGTGGGCCGTTGCAAGGGTCCACCACACAGCTACGTTCGCATGCCCTTCGGCTTGCGGAGCATGTCGTCAGCCTATCAGAGCAACCTGTAGCGCGTCCTGGCGGCTGAGGAGGCGAGGCACCACGCCGTCCTGGCAAAGATGGAGACGGTCCTCAGGGAACCACCTGAGCCCCCGGAGCCTCCCGAGGCTCAGGGCCCCGGTGGCTCGTGAGGAATGATCCCTTCGCCACGTGCCTTCAGCTGCACCAACTCTTCTTCGTCGACAGAACCGGGTGACATTTTCCAAGTTCGTTTAGTTGGGAGCGCCCCTCGGGCTGCATTATTCCCAGGCCATGTGGGTCCGTCCCTGTGGCATGTATCTCTTTTGCTTATGCCTTTAGTTTACCTTGTTGGGGGCGCCCCTCGGGCTGCATCAGCCCAAGCCGCTTGGGCCTGACCCGGTGGCATGTATCTTTTCTGCATTTACACAAGCTGGATTGCCTTCCATGCTGGATCTGCCCGATTACCACGGGTCGGCCCCTCTATCATGAAATTCGCTCGCACGTTAAAAGGGGGCTCCTGAGCATCGCGACTCAGGAGCTCTTACTGACTCTCCAGCCCTCACCCCCTGGCCTTGACCATGGCATCGCGACCTGGCATACCAGCGGTGGCTGAGCTCGTTCGAGGGCTGGGACCTGAGGACATAGAGAGCTTGCACCTAACCGTCTCGCATGAACGCACAGCTATCAAGGATTCAAGACCAGGCCCAACCTGCCTTGAGGTAGGGCCTCGTGAGTCCTGCGCTAGATCACGAGTGCCCAGATACACCTCGCAGCGCTGCCGTGCAAGCCACATGTCAGGGCGGGGCTATACACGCCCCGGGGGCTCCTCCCGGAGGGGAGCCCCCCTCCCACGCACAAGTGGAAGCACCATGCTCCGCGCTGGCCGTCGACACTGCGGAGGAGCGACTATGCCCGTGCACAAGCGGAAGCACTATGCTCCGTGCTGGTGATAAAACAACTAAGGGCGGCTCCACGGTCATACCAACTTCAGGGAGCCCCAGAGCTCACCGTCCGGCCTCACCGCAATGCCTCCCCTCGGGAGAGCCGCGTGAGGGGGCTGGACACGAGGGCTGCGCGCGGGTCACGCCCAAGCGTACGGCACCCAACCAGGCCTCCTAGACCTAGTTGTCGCACGCCCCTCCCAAGGCCTCAGCGAGGGCAGGTATGGAAATCGTTTGCGCGTCAAGGGGGACTCCTAAGCATCGCGACTCAGGAGCCGAACTGGTCACGTAGCCCCTCACTCCTTGGTTCGTCCTAGTCTCCGGTTGGCCCAATGGCGGTTGAGGTATGCACGGGGCTGGGCTCTGCCGACGCAAAACACAAAGCGGATAGGAAGAAAATTGCAAAATCTTGAAGCAAATATTACAAAACATATTGTCCTCACAATACCAAATGAAAGTTTAACGCCTCCACGAGGCCTGATGCATATTACAGGAACGAAACAGGAGGGTAGCGACAGGTCACCCCTAGACACCGCCATCGCCTGCAGAAGGCGCTCCTCCTTGGGTAACGCCGCCTGCACCTGCACCACCAGCCGCAGGATCGGCGGCATCACCGGACAAGGGTGGCGGATAACCTGGAGGAGGCCGCTCGCACCAGGGCCTCGTCACCACTTGCATCGCCGCTTTGTTGCGACGGTGAACCGACCTCTTCTTCGGCGGAAGCGGCTCTGGATCATCGCGGGGGGCCTTTCCTTTCTCTTTGGCAGAGAACTTTCGGATGGGCGCCATTGCTGCAAGAGGTGGAGCAAGGAGGAAGAAGCGAGTGAACCAAGAAGATATGGGCGACGGGGGCTCCGCCCCCTCCCCATTTATAGCGGAAGAAGGCCAACCGGCGCCTCCCATGATCGCAGGTAATGATGATTTTCCTTGCATGTCGTAGGGACTTGTCAAATCGAGCAGTTGCCAAGGAGGCGTGGGGAAGCGGAGACGCCCACGACCAATCAACCTCCACATGTCAACCGAGGCCGCTGGCTTTTGGGGCCCGCGGTGCTCCACGCTTGATCCTTTGGCTTCGCCTCGAAGCCAAGCCCGAGCGCGCCTTGGGCCCAGGGGCTACTGTCGGCGTTCTAGGAACGGGGTCCCCAGACATGCCTGCCTGCGGCCCATGGCGTGGCTGTGCTGGCAGGTCTGTACGACCCATCATCAACAACAAGGCATTCAAGACCCTCGCAAGGGGCCAAGCCTCGCGAGGCGGACGATGCAAGACCTCCTCAGGAGCGGCCTCACCAGGCTGCCTTGTGAGGACCGGAGATATGAAGGCGGGGCGAAACTTGCAAGGCTGTCATAACGTGAGCCATGATGATCGACACCAGGCGAGCGCCAGCGCGCACAGCGTCCTTGTTTCCTCTTTGGTGCCAAGGGGGCAAGCGCAGGTGCGGAGTACCGAGGCATCAGGCAAAGGTTTCCATATCGGTGCAACGAGACCAACACCAGAAGGACGGCAGGATGCAGGTCACCATGGAGCCCAGGACGGCGTCACCACCAGAACCTTTGGCAGGTGAAGACCACCTTTTGTCAGGATAGCTTGTACTAGCTGTCCCCTTTCAAATTGGCCGCCGTTGTTGGCTCCCATCCCGCACGATATTTGGGGAGAGGACTAGTGCCTATATAAGTAGAACTAGCCACCACCATAGGGGAACGAAACGGATGGAGGGGCATCTCACCTGATCCTTAGCCACACGAAGCACAAGAACACCTCAACCTCAGGAGGCTGTTCTTCCCCTTGTACTGTTCGTGATGAGCCCAAGAGGCAATCCATCACCACCACACTGGAGTAGGGTATTACACCATAGCGGTGGCCCGAACCAGTATAAACCTTGTGTCTTTGTGTTGCGAGTGCATCGAGTTCGTCCGCGAGACCTTAGCGAGCTAGGGCATAGATCGGTAGGAGGGAAAGAACTTCACGCGCACCCCAGAGTTCGAACCTCAAGGGTTTGCCGGAACCCGATATCCGACAATGTTGATGCCGCTCGATGATAGCATGCCAAGTTTCATGAATTTCAGACGAGTTTTGGATTTACTAGAATTTAAAATCCAGGTATCTCAATGTTTGCGGCCGAGTGATGGTGGCACACTGGTATGCGTCGGTGCTATACAAACGGTTTTTAACCCCTTTGCGCGACGGTATTTGGAACTGTCGCCAAGTGAGTGTGGGCGATAGGGGGGTCCTTCCCACACAACCCAGAAACCATCGGGGATAGGGACCCTATAGTTCTCCTACTCGTTTCTGCTCGCATTGCCATCATAGTCGGTATTTTGTGGTGCTACGTTTATGATGTGCGGCCCATCACAAACGGTTCACTATTATAGAATGTGTACGATGCGCGGCCCATCACAAACGGTTCACTGTTAAGAAGATTAGCTAATCGTCGTATGAGAGTCGGACAGGATTACAAAACGTCGGACCGTCGTAACATCATCGTACACGACAACTATTGCACACGCTATTCTATGGTGCAACATTTACGATGCATACTTCATCAGAAACAGTTCATGGTTGCGAATCATGTATGATAAGGCAACTGACACAAATGTTTAGTTTTCCCGCACCGTTTGTGATATTGTTTGACATCGCACACGCGCAAACAGCAACTGTGTGCATGCTTGCACATGTTTCCTCTCTGTGAACCATCTCGGATTATGGTGTATATCACAAAGGTTTGTGGTTTACCAACTGTGTGTGCCGTAACAACCCGGAGAGCGTAATTTCACAGTAATTTAATTGTTGCTATTTCAAATTGTACCGGATTTGAATTTGAATTTGAATGTATGCAACAGCTTTATTCATATCCATCAGGTTCAAACAACCAATGCATTATTCGATTCATAGGTACATATGTTCAAGAATTACATAAGAACCAAATAAAGAATGATGAACCACAGTTGTATACTTGTACTATTAAAGACGGTAAAGAAAGAGGCGAAATACATTCTGGTTGCTGAACAAGGTGAAGCGAACTGGCCATATTGTGCCCTCCTTCATGCAGAAGGCATACACGACTCTAGTACAACCCCTTGTGATGGTCGACCGCCCATCCTTCATGGTCTTCGTGAAAACATCTAGATAATCATCGTGTTCTGGTAGAAATACTTTAACCTTTGCATGCCCACCAATCATGTAGTTTGAGAGGTAATCTTGAGTAAACTGCTTTGGCAACCACTGCAAAGGAAAAAGATTCAGACATTGTCATCTAACACAACTCATTATTGGTAGTAAAAAGAAGGATGCAGAGTTCTTACTTACCATCCTACAGTTTGTTGTTGTCTTGGATAAAGTGTAAACAAATAGTTTAATTGCCATCCTTTTACCCATTTTACTAACAATCTTTATCAGCTTCCTCACTTGATGCTGGTTCTTCGATATCTCATTGCCCCCAAATGCAGAAAGGGTCGAAGTGCGGATCTTTACCAATGACATATGTACCTAAAAGCACTAAGTTAATATTAGAAGCTAAACATCAATTGCACAATGATGTAGTACAGAACTCTTTTATAATATGTCTATATACATCCGTATCTGGTAGTCCATTTGAAATATCTAAAAAGACAAATATTTAGGAACGGAGGGAGTATCTTATAACATCCAGTATACTCACATATTATATGAATTAACATCTTATATTATGGGCTGGAAGGATTTTAGTGCATTCTACCAAATTATCGGCTGATTAACTGCTGTTGTATCCATGTGTTACAGTTAGTTTGAGCTAGTTCGGGCTCAAATAGCCCTAAAGTATATCTAAACATGAGGGCTCATTTGAGCTAGTTGGATCTATAACCCACCCAAAAAAACTATCCAACCCAAGAGGTGCTAATTGGAGCTAGTTCACCTAGTGCATTTATTGTCAATCTAACCCTGCCATCCAAACAACTCTTTGGATGGAGTTAGTTCAGGGTTAGTCATGAGCTAGAAACTAACTCTAACCTCTAGCTAAGTTGAGTATCCAAACATGGCTGTGTTGTTGTTGTTGTTGTTGCTGCTGCTCTTCTACGTGTATCTAGACATCATTAGAACATTAATGTAACACTCTTCCTTGTTGCTATGTAGCCTAGGATTGCATATTTAGACATTAAGTACAATGCATGTTGCTATGTAGCGTTAGATAAATTACATATGGCCCTAGTTAACCTAATGATAAATGGGTTGCAGATATATTCAGTTAAAAGTCTGATTCACCGATTAGTCCCTTATCAGTCGCCGGCCTATATGGCACCAGCTATCGATATCCTGAACAGTGAGCAGATATAAGCCATGGGATGAAACTAACCTCGATGGAAAACATCAGTCATTCCCAAAATTGTCCTGTGTAGGTACATCGAGAAACATGTTAAGCACAATAGGCTAAACATCAACCAAAATTATCCATGGCAGACAAAATAATCTCCAAAATATAGCTTGAATGTGCAGGTTTAAACACACTAGTAAAGCAAAACAAGTGGAAAGGTGTGCTAACTGCAACAGGCCCAACATTTAACAACAAGCAAACATAGTCATTCAAACTGGTATTGTGACGGTCTAATTACACTAGTTATTGTTAAATAAAAATGGAAAGGCCTATTAACTGCAAGATGCAGCAACAAAATGTAGTCATTCATAGTGGTATAGTTGAAACTAGTACTGATGAAATTGAACTGCACAATTCATACTTGCACATATAGAACATCATGTTGTGAATAAGTGGAATAAACAAGGCATACTACGAACAACCAAAGATAGCATTTGAAACTAGGCATATGCTAACTACAAACAACTGAACAATCAAAAACCTTTAGAAGAGGCATATGCTAGCTATAACAGGCTTAACAACAAGCAAATATATGCATTCCTATTGGTATGTTTAAAACTGGATTGATGAAATGTACTGCATAGTAAATAATTGCACATATAGAGCATCACATTATGAACAACTGAAATAAACAAGGCATACCGCAAACAACCAGATATAGCAATTAAATCTGGACATATTCTCACTACACTACAAAAGGGGATCGACAAAACAAATCATGGGTTTCCCCTTGTGACGAGGCACGGCCAAACAAATCATGGGTTTCCTCACTTGTCACAGATGGGATCGTTTCCGTGGGAAGAGCGCGGACCCTGGGTGCGCTCCATGGTGTCGTAGATGGGCTCCTTCTCCTTGGAAGAGCACGACTATAGGGTACTCTCCCTGATGTTGCAGACGGGCGCTTTCCCCTTGGAAGAGAAGATGGGCTCTTTCCCCTTGGAAGAGCCGGAGAGGGAGCCCTCCTCATGGTCGCCATTGATGAGGTCTGACTTGGAAGCTATGGATCCCAAGCCAGCATCGTAGAACATGTCCTTCAGAAATGACAAAAGGGGCTCGATGGCGATGTAGAATGGCAAATTGTTGACAGCAAGCCATAGGAGATCAGCGGCGGGGCCATGGATGAGACCGACGGCGGTTGAACCCGATGGGTTGGGGTGGGACACTTAACCTGTGACATAGCCCGCCTCATGTCGTCGTTGTCGATGACCTCGATGTCGTAGCCAGCGGTCGAGACATGCCTGCATACTCTAGCCCGCTGCTTGAGTGGCTGCCACCAGTAATGGTCGTCATCTTCCTCGGTGACGTCGGGCAAAGAGACCGCTATACACCTCTTTTGGGCCAGTCGCTCCTCGAGCTCCACGGGAAGCGTAGCCGGGCTTAGTCTGCGATGCTTTGGAGTGGGGGATGGGGATGGGGATGGGGATCTGTGGGAAAGGGGGCGTTTGGCATGCGTCATCTAAGAAACTCGTGGCAACTTGGGTATGGAGATTAGTGGGTAAGCTGCACGGGCAAACCTGCAGATGTTGACAATGGAGGCCTTGCGGCGGCGGCAGCAGCGGCAGGACCTTGCTAGGCTTTCGAGCGAGGGAGGGGTGTGTGTGCGTGCGCGTGCATGCCTAAGGAGGTTTTGGTTTTTGTGTGTGTGTGTGATGTGTGTGTGTGTGTGTGTCTGTAGGGGGCGGGGGGTGTTTGAGGAAATGACGCGGGTACTGAATTTTTTTACTACGCGGGAGTCAAATACAGGAGTGAAATGCCGTGCTATTGAAAATTTTGATGACAGTGCATCACACACGGTCCGGAGGTAACAACCGTGTGTTATGAAACAGAAAAACCCTCGAGGTGGGCAAATACTTTCTAGGGATGCAGGCGGGATTGGGAACAAGAAACACCACACACGGTCTGGAGATAACAACCATGTGTTATGAAACAGAAAAACCCTCGAGACAGGCAGATATTTTTGAGAGGGGGAGCCTCATGGAGCCCAATGTACTATGCGGATGTGTGCGTGACAGGGGCACCAGTGTGGCACGTGGTTAGTTTGAATGAATCGTGTCTATTGCGTCATCCGACTTATCTAATGTTCATAAATTTGGCGAAAAATGACACGGGAAAGGGTCAGAACACGAACACACTTGCATGTGGACCAAATTTATGTATCAAAAGGGTAGTTTGATTTTCAAATACCAAATGCAACTTCGATGTGGCACCTCTCTCGCAAAGCGCACGGTATTGCTTGCCCCCACCCCCCTCGTGTCGGCACGAAGGGAATCCTAAGCTATGAATGCATGCCCCCTCCCCCCCAACCGAGGTTCACCTAGCAAAGTGCGATGTAGCTAGCAGCCCCCCTCCCTCGTATCGGCACGAAGGGAATCCGAAGCTATGAATGCATGCCCCCAACCGCGGTACACCTAGCAAAGTGCGAAGTAGCTAGCAGCCCCCCTTCCCTCATGTCGACACAAAGGGAATCCTAAGCTATGGATGCATGCCCCCCAACTGAGGTTCACCTAGCAAAGTGCGAAGTAGCAACCCCCGACGCACACTTTCAGTCGGCGGGCCAGAGAGGCATATCTCACCAAGATGGATCGTAAAACGGACCAAGAATAATCCACCTTGGTCATACAACCTCTCACTTGTTGTTGGTCAAAGTGATGGGCGTCCATGCGACCCCGGAGATGGGCTAGCTCGCCAATAATCATGCAAGTAGCTAGTCCCCAAAGACAACCACTGCATGCGTGTGTCCCAAACATATGTATAGAGAGGTGTGTTTTTGAGTAACAATGAACAACTTTGATGTGGCACCGTGATTTCGAACTAGAAATCCCCACACTGAGTGAGGGTTAGGTTGACGATGCATATGTATGTTACACCACACTTCAAGCCAACAATGGGGATTCATGCATGCATGTGTGCATAGTATATGCACTCAAACTTAAGGTCTGAATCTCATCATGACCTATACTACGATAACACGAACCAAATGAAGAATCCGCCATGGTAACATATCTTGTTGTTGGTCAAGGTGATCATGGATGTCCACGCGGGCCCACGAATATATAGGCTTGTCGCCGATAACCACGCAAGGGAGTGTACCATTCGAAGGCAACCACTACATGCATATGTATGGATGTGATGTGTGCATGCATGTTTGAATACCATTTCACAACATTGATGTGGCGTGTGTGTGAAAAATCGTACACTAGCTCCCCACACAGAGCGAGATCGGTTCATGATGTGTCGCTGTACTAGCCAGTTCGACTCGATGGGAGGGATTCATGCGTATACATGCATGTGTGTGTGCTCAAACTGTATCATGCGTGTCATCCCAGAGAAAAAATAATAATCCAATCCTAAGTCAAATTAACCTCTCTTATTGTCAGGCAAAAAGTAGTGATGGGCCAAGCAGGTCCACAGATGGAAAGCATTGATATCACTGATAACCGCTTAAGTGGGTGCGAGAGGACAGCCACCACCGCTTTGCATGTGGGCCAAACATATATATGTTGAATACCCAAAATGCACAACTTTGATGTGCCACATGCCTCAAAACCGTAAACCATGCACCCACACAGAGCGAGGTTCATGAAGCATAGTACATATGATGGTCCCCTTCCCCCTCTTCACTGCATACTATATGCTCGTGTCGTAATATATGTACAACCCAAAAGAATCCTCATCGATGGTGAAATTAATTAACCTCTCCCAATGTAGGTCAAAGTGATGCATGAATGCATCGATAATGGCTCTCACATAGAGCGAGGTTCATGAAATTAATTAACCTCTCCCGATGAAGGTCAAAGTGATGCATGAATATATATGTTGAATACCGAAAATGCACAACTTTGATGTGCCACATGCCTCAAAACCGTAAACCATGCACCCATACAGAGCGAGGTTCATGAAGCGTACTACATATGATGGTCCCCTTCCCCCCTCTTCACCGCATACTATATGCTCCTGCCGTAATATATGTACAACCCAAAAGAATCCTCATGGATGGTGAAATTAATTAACCTCTCCCGATGTAGGTCAAAGTGATGCACGAATGCATCGATAATGGCCTCGTGGGCCCACAGATGGAAGCGTCACACGTGAGTGCCCTAGCTAGGATAACCACCGCATGCATGCATGTGGCCCAAAAAGGTGTTGTGTGATGTTTGAATAGCCAATTTCACAGTTTTGATGTGGCACGTGCCTTAGAAACCAAAAAGTCCCGACACTAAGTGAGGTGTACTTGTTCACGGACACGTACGTATAGTATATATGCTAGTCCCCTCCCACCTCTTCGACGTGTACTATATACCACTATCACACAAACAAAAAAGATTCTACCACGCTGGTCAAATTAACCTCATTGCCGGTTGTTCGTCAAAATGTTGGACGACGACCTCATGGGCCCACAGAAAGCGTCACACGCGAGTATCGAGTGTCGTGTAGGACAACCATCAACTGCATGTGGCCAAAACATGTATGTATAAAAGGATTGTGTAATGTTTTAAATAATGATTTCACGACTCTGATGTCGCACCGGCCTGCCTAACAAAACGGCCAACCCACACGGTGGCTCACAACTCGTAGTGTACTGCGAGCCACCCGCCACCCCCAACGCACACACCGCCCCACACACACACCGCAAATCCACCGCAACTACGATGCATGTTAAATTAATAACCCCGCGGTGAACATATGTTACCAAAGGAGGGACGTTTTAATTTAAAAAAATCACAGAGATCATTAAGACATTTTACTACATTAATTGATTGATTTTCTACGGGTATAAGGTGCAAAAATTAAATTTGAGCTACATGCACACGTGACAGTGCACCTAAATGGATTGCAAAAACACATGTGTCTCACTAGGTGCATGTTTACTCCCCGTGCAACAAATTTCAAACATTGAGAATCTTGATTTTTAAATTCTAGTACATCCAAAACTTATTTGAAGTTCATCAAACTTATCGTGTGGTCATATAGACACTAATACAAAGTGGCATTGTACTTTTTTGTCAACTTTGAGACTAGTTTTGATGTAATTTTTATCCAATTACAAACAGGAGATTATTAATAATCGGGAACCAATATCCCAAACAGATTATTTATTCAAACCGTGAGCGTTAGCCAACAATGGATACGTGTCATGATTCGGTTAAGCAATAAAGCGGCAACATTAATCTTCCAAATAGAAAAACAATATATGTGCCGCCGCGTGACCCGTGTGCCGTGCGAGCAGGCGTGAATTGATGAGACACATGCGAGCAGTCCCCCGCGCAGGCAAACGGGGAGGCGTGCGTGCAGGTGTGCGAATTGACAGAGGCGTGCTCGCTGCGCAATGTCATCGGGAGGCGTGCGAGTAGCTATGTGAAACTTTGGGAGGCATGCTAGCAGTCCAGTGCGCAGGCTCACCGGGAGGCGAGCCATCGGTTTTTGTGGGCACCCGCCTCTCTGCCACAACTCCCACTACTCCATATTAATGGTGCTCCTGAGCGGCCGCACCCCCACCCTCGCCACACCCACACAATCCTCTCTCTCCGCTTCTATCCTCGACGCCGCTCTTAGTCCTCAAAGCCGTTAGTGTATGAGGATGCCGCCGAAGCGCCCATCGGAGGGAGTGGCGATGCCGGGGCTGCTAAAGCACCGGAGCACGGCGTGAAGATGGAGACAGAGGTTTTCGTCACCGCCAGCGAGTTATCTCTGCACCCTAACGTCGTCGAGCTTCCAAAACCGAAGGTGGAGTTCCACACTGACTCTGGTGACGACCCTGGCGACGACTCCGACGACCACTCCAGTGATGACTCCGACGACCACTCCGGCGACGACTTCGACTCCGACGGACAGCTTGTTAGTCATCTATACCCATTTATGTCTCAAATAGATCATAGGGTTTCTCTGGTTACTCCTGCCTCCCCCTTTTCGGAATAGAAAACATGTGGTTATGTTCTCCCAATCCATGAAATCTGAGTAAGTTTCGTTAGATCCGTGTAGTGTATTGATTGTTTGAATGGTACAAGTGATAAGTGATTAGTTGTTTCATCTGTGCAAATGATTTCTGCTAGTAATCTGACTAGGGTTAGTGTTCGTGCTTAGAATTCCTAGCCATGACTTGAAAATTGATTTTGAGTGACCTGCATATGTTTGTGCCATTATTTTCTTCAAGATTGGTCTGTACATAGACGACTGTGCTTAAAAATCGAACCATAATCTCTGGATATGTATAAATAAATAGCCATAAATTCCTAATCCTACTTCGCGGCATGTAATCATTGATTTGATGCCAAATTTGTTTTACTATTTGTATAGGTGTTGTCTGACGATGTGGACAGCGAGGATGAAGATGTCCAGAGGAGGTACAAGAGGCAAATACTGATGGAGCTTTATGCGGGAATGCATAACAGGCGTATTAGGACCTGGAACAGCGGCTATCGATGCCCATTTTGGAACCAGAAGTTTGATGACGCGTATCTAAGTGTTCTAGCACATGCAAGAGGATGAGTCGTTGGCTCCTTCAAGTAGAAGTATTCTCGTAGGGTGGCGCACGGCGCATACACCGAGTATGTGGAGAAGCTTCAGGATTGTGCTAGCATGTGAGATGAGATGTGGGATGGATTGAACTATGTATGCTTGAGTATGCTTAATGATGGTTGAACAATGTACTTATGGCGGAACTATGCTTATGTACGTGTACGCTTATTATGTATGTTTGAGTATGTTAAATATTTGGTCAAAATTTGGTAAAAATTACAAGGAGGGACCAATAAATTAGGACGGAGGTAGTACGTCAATCACACACGGTTCCCAAAATTGGAACCGTGTGCAATGACTTTCATTTTGCCTGTTGCGTCAATCACACACGGTTCGCTCTAGCAAACCGTTGCCCCCAAAATTCTTTGTGGGACAGAAAACCCTCACCATCCAATTCAAAAAATAAAAAGAAAACCCTCACCATCCCCATGTGACAAAAACCCTCATCCCGCCCACCACCCCCTCCGGTACGTTGCCCATTCACACCTGCACAAGCTCCTCTGCGTCTATGCCATGGCACTGCCTATCACGGCGGTAAACACTTAGGTCGACGCCTGCCGCCGTCAGGACGCCAACAAAGTCCACTGCATTTCGCCACTTCCGCTTGCCGCCGCCTATCGCCATCGACTTTCTCGACGCTGCTCGCGGTCGACCCAGCTTCGCTTGATTGGGGAATCTGTCGTATGGGGGTTCTTTATCATGGACGACAAGGTAACTAAGTTAATGAGATATTATCTCATCTCTTATCCCAATTCATCTGCCTCCTTTAATCACCTGGAGGAAATCACCGTGAACTCATTTTTATTCGAGCTGATTTGAGGGTTTTCTTTCATTCATAGAATCTACAGTGTGCCGACACTTCAGGACTTTGCGAACTCCGCCAGAGATTCCATCTCACCATACCAGATAACTTGAGGACGCGCGCGGTATGTTCAATCTCACCCTAAATTAGTTGACATGGCCTACTTTCTTGAACATATTCTAAATATTGCTACATTTGGATAAAAGGTGCCACATGCACCATATACATCAAAGGGGATTTTCCCGCTCTTCTTTCTATATTAGGCAAATTAATGATGTATTGTTCTTTCGATTACTCTCATATTTCCATGACATCATGTTTACCCTATCTGTTTAATTATAGATTTTTGTCCTTCGATTTCAACTGCTGTACAGTTCTTTCAATTTGGGCCCATATTTGCATGTCACCATATTTTATTTAACAATCCTACCCTTTTCTGCAGCACATCCCTTGCTATGCAGCAGATTATGTAGTGGACAATTTTTCCCTTTACATAGATCAAGGCTGCACGGGTGTCATACTGCACACAAACCATGGATTTACAATCGTTGCTACTAAGACTTGATGAACGTGGTGACTCCTATTTTGGCACTGGCTTTTGGAAAGAAATTTCTAAGTTTTATGCACTGAAAGCTGGCACTAAAATTGCACTACACATAAAAGGATCTGGTCACAAGATATATACTAACTTCCCCGACAAAATCATTCGTCCAGACTGAAGTAAGTTTTCTTTTCAACTATCTACATGTTGACTTACCCAGAAATGTCAAATGAATTGTGTAGTATTTAAGCAACCAATTGTTATTCCCTTTTCTTACTATATTCCAACCTAAGAACTTCTAGTTACCAATACACTTTTCTATTTCCCTGTTTTAACTAAATATTCCCTGTACTCCCATTTCTATCAGAAAGTGCCGCTGACAAGGAGACTCTGGAGGTGGAGAATGGGGCTGCCAACAAGCATAGGCGGGGCGAGCTAGAACCGCAAGTGACTCCAGTAGGCCTAGACTTCATCAGCAGCCTCCCCGATGATATGTTGAGAGTGACCATCTCCCTCCTCCCAATCAAATATGGGGCGCAGACAACCGTCCTTTCCTGGTGGTGGCGCCCC
Organism: Triticum dicoccoides; assembly: GCF_002162155.2. Taxonomy (NCBI): domain Eukaryota; kingdom Viridiplantae; phylum Streptophyta; class Magnoliopsida; order Poales; family Poaceae; genus Triticum; species Triticum dicoccoides. The sequence goes on along the minus strand of NC_041392.1, from coordinate 278,068,488 downwards.
CTATGAAGCTCCAGCCCTCTCGACCTCATCGACACCCACGAGCTCTGCCATGGCTATTGCAAAAGCTTGGATGCGTTCTTCAAGACCTCCGGTAGTCAACTTGGCCCAACCAAAGGCCTTAGAATGGGCCAGTTATGTTCCAACGGCAAGGACCGAGCCAAGCTTGACGACTGGTTCCGATCCCCTGCCCTAGATCAACTCGAGGAGCTCACTTTTGATGATGGGTATACGCGGTCACTTCCGACGTCCGCACTCCGCCTCGCGCCCACGCTGCGCGTCGCCAAGTTTAGGAACTGTCAACCCCCCCCCCCCTTAATGACGCGCCTGCTCTTATTCTACCACGACTGAAGCACCTCGAGCTCGTCATCGTCTGGCTCTCAAACGGTGACATGGAGCGCCTGCTCCGTGGCTATACAGCACTCGAGTACCTTTGTCTTCAGGCGATCAATGGGTTGAGTACCTTCCACATCACCTCCATGACTCTTCGGACTAGTTATGTGTGTTGCTGGTGCGGCAGGAAGACTCCACAAGATGTGTACCATGGTATGGTCATCGAGGACACACCTGCACTTGAGAGATTAGTTGTAGTTGATCAAGAAGGTCAAACAAGAATCAATGTCAATTCTGCGCCGAAATTGACAGTAGTGGGTTACTCGTTTGACAAATACTCCGAACTTGTTATTGGATCCACACCCGTTCAGGTACAACAGTCGCCTTCTACCTCTCCTTCTACAAATTAACATTATTTCTAATTTTGAAGATGTTTGTTCGTCTGTCATTCAGAAAATGATTCCGACAAGCTTGACCCCGAAACTGCGCACAATGAAGGTCATAGCACTAGAATCTATCGGCCCCAACCTGGAGCAACTTGTTAGTTTCCTGAGATTCTTTCCGTGCCTATAGAAGCTATATGTCGAGGTGATGTTCCTTTCCTGTTAAATGTTAACCATAAGGGAGTTCAATTTTTGACACCTTTTTCCAAGTTTACCACGGCAATGTACTACAATTTCTGAAGGTTCTTTTGGAGTATTTCAGTACATACATGCCCCCCCCCCATATTGGTTGCTTGATCCATATGGTTACAATCAATAAGAATTTCTCCTTTGGATTCATCTGTACTAGTTTTCTTAGGGAACTTTTAATCCACTCCAACCTCTTGTGAAGAAGGCTACATTTTTCTAGAATGTAATCAAATGCCCGTGTTAATCATGTCAGATCGAAGATGGCATGTTAGTGCATTTTACAAATCCTGCAAACCAAATAGGCATGTGGTAATGTTCAAAACTGCATGTAGGCACTAACACGTTTTCTTCTTTTGCAGATAAGATTAGGCCTAGTGGTGGATAATGTGGTACAACATAACAATCACATCGAATGCCTAGATCTGCATATGTCAGAAATTACTTTGAACTCCTACCGAGGGACCTTACCGGAGATTATATTCGCCAGCTTCTTTGTTCTTAGAGCAAGGGTGCTGAAGGAAATGAGGTTTGCCCTACATTTATTTCGCAAAAATGAATGGTTTGTTGATCAGCACCGGCGCCGACGGCAGAATGGAGTAGATTCTAAAAATGCTGAATTTCATTTTGGAACTTCGGATGACAAAGTAATTGGAAGTCATCGTGTCAACCCCATACATGACTTCTCAGTGGCTGACCCCTTTGCAAAAATTGTGAGGTTTCGAAACCAGACTTAGAAGTGGTGATATTAGTTTGAACCTCTCTGATATCCATGTTCAGTGGATCAGCGCGAGCGTTTGCAGCTGATGAGCTGAATTTCATTTCTAATATCAGTTTGAACCTTGTAATCTTTGAATTTGAGCCATATAACTATGGAATTTGAACCTTGTAATATTTCGAGCTTTTGTGGTACGATCGTTGAAATGGCATCGTATGAGACTCGTATATTGCTAGCACTATTTTGACCTTAATATGCAATGGTCTTAGATTTTATTAACCATTCTCGAATCTGTTTACCTTGTCGATATCACAGCCCATGATCTATATAGCTAACTTGACTCGATCTTTGACATTATTACACACATTTGGTTTCTTCCATCGTGTGCATTGTAGAGCGCATAATTAATTATCGCACTCGAGTGTCCATCATCACCCTTCTGTGTAACTTTGACCTCATCACCCACGGGTAAACTTATGACCGAAGTCATTCCACGCACTTTGTTTTTACAAAGCTTTTTGCCAATAAACACCCATGATTTGTCCCTCTTCTAGCCAATGCATGGACAAACTAGCCGGACGGGAAGCTTGGTGGTAAACAGCATGGTAGCGTGGGAACAGGCTCATTGACGATACATTTGGTGCCTCTTCGAGCCCATGCATGCGGTGCGGTGTTGTCAAGCATGCACTGGAATCCTCCGCTATGAACGCCGTGACAAGACGTGACGATTACAGGTTGGCCAGCCCCCATTTATTACAACGGCCATTTAACCCTTGTGTCTATTCAACCTTTCGATCGCGCCCCACCATTGCAAGAACGAAGCACACCCAGCATGAGAAATTCTTAGAGGGTATCCTGCAGGGCTCCAATGGCGCTCCGAGCGGCTACCGATGACGAGCAGCAGTTCACCATGCGTGCCATGACGGAAACCCACAGAAAGTTCATGGACCTCTCGGTGGTGTACACCAACGACCCGGTCTGGGTGGAGCACTCCATCCACATCATGGAGTTGTTGCTTGCTGAGGAGAAGTACAAGGTGGTCGGGTTCGACCTCGAGTATACCCGCGCTTGTGTCGGGTCTCATCCCAAGGTCGCCTTCGCCCAGATATGCGTGCGCCACCACGTCCTCGTCTACCACTACTGCCTAGCCACAAGGCATTGCGAGCGTTTCGCTAGGTTTGTCAACAGTACCCACTACATGTTTTGCAATGATGGACATCACCAACGATGTAAAGGCGCTCAAGAATTCAGGCATCGCCTGCCAGAATCTTGTCGACATCCAGAGCCAATACAAGATCTGGGGCAGCAAGGAGCATGAGAAGGACTCACTGGTTCACCTCGCCGAGGGCATCATCGACCCCTACTACAGAGACATGAAGGATTTGTGCAACAAGGACAAGCGTTCCTGGCACTCAGCCTGGATGGAGAAACTCGACAAAGCTCACATCATGTACACGGCCAAGGAGGCGTACATGAGCTACGGCATGTACAGGCGGATCGTTGACATGAGGAAGTGCCTCCTTCCCCAAAACGGCCAGGGATCCAGACGGAAGCAGAGCAATGGTAAGCGTCGTCGCAACAATAAGTAGATGATTAGATCATTGTTTCTCCTACTTTAGTATGCATGTAATTGCTTACTTTGGTGTGTGGAAATGTTATGTTTGTAGTCACTTGGGTAATTTTATGCTTAAGTTGGTTATGCAATGCTGTCTTTTTAAGTATATATGTTGATGCTCTGTAGATAGAGCATAGATGTTGTGCGGACAAAGAAAATCGCATCGCACACGGACTAAACAATGGAACCCGTCGGCGATGTTTTCATCACTCACTCACAATTGTATACCAGCAATCATTTGCTCACAACACACACGGCTTGTTAGAAGTAATCGTCTGTGTTGTTATTGGTCTTCGCACACGTTTCCGATTACAGACCTGTTTGCCGCGTATTACACACATCTTGTTAAGTTGAACCGTTTCTGTTCTCATGTCTCAACGGAAACAATTCATTCGAGTGAACCGCATGTCGTATATCGCACGCACCTTCATCTGGCTGCTCGTTTCTTTTGTGTTGCCTAATCACAAACAGTTAAATGAGCTAAATTATATGCCCTGCATCGCACACGCAACTAAAATCTGAACCGTGTTTGATGGATCCTCCATCGCAAACATTTTGCACCTTTTTTGACGGGTTTTTACACCACCGCTTGCGATTATGGCATCGCACACAGTTTCGTCGAAAGGTCTCTGATCGTAGTGTCGCATTAGCAGCATCATGCAGTAGTGGCAGGGTTTTTGACATTCATTCGCACACTACAAAAAAATACACTTCCGTGATGATGCGTGTTTGTCACAGTAGGTCATGTTTTTTGTCATGCATGTACATCCATGACGATTTTATGACAGAATCAAGATAGTCATACATGTGTTGTCGTAGAAGTGTTCCATGACAATACCAAAATTATAATCACAGAAGTGTCAACTTCCATGATGATAAATCGTGCGTCATAGAAGTGCTTTCGTTAAGGGTGACTGGCACGTGGTATCCACCGTAATGGCTCGTCGTTAAGCTATCGGGTCCGATTTTGGATCTGATAACCCGTTAACAGCTCGGACCAATTGTGATTTTCCACATGTAAAATTCTCATTGGCTGGAGGAAACACGTGTATGCTCCTTCGTGGGCCAGATGTCGCCCATCCATTGGAGGAGACATGCCTATGATACGTCGACACATGGCAGGGCCCAACAGAGGCCATATAGATTAAATGGGCCGGCCCAACTAAAGGCCCACAAGATTTTGCCGACCATAATTGGTTGGCCCAGCTCCACAAGATTTTGAGGACACTAGTGGGCCGGCCCATTCACAGGCTACCGTGTTTTGGGCCAAATGCCGGCCCATATTTGATCCGGTCCATTAACAGCCTGCCACGTTCCGGGCCTAATAAAGGCCCATATGAGATCCGGCCCGTTAAAAGCCTACCACGTTCTGGGCCAAATTACGGCCCCGATAAGATCCCTCCCTTTAAGAGGCTTTGGGCCAAATTATGGCCCATATCAGGTTCGGCCCGTCAACTGGATGGTATACTTTTGGGCCCACTTGCTAAAGGCCCATTTAGTAATTAGGCCTGATATTAGTTTCAGCCAGTTAAAGGCCCGTTTAACATTTCAGCCCTAAATTTATTTTGGCCTGTTAAAAGCCCATCATATAGTTGGGCCTAACTATGGCCCGATTTGCATCCCGCCAGCTCACAGCTGATAATCTGATTGGGCCAAACAAGGACCGAGACAATTTTGGTGTGTTAACAGCCCATGATGTGATTGGCACAATCATGGGTCGGGGTCTATTTCGGCCTGCTGCCGGCCCGTGAGCTGCTCGGCACGTTTCAGGCCCAACCTACTTTTCTGCCTCTTAAAAGCCCATTGAGGGAGTCCTGGATTAGGGGGTGTTCGGGTAGCCGGACTATACCTTCAGCCGGACTCCTGGACTATGAAGATACAAGATTGAAGACTTCGTTCCGTGTCTGGATGGGACTTTCCTTGGCGTGGAAGGCAAGCTTGGCGATGCGGATATTCAAGATCTCCTACCATTGTAACCGACTCTATGTAACCCTAACCCTATTCGGTGTCTATATAAACCGGAGGGTTGTAGTCCGTAGGCAATCAACTTCATATACAACAATCATACCATAGGCTAGCTTCTAGGGTTTAGCCTCCTTGATCTCGTGGTAGATCTACTCTTGTACTACCCATATCATCAATATTAATCAAGCAGGACGTAGGGTTTTACCTCCATCAACAGGGCCCGAACCTGGGTAAAACATCGTGTTCCCTGCCTCCTGTTACCATCCGGCCTAGACGCACAGTTCGGGACCCCCTACCCGAGATCCGCCGGTTTTGACACCGACATTGGTGCTTTCATTGAGAGTTCCTCTGTGGCGTCACAATCAGGAAGGACACCTCCTCCCGTCTTTAAAGACGGCGCCATTGCTAAGGGAGCCTTGGCTGTCGGCCAAACCCTCCGGCTAGGTGGTTTCCTCATGACCGCCTGTTCGGCTGTTGCCCCGACGGTGACCTCTCGGGTCATCAAAAGCAACCTACACGTCAGCTCGGAGCTCGTCGAGCAGCTAGATCCAATGGAGCTCTCTTCCATAAACGAGCTCTTGGATCACATCGCCGCCCTGGGGGTCGGTACGGATTACGACCAGGTTGGGCTTAAACCCGATCTAAGAGAAATTAACTCTCCCCAAGTCACCCACCACGTTGCCGTGGTAGAGACGCTGTGCGGCGACCCTTCATCTATTTTAAGGACTAGCTATGTCTGAATTCCCGACCCCTCCAAGCCGGATACCCGCGGAGGGGGAGATATAACTCAAGACCTGAGCTTAGGATCAGGCAACGGGCCAGATTCACTGGACAACATCCAAGAATCCAAACTTCAGAGTTCGGAAACTCTTCGGCCTCCGAATCTTGGATTGGGTGAGGTTTCAGATTCAACAACACCCGCCCACCCAATCATAAGCGATCTCTCCCAAATCAGGCAGAAGCCCGAGGAAACAGTACATCATTACTGGGCCAGATTCCTCCTGGTTATGAATAGGATAAAGGATTGCCGCGAGGAAGATGCAATCTCAATTTTTTGCAGTAATTGCATGGACAAGGGAATCCTTAATGCCGTAAGTCGTCGTGATATCACACGCTTCGCTGACTTGGCGTCCATAGTACAAAAATACTATGCGATGGAAAGCGCCTGGAAAACCGAAATAAATTTTTGGGATAATCCGGCCTTGAATAGTAATCCCGTCCGAACTAAGAGGGTGCATCATCACAGGACACCCGGAATAAACAGCAAAAGCCAAAACCCTCTACAGGGCATGGAACCGTACTGGAAAGTTGGCTTCATGGACCCTGTAGAATTCACAGTACAGAGGACGCCACACCAACTCACAACCTTAGAGCTTGTTGGATACTCCGGCAGGTGGCCAAAATCGGCGAGGACCTCTTAATTCCGGAGGCCGCAGAAAGCCAGCCCAAGGACACCAGTACCATTCTCACAGTCTTCGAGACTTTCGCATCAAACAATGTGCGAAAAAGAACACTCCGCAGCCTCGCCGAAGTCTATCAAGTTGCAACAATAAATCCACGGAGCAACACTGCCATTACCTTCAACACAAGTGATGAACCTAGATTCCGAACAGCCCGAGCACCAGCCGCATTGGTCCTCAGTCCCATAGTGGACGGCTTTCGCCTCACCAAGGTGCTCATGGATGGAGGCAGCGGACTGAACCTCATTTATGAGGAAACTCTTCAAAAAATGGAAATAGACTGGAACCGCGTCGAGTGAAGCAGCACAACCTTTAGAGGAATAATCCCCAGTCAGGAAGCACACTGCACAGGAAAAATCACATTAGATGTGGTGTTCGGCACGCCGGATAATTATAGGTCCGAAGAAGTCACGTTTCAGGTGGCCCCGTTTAAGAGTGGATATCACGCTTTACTTGGCGGGAAGCATTCACAATCTTCCAAGCAATACCCCATTACGGGTACATGAAGCTTAAGATGCCCGGGCCGAATGGAATTATCACTCTAGCTAGTGATCCGGACATAGCACTCCGCGCCGAAAACAAGACGGTCGCATTAGCCCTTGAGGCGCTATCCGAAGCCTTAGCACCCGAGGAACTGACTGCGCTGCGCTCCACGGTTAACAGGGATGATGTGATACTCGATAAGAGATCCAAATCAACATCCTTCAAGCCAGCCGACGAAATAGTCAAATTCCAGGTCCATCCAACGGACCCTAATAAAACAGCTTCAATCGGGGCACGACTGAACCCTGATGTAGACGCAGCACTGCGAGAGTTCCTATGAGAGAACTGGGACATCTTCGCCTGGCACCCTTCAGACATGCCAGGGATCCCACGCAGCTGGCCGAACACAACTTAAATATCCTAAAAGGATTTAAACCTGTCAAACAAGCCCTTCGGCGTTTTTCTGAACCCAAGAGATAGGCTATGGGAGAGGAGATAGCCAAGCTATTGGAGGCCGGATTCATCAGAGACATAAAACATCCGGACTGGCTAGCAAACCTGGTGATGGTACCAAAGAAGGACAAATCCTGGCGCCTGTGTGTCGATTTTAAAGACCTTAAAAAGGATTGACCAAAGGATCCCTTCCCCCTCCCCCGCATCGATCAAATTATCGATGCCACCGCAGGACACGATTTGTTGTGTTTCCTCGACGCATACTCCAGTTACCTCAAATCAAGATGGCAGAATCAGACCAAGCTGCAACAGCATTCATCACACCATATGGCCCATTCTGCTTCAACACAATGCCCTTCGGGCTGAAAAACACCGGCGCAACATATCAGCGCATGATTCAGACATGTCTGGCAAACCAGATCGGCAAAACAGTGGAGGCGTATGTGGATGATGTGGTCGTCAAATCAAGACATGTTGAATCCCTAGTAAACGACTTGAGCCTTACATTCGATAACCTCCGACAATATGACATCAAGCTCAACCCAGAAAAATGCGTCTTCGGCGTTCCAGCCGGAAAGCTCTTGGGCTTCATTGTATCCGGTAGAGGAATTGAAGCAAACCCAGCCAAGATCCGAGATTTGTCACAATTGGATGTCCCAAAGGACCTCAAACAAATACAAAAATTAACTGGATGCGTGGCGGCTTTAAGCCGCTTCATCTCCCGCTTGGGAGAAAAGGCACTACCCCTCTATCGCCTCCTTCGGCGCACCGAACACTTCGAGTGGACGGATGCCGCCACGGCCGGACTTGATGAAATAAAAGCCATATTGGCAACAAACCCAGTCCTGGCCGCGCCGAACACCGGCGAACCAATGTTATTGTACATTGCAGCAACACATCAAGTTGTCAGCGCAGTGCTCATTGTCGAGCGGGAAACAGATGGACACAAATTCCCCCTTCAAAGGCCGGTCTACTACGTGTCCACTGTCCACACTCCATGCAAATCACGGTACCCGCATTACCAAAAGATTGCATACGCGGTATTCATGGCATCCCGGAAGCTACGACACTACTTTCAAGAGTGTTCCATAACAGTAGCCTCGGAAGTACCACTCAACGATATTATCAACAACCGCGATGCAACGGGCCGGATTGCAAAATGGGCCATTGAGCTTCTCCTGTTCGATATAACCTATAAGCCACGGCGAGCTATTAAATCACAAGTTTTGGCCGACTTCGTCGCAGAATGGACGGAGGCCGAGCTCCCTAAAGAGTACGGCACATATTCAAACTGGATTATGCATTTCGACGGCTCCAAAATGTTGGCCGGACTGGGGGCTGGCGTCGTGCTGACATCCCCCACAGGAGACACAGTCCAATATGTGCTCCAGATCATGTACACGGATTCCAACAATGCAGCCGAATATGAGGCCCTCCTACATGGTCTCCGGATAGCAGTATCCATGGGTATCCAGCGCCTAGAGGTATGCGGGGATTCAAACCTCGCGATATCCCAAATAAATGGAGACTTCGACGCCAAGGATCCAAAAATGGCAGCTTACCGCAACGCCATCCTAAAAATGTCAGCTCGGTTCAAAGGGCTGGAGTTTCACCATATAGCCCGAGAAAACAATCAAGCAGCGGACGTCCTGGGACGCATCGGAGCAAAACGCGATGCAGTCCCCCCCAACATCTTTTTGGAAAGATTTTTCAAACCATCCGTAGCATGGGAGGGGGAACCCGCAAATAACAGCCCGGACCCAGCCGCACCACTCGACGCCGAACAATCTGACACAATTGGAGGCTCTGCCAATGAAATTACACCTTCAGCCCACGTAATAATGGCGGTTATCGCCCCGTGGACAGAACCACTCCTAGCCTACCTTACTAGGCAGGAACTCCCGGAGGACCAAAACGAGGCCCGCTGCATAGTGCGGCGATCTAAAGCCTATAGAGTCCACGAGGGAGAGCTTTATAAGAAAAGCACTACCGGAGTCCTTCAAAGGTGCATCTCCGAAGAGGAAGGGCGGAACCTTCTGGCTGAAATTCATGCCGGACTCGGTGGTCACCACGCCGCTGCTCAGTCCCTTGTTAGCAAGGCTTTCCGTACAGGCTTTTATTGGCCGACGACCAGGGCAGACGCTCAGGACCTAGTCCAACGATGTGTTGGTTGCCAACTTTTCGCCAACCAAAGCCATATGCCACCCATCGCACTCCAAACTATACCCATCACCTGGCCTTTTGCGGTCTGGGGGCTTGACATGGTCGGACCCCTTAAAGGTGGGACCGATAGGAAAAAATACTTACTGGTCATGGTGGATAACTTCACCAAATGGATAGAAGCCAAGCCTGTTAAAACGGCCGAATCCAGACCTATGATAGACTTCATATCCGGGGTTGTACACCGTTATGGCGTCCCCCACAACATCATAATCGATAACGGTACAAACTTTACCGCCGACGAGGTAAAACTCTGGTGCAAAAACATGGGCATCAAGCTCGATTATGCTTCCGTCTATCACCCACAAACCAACGGCCAGGTCGAACGCGCAAATGGTCTTATCATGAGCGGCATTAAACCCAGACTAGTGCGGTCCCTCAAGGAGTCTAACACGCACTGGGTAGAGGTGCTCGACTCCGTGCTATGGGGGCTGCGGACCACGCCAAATCGCACCACCGGATACACACCATTTTTCATGGTGTACGGCGCAGAGGCAGTTCTGCCCTGCGACATAATTCATGACTCACCTAGAGTGCGCATGTACGAAGAAAGAGAAGCCGAGCTCGATCGGCAGGACAACTTGGACGCCTTGGAGGAGGAGCGTGACGTGGCAAAAGCCCGTTCCGCATTTTATCAACAGCAGGCCCGAAGATATCAAAGCACAGAAGTACGGGCCAAAAATTACAATGTTGGCAAACTAGTTCTATGCCTACCGGATAAGAAAAAGGACAAACTCAAGCCCAAGTGGGAAGGTCCATTCATAATCGACCAAGTCCTGACTGGTGGGGCGTACCGCCTGCGAGATGCGTCGGATAACCGACTCGAGCCGAACCCGTGGAACGCCACCCGTCTCCGAAGATTCTATGCCTAGCGCCGGATTCTGTGTTCGTCTCCTTCCTCTGTCCATTTTTTGCATTTTTCTGTCTTGAATTTCTCTCCTTCCCCTCTTTTCTTTTATAGCCCTTAAAGGCTCATCCAGTGACGCGCCACTCGCGCTCATTAAACCTGGGGGCTTCTTTAACAGAAGCTTATTTATATGGGCTTCACGCCCAACACATGCGTCAAACTTCCGCATGTACCTTTTTCTTCACCATTATATGCATCGATATGACTTAAGTTTTGGCCAAGCTGGGTTGCCTGGCTCCTGTGCTTACCCCTACATTCCCGATTGTTCGGCTAGGCGGTAAAGGGAGCACCTCTGCGGTTGTTACTGCTGGGTCAGCCGGATGTGTACCTCAGACTGGGTGAAGCCAAAAGCTAGCGTTCTTAAGGGAATATTCGGTCGGTGAAATAAAAGATGATCTTTTTACCCATTTTATGCGCCCCCAGATGCTTTTTTCTGCGTTTTTTCATGCAGTCCGGACATGCACTTTAGGGCATGCCTCCCAGCGAAAGGAACCCCTAACGGAACTATTCTCTCTGGAAGATGTTTCTTACTAACCATGTAATATAACATAACTAGTTGGGCACTTGTCTGATAAAGCACTAATGACCCCTACGCCTGGTCTCCACGCATACCCCGGTTCTTATATAACCGCTATGGTATTCGGACACACTCCGGACCGTCAGGTCCCGAGGTTGAAGCGAAAAGGCCGGCAACGACAAATGATCAACAATCCGGCTAGAAGGCATTACACATGTCAATTTAAAATTACATAGTCATTCTGACTGATTGTATTCCTCTTCTATACCATCTAACAGGCTGTCTAATTTACAGTCCTGCTGGGAATACTTCGCGGCCAACTCCACTTGGCCGTATACTAAGCTTACAGGGATCTCCTTCCCGTCAGGCCCCACTGGTCCGACCTCAGCCATGTGGTTTGGGCCAGACTTCGTAAAACAGGTCTTCACCATGGCCCTGGCCTCCCTAGCGCCTTGTCGGCAGGCCGATATCTTCCATAACCGGAAGCGCCACCGAGCTCCCTTCAGCTTCTCCGCAAGCTCTCCAAGGCCCTCGGGCACAGATTGGGCAGGCCATAAGGCTTGGGCAATACCCCGCATTGCCTGCCGAATTCGCTCGTGCAGTTGCAAGAGTTCGGGAAGAAGGTCACCCGTAGAACCGGGCATCTCCTCTGTAGGACGACCTGTGAGCATACCTACAGACATTACTCTGTTAGTCGACTTCCTCACCGAACTCTTTTTCAAAGTTCGTTCAAGCACTTACTAAAAATGCCGCGTCGAAGCCGCTGATTCTCCTTCGTGGAGTCCGACAGCTGGCCACAAACATCTTTAAGTTCGACGTCTAGCTTGGTGTTGGCATCCTGAAGATCTTTCTTCTCTCGCCTCACCTTTGTCAACATACTCTCACCGGCCTTTAGCCGGCGTAAGAGTTGTTGCTTGTCCGGATCGAGTCCGGCGCCATCTGCAATATGATTTGTCAGATTTGCACCCACACCACACAATACTAATCTTTCGAAGTGTATCTTACCTGAGGGGGTCTCTTTGGGCTCCCCTGCTGCGGCTAGTGCCGCCTCTAGTTGGGCCTTGCACTTTTCTAGCTCCTTGGACAGTACGGCATTCTTCTCTGTAAGAAGCTGCATATTAAATGATCCTTAAATCAATTGCTCTAACTGCTTCAAGTCTCGGGGCTACTGGCATATATATATTTAACCAAAATTTTCTTACTCGTATGTCTTTTACATACTGCTCCGTGGCTCTGGCTAAACCATTTTGAGCGGCACGGAGGTACGCATCTCCCGAATTAAAGGCATCTAAAGCCTCTTGAGAGAAACAAGCGTCGCGTAGAATTGTCCGGCGATGCCTGTGGTTCATGGCACTCTCCACTTTAGAATTTGTGGCAGACAGCCTGTCCACATCCTCTGTCGGAGGAGCGTCCGGTGCGCGCCTTGTGCTCGCCTCCGCTTCCTGGCCAGACATTGGAGCCTGGCTGGTGGAGGCACGATTGGCAACCTCTCCGGATGTAGTCCGGCGAGGTCTCTTCGTTCTGAAGATAGCACGAATGTTAATATGCCCTGACAGAATAACTCCAGGGAAACAGAGGGTGCACTATACCTTTGCGCTGGCATCTCAGTCCGGACTTCATTCCTTTTTGCCCCAATGGGCTCTGCGGCCCCTCGTTGGCTAGCCGCCGCAGGTTCAGCCTCCTGCCTCGGAAATCTCCCCTGCAAAAAAATGGCTGTCGTCAGAAACACCCGGCTACATGAGGGTGGAATCTCTTTCAAGGGAATAAGACCCCGGTTTCTGTCACCTGGGAGGCCGGGATTAACCCTGGGTAATCCGCCGTAATGGCTACCAAGGTATTGTCCTTGCTTAGCTGATGGAACACCCCGTCGATAAGCTCCACTGATATGTCTGGATCCTCTTAGGAGTCCGGATTGAGGGACCGTTCTGGGTCCTCGGGCTGTGGAGGGCGGCTGCTTATATCCTTTACCTCCTGTCGCAGTTCCTGCATTGAAGTCGTTAGACTACCTATCTAACCACGGGAGTATAAAACAAACAGGCAAGCGCAATTGTTCACTTACCCAACTTGGAGAATCGTACATACTAAATCCGGCCTGCGGGTTGACGCGGAAGAATTCCTCCTTTTCTCCCTTGTACAAAGAGGATAAGATCTTTACTAAGGCGGCGGCTGAGGCCGGCCCCTTACGACCGTAACATGTGGCGTCATCCTCCCCGTTGAAATCCCACATGGGGTGGCCTCTATATTGAAGCGGCTGCACCCCCCGCATAATGCATGCGGCCATGACTCCAATCATGGTTAGTCCGGAATGAGCCAACAGTCTTATCCGGCCCATCAGGTAAAGGACGTCTCTGTCGCTTTCTCTCTGGGAGCTCCGCGGACGCCAGCTCAAGCGTTTCTTCAATGGAGCACTGTTGAACTCAGGGAGACCGACCCAGATAGGGTCCGGTAGCAGGACGTCATCTATATAAAACCATTCCGAAGGCCAGTCCTCGGACGCCTTCTTTGGGGTTCCGGATAGGTATCCGGTCCCGGCGATGGGCCATACTTCGGCTCCGCCCACTTGGTATATAGACCCCTTTTGAGAACGGGGCACCAGGCAGAATAACCTCTTCCACAGCGCGAAATGAGCCTCAATGCCTAAAAATAGCTCGCAAAGGGCGACGAAACCCGCAATATGCAATACGGAGGCGGGCGTGAGATTGTGCAGCTGGAGGCCGTAGAACTCCAGAAGCCCGCGGAGAAATGGATGAATTGGAAATCCCAGTCCCCTTATTAGATAGGGGACGAGGCACACCCGCTCTCCTTTAGAAGGATTGGGGGTGCTCTCCGCTTGTTTTCCGCCATTGTAGGTGGCGAGACCGGCTCGGACCGGGACCATGTATGCCTGAGGGAGAAATCCCTTGGCCTGAAGCGACACTAACTCGCTATGCGGGATGGTGCAACTCTCCCAGTCCCTGGGTTTGGGACCGGAGGGGCGAGGGGAGGAGCTGCGACAGCTGGTCATGTTGGAATGGACCTTTGTTGGAAGTGCTCTGATGATAACTCGTGGAAAGGAGAAGATATGGTTTGGACCTAAATCCCCATCCCGTTAAATAGGCGGCTCATTTATATGGCTAGGGGTGTGGATGTAAAGACACCCCGGCTTTTTGCATTCGTTTGACACGTGGAAGACGGCCATTATTGGGCGTGGAAGCCGAGGAGCACCACATTACAAAAATCGGACATTATTCCTACAGGTACACAAGATTTGGAGAAGAACCCGCCTTGCAATGCTGAACAATCTGCGCGCCGGACTCGTCGTCATTGAAGCCTGGTTCGGGGGCTACTGAGGGAGTCCTGGATTAGTGGGTGTTCGGGTAGCTGGACTATACCTTCAGCCGGACTCCTGGACTATGAAGATACAAGATTGAAGACTTCGTCCCGTGTCCGGATGGGACTCTCCTTGGCGTGGAAGGCAAGCTTGGCGATGCGGATATTCAAGATCTCCCACCATTGTAACCGACTCTACGTAACCCTAACCCTATCCGGTGTCTATATAAACCGGAGGGTTGTAGTCCGTAGGCAATCAACTTCATATACAACAATCATACCATAGGCTAGCTTCTAGGGTTTAGCCTCCTTGATCTCGTGGTAGATCTACTCTTGTACTACCCATATCATCAATATTAATCAAGCAGGACGTAGGGTTTTACCTCCATCAAGAGGGCACGAACCTGGGTAAAACATCGTATTCCCTGCCTCCTGTTACCATCCGGCCTAGACGCACAGTTCGGGACCCCCTACCCGAGATCCTTCGGTTTTGACACCGACACCCATTGAGTTTCTTGCGAAAATAGGGTTGGCGGTTTACTCGGCCTATTAAAGGCCCGAATCTACTTGTGGGCCAGTTTACATTTAGGCCTGATAACGGACTAAGATGACTGGACCCATGATGCGGATCCTACATAGTGATTTGCATGACAACCCAATTATGTACCGTAATTTTACGGTTTGGCCGGTTTACTGCGAAGACAAGATATATATACAGTAAAAATAACTATAGCATCATGAATAAGAAAAAACCTAGACTATACAATAAAGAAATTACGACATATTACATCCACTGGGCATCAAAGTTCCCCACTAAGATAATAAAGCACAAGCAGACAGCAGATTACATACACTGGGCATCAAAGATCACCAACAGTGCAAATAAACACGCCGACAAAATAATATACAAAACCATCAACACTTCAATAGAGTTCAAGAAAGGTTAGCCCTGCTCGGGATCTACAACACAAGCAGCTGAGCAAGCTGATGAGACTGCGCTTGATTTACACTTATATCCCCCTCACTCTGAAAGATAAACAAGCAGACAGATGAAAGGTTTTGCACATATAAGTATGAGTGCTGACAATTCATCACATTTCTTACTGACAAATAAAGTGACATAGTTTAAAATAGCATTAACACAATATGTGTATTGTGCAGGTCAAGACATGGCAGGAAATGACATTGTGAAGGAGTTGGCAGCTTCACGACACCACTGGATTACGTATCAAGAACTCATGAGTATCAATGGTTAGCGTGTTGTCAATTTATCCCATTTCACATTGGCAAATAAAGAGATGGTTTAAATAATAGGAGAATGATATGACATTGTTCATAGTTAAGACATTGCAGAATATGACATTGTGCTGTAGTGGGTAGGTTCACGGCACCACTGGATTACGGATCAAGAACAGAAGCATACATGCAGCACAAAATAAGATCACTTGCTCTGTATAGTTTAATTTACATGGTATGAAGAAGGAACTTGGTTGTACAACTAAAAACTTCAATTGAGAAGGACAAATATTTCTTTATGGACTACATAATAAACTTTAAACATGCAATTTGATGCAAACACCAAAAATAAACTCCTGTTGCAGTCATGCCTAACCAAATATACACAACAAAGTTTGACGGCTTGAGAAAGACAAACTTACATTATTGGTGAAGACAGGCTCTATAAAGCCTTTGTCCATGTTGATGGGGGGGGGGGCAATTCAAGAAGTTTACCACAAAATCTTCTTCATAAGCATTGCCTTTATTCTACATTTTGTTAAGAGTAAATATAGATGTGATAATATAAGAAAAAATGGAGAATATTTAAGATAAGATGAAGAGTGATGCTACATAACCAAGTAGCTATAAATATAAGTACAACGATATAGGCAAAAGTTACATCCAAGAGCAATGCAGAGCTAAACTTCTTCAGTACCATCGGTGTTATCCAACCTTATGGTAAGAGTAAATATAGATCTGATGTGTAGAAAATAGAGGGCAAAGGAAAATAAGCTGCAGAGTGTTGGTACATGTACAACTAGCTGTCAATATAAGTACGCTGATAAAGGACAACAAGTACTTACAAGAACAATGCAGAGCTAAAAAATTTCATTGGCATTGGATATATTCTACACCAATGTGAGCATTCATACAGATCAGATAATTTGGAGCGAACAAGATAAGCAAGTTGTCACATAATGAACCAGGTATGTATGCAAGTACAGTGATACAGGACAACATGTACTAACAAGAGCAAAGCAGCTGGCAACATATTTCTGATATCCTGTCGTCCTTTTGAAACCGGAATTCTTCTTCGAGCAGATTTCCCACAAAAAAGATCCGTAAGGCACATGCCGAAAAGTAGAAGTTCAAATTGTCATGTGATATCATAGACAATACCGCATCCCAGGAACGAGACTAGTGCATAACAGGGATTTTCCATTCAATGTCTTCTAAAGTTAGCACACAAGACTTCACCGGAAATTTGTTTATAGACTTGCCATCAAAGTGTGATTTCCTCAGGTAACATCGATACTGCTGCAATGCTTCCTTGAAAAGCGCAAGCAGGCTTTGCTCTTCATGACTATCCAGATTGACCCTCACCTACTTACAACAATGTAATGTAAATCATTGATGTGTTCAATCAGCAAGAAACAGGAAAATAATCACCATGAATAATAGCACTTACACGTAAGTGGGACAGGATGATGTGAAAATGGTGTTTGTCTTCAGTATAATCTTCCCATGATTGGAGTATATGCGTGTAGTCCCTAACAACATTGAAAGCATTGTCTTCTAAAATGGGAATAACTAGAATGGGGTTCCAATCTGCAGGAATTGGTTGTCTCTGTAGTTGGGATAGGTCTTCGGCCGGTGGACTTGCTGTACTTTTTGCTGGAGTGGGATTTTTCTATGGTACAGCTAGTGCTATGGCAACTGAAATCGGCATACCTTTTGCTGGAGTGCTAGTCCTGTATGGTGGGGCTAGTGGTGTGGCCAGTGAAGTATGGGTACAGTCTGCTGGAGTCGGTCCTACGTTTCATGTCATCGGTTGTAGAGCCAATATAAGTGGGGTGATGTTTGATTTCTCCGGCACCATCGCGTTTTCCAAGGACTTTGCTGGTGCTCCTTCAGGTTCGGCAATCACCCTCTTCCTTTCTGATGTCTGATGCACAAGAACATCATTTGAGTGGAAAAACATGGCATGATGACAGATGGAATATGTATTGATAATGGATGGGCATGGCATCTTGACATATATGATGAGTAAACTAAGCAAATGGCGGTGCTACAAAGTAGAAGAAATGCAAGAAAACTTATGCAAGATATGCGCAATCAATAAAATCTTGCCAAATTCGAACAGACGCCTTGATGGGTGAAAAGGACAGGCCATCTGCCTTTGACTCCTCGAGGTTAGAATAGTCATTAGGATCATATTTTGAACAAGAATCTACAGGTGGGGAGCGTATGAGTCTCATTGCATCTAGAATGGTACTCAATGCCTTGGTGCCAATTTTGTAAGTCGTTGCAGTGTTTGTCGGTGTACAAAAGTAGGGGCTCCCCTTTTGACCCCTTTACTTGTGCACGGGCAAGCAGAGCCACGCGTCGCGGCCACACTTAGTAGGGCAGAGGAGGGAAGCCGAAACACAAGACAACCAAGGAGATGCCAAGACCAGAAGCGTAGGAGGGCAAGAGGACGAGGTGGACTCCCTCGGCAAGATCCTTGCAGAGGCAGCCCCCCGCAGCCCCGACAAGAGCCTTGCCGGGGCAACTTGCCCAACACCAGCAGAGCGAGCCACCCTTGAGCCCATAGGCTCCGGCCCAAACAGCTGCGTTGGAACCAAGGCTCCGGGGACGCCTCTGTGGTGGCATGCAAATCTTCATCAAGATCATAAGCACAAGATCAAATGAGGATTAAAAGACAGCGACCCTCGGCAGGATCCTGGCTGAGGAAATCCACAAGACCCCCGACAAGACCCTTGCCGGGGATGACAGCAACGCCACGGCAAGGCCCTTGCCGGGCCCCCGGCAAGACCCTTGCCGAGGGCATTAGCAGGGCCACTGACAGGCCCGCACCAGCCAAGACTCCGCCGTTGTTCGCATGCAGCTGCCAGCCGAACCAACTGGGCAGGCATCTGCGTGGCAACATGCAGCTTCCAGGCCAAATCAGCAAGCACCTACGTGGCGGCATGCAGATCTTCATGAAGGCCCTACCACCATGCCACCTTAGCTGCCTGCCTGCCTACATGGTGTTGCATGCATCACTGGTCTGGGCGCGTGTCGAAGCGAGGCAAAGTGGCGACGGACGGGATGGGCCTCATTCCCGTCCCCGATAAAGCTGGTGGACATCTAAGTAGCACATTTAATGCACTTTGTCCCGTAATGCTGTGCGATAAGCTCGCACACTGTAGGCCTTTCCACCTCCTGTGTGCCACTGTGGCAAACCCTTTTTTCTATAAAAGGAGGCCCGAGGCGACTAGGAGAGGGATTTAGATTTTTGGGACGGCACAGCCACCGTAGCTAGTTCAAAAAAGCTCAAGAACATTCAATACATCCACCAAAGCAGGACTAGGGTTCTACGCATCCTCGCGGCCTGAACCTAGGTAAACGACCCGTGTGCTTGCTCCTAAACCTGCTCTTCTCACAACCCTGCGCCCGCCGACCGTAGAAGGGATCCCAGTGATCCCATAGGTGTTGTTCCCACCGACATCTTTGGAGCGCCAGGTAGGGGGCGCAGTTGTGAGAATCTGGTCTAGCAGTTAGCCTAGCAGTTCTTCGTCACCATGGCTCCCAAGAAGAAGAAGGCCACGGCGGTTGATTCGTCGGGAGCCGGACGACCTGTACCAGTGCGGGCGAGCAGCGGGCCGGTCGTGGACAGAACCCGAGGCGCGACTCGCGAGCACCAACATCGCTCTGGAAGTCAGAGCCTGGCGAGCGGCGCCGTTCGTGCGCAAGGCGACGGGCCACACGCCGCGAAATCTAGAGACGGAGTTGGGCCCCCCGCAGACGGCGTGGGGCCATCTAGGGGCGTCACCGTACCACCCGCGAGCGGTGCGGCGACCTCCAAGACGTCCACTCCGGCGCCCACAGCGCGGTCTTCCCAGGTTGTGCGCGATGAGCATCATCACCACACCGGTGACCCTGGACGCCACCGTGGGAAGAGTCATGTGCGTCATCCGCGGGACGAAGGAGGCCAGCATGCCCGCCGAAGTGCTGGCGAGGGTGGCGCACCACCGCTGGGCCGTGACCGAGCGCCTTCATACGTGGTTAGAAGTCAAAGCGCACCATGGTCCACGTAGCCTTTGCCGCCACCCACGCCAGCAGAAGCCTTGGCGCGCGCGTAGCTGCTCCTCGACTTCCCTCCTGCCGCGGAGAAGCTCAACGAGTGGAGAGCCACTATCCGGAGCCTCGTCGGCGTCGCCAACAAAGACGAGCCACGGCCGGCGGGGCCCTCAGTCCGGCGCTCCATCGACCCACTGCATGCTAGCGGTGGAGGGGTCGGAGGCGCCGCGGCCACGGTGCACTCTCCTCCTCCACCCCAGCCACCGCGGATGTCGGTCCGTCGTGATGACGCTTGTGATGACATTTCCATAGCGTCGTCTGACCCACGGACCCATCGCGACCAACGCCAGGTTCTTCAGGAGCGAGTCCATGAAGACGCTCGAACCACCATCGAGCGCTGACGCGATACGCGCCACCAGTCAGACAGGCGGACAGGGCCCGCTATGGACCACCCAGCACCGGGAGGCTCCGGCAGCCTACCTTACGAGGTGGGTTGCCTAGCCTTTACCCGTGGGCTGCGGCAGTTCCAGTGGCCGTCCCACCGCACGTTCAAGCCCGACGTTGGCGAGAAGTACAACGGCAAGACCCACCCGTCAGAGTTCCTCACCATCTACACCATCACGATGCAAGCCGCTGGAGCTCGTGACGATAAGGTTCTTGCCAATTACTTCCCGTTGGCCCTGAAACCCAATGTCATGTCTTGGTTGCTGCACTTGCCGGCAGACTCCATTTCTTCTTGGTCAGACCTGTGCCACGAGTTCATTGGTGCCTTCAACGGAGGCCACCAAGCTCATGGCCAGGCGAGTGATTTGCATATCATTCCCCAGAAGGAAGGTGAAAACCTACGCAAGTACATACAGAGGTTCAGCCGAGTGCAATACAACATCCCAGATGTTCATCCCGCTGCCGTGATCAGCGCATTCCTTCAGAATGTGTGCAACCGCAAGATGCGTGAAGAGCTTGCAATGAACAAGGTCAAGGACGTGGCCGAACTTTACATTCTGGCCGATAGATGCACCCGGAATGAAGAGGGAAGGAAGTACCCCGGCGAAGACGCCGGTGCGGAAACCGACTCTACCGACGAAGACACCGCCACCCCAACGAAGAAGGGCCGCGTCGCAACAGGAAACGCAAGGACAAGACCGTGCTTGCCGTCGAGGGATCCGGCGACACCAGCGCCGCCAAGAAGGCCAAGGCAGACGACCCCGACAAGGAGATTGCCGAGTGCGCCGCTTGCCGGGCCTTGGCGGCTGCCGACAAGCCAGGGGGCTCCGACAAGCAGTACTGCAAGATCCACCGCACCAAAGGCCACGACCTCCAGAACTGCCGACAAGTTGGGCTGCTTGCTAAAAAGCAAAAAGCCAAATATGAGAGGCAGGACAAGGAGAAGGGTCGGTATGGTGTCGAAGGATCCGGCAAGAAGCGTGGCGGGCAAGGAGGCCGCCGTGGCAAGGATAACCAGCAAGAGAGGCCCGCTCGGGTCCGTGACAAGACGCAGGAAGACGACGATCATGACGAGGACGACGAGTCCGGTGAGCAAGAGTTTCAGAAGGCTACGAAGGCCATGTGCGCTGATGGTGGTGCCTCGCTGCACACTTCTCACCGCCAGCTCAAGCAGTGGGCGCGTGATATTACAGCAGCAGAGCCGTCGTTCGATGCTCAGAAGCCACTGAAGTGGTCTAGCACGCTCCCCATCTTTGATGCCAAGGACCACCCTGACCGCACGACTGCGGTCGAGTGTTTGCCGTTGTTGGTCCCGCCAACGATACACAACCTCAAGGTGAACAAGATGCTGGTTGACGGCGGGGCCGGCCTAAACCTGATCTCGCCCTTCATGATCAAAAGGCTGCAAATTCCTGATGGAGACCTTGAGGAAATGGGTATGTTTCAAGGGGTCAATCCGGGAAGGAGCCAGCCGAAGGGGAAGGTCACATTGCGCGTGACGTTTGGAGGTGAGTTGAACTACATGACGGAAAGGATCGTCTTCGACGTGGCCGAGATCCCCTTGCCCTACAACAGGATCCTCGATCGCCCGGCACTAGCCAAGTTCATGGCGGCGGCGCACTACGTCTACAACACACTGAAGATGCCTGGGCCGATGACCATCATCACTGTCCCCTCCGACAATAAGGACGCGCTGATCTGCGCTGACCAACTCTATCGAGAAGCAGTTGCAGCAGCTGCCGCCAAGGCACTTGCTCCTACTGTTGAAGCCCCGGGAGGGAAGAAGAAGAAGACCGATAAGACCTCTCGCACCCACTCCGGCAAGTGCACCTCTTCGGAGTGCTGTGCTACCGTCAAGGACGTGCCCGAGAGCTCTACCGGCAAGAGCAAGAAATCCAGAGCTGCACCACCAAAGACCAAGAGGGTGTCCGTCAAGGAGGATGGCACGGGAGGGGCTTTCACCATAAGCTCCACCGTCGACAGCAAATAGGAAAGCGCGCTTGTCCCTTTCCTGCGGGCGAATGTCGATGTGTTTGCGTGGCAAGCATCTGACATCCCCGACGTTCCCAGGGAAGTGATTGAGCACCACCTTTGTAGGGGGGATGGACCCCAGACAGGCAACGCGGATCCTCTTCAAAAAAACAACGGGGTTGGCACCGCCCCTCAATACCGGCACGCCCTTGGCCGGGTCGCTCGACCCGGCCAAGCCCCGCAAGCTGGCCAGACTAGCCGACCCGGCAAGACACATCGACTCGGCCCCAACAACTAGCGCAAGATAGCCGAACCCGGCACGACCAAAGCCTCCTCAACAAGCCAGTGCCACCCGTGGTGTGCTACGCAATCCAGCCGCGGGTCAACTCCCGTCCCATCCAGGCCGTATGATGGGGACGAGACTTCAATCAACGATGACCGAGGCAACAGTGCCCCACCCACGCCTCTGGTCAGCAGGAACATGGCAACAGTGCCCCTCACCTACCCGCTGACCAGGGCCGGCGTGGCTACAGTGCCCCCGCCTTCACCGCTGACGACAGCAAGCGGCAACCTAATGGAGAGCACTGTACGCGACTCGACTCGGCCACGCCCTGACGATCGACAAGACGGTGCACAGTCCCCCTAGGCATGCGGGGCCTGCACCTAGGGGAACCCGGCAAACCACGAGCCCTCAGCGGGACCCAGCCCGGGTCCCCGGACACCAACAATACGGACCCACCGACTTGTAACATTACCATCGTACCCCCGAGGGGTTGGACTATAAAAATCCCCGGGAGCCCGCGATCATATGAGAGAGCGAGCGAGAGGGCAAACAGAAAACACGTACGAGAGAAAAGTGAGTAAGCATAGGACTAGCCGCAAAACAGCAACACCGGAGAGAAGGAGCAGCCCAAGCCTTGGCTAGCTTCCTTCCTCCTCCATACAGCTCCAGGAGCAACATTGTACTATCGATCATCCAACTACACTTGGCAGGACTAGGGGTATTATCTCTCCGGAGAGCCCCGAACCTGGGTATGTCCAGCGTCTCGTGCCCGCTCATGCTAACCTCGCCTCTGGAGCCCACCAGCGCCCTTGAGCCTCCTCCTCTCTTCAGCCATTCCTTGGCATCTGCCGTGCGCCCACCACGACAGTAGGCGCCTACCGTGGGGTAGCTCGAGGAACTGGCCGGGAGCATGCTTCAGACAGGGTGCTTCTCCTACACCGACGAGTCCGTCGCGCTGGCGGACGACGTCGTCGGCGCGCTTGCCGCCTCCTTCGCCGCGTCGCGCATCTCCGATGCGTTCGCGGCCGATGAGTACCCCAGCGAGGTGCTCAGCTACTCCGACTGTCCCCTCTCCCTCGGCGGCGGCGTTTCCGCCGGGGTAATGGACGTCCATGTGGAGGTCTTCGTCACTGGCGACTGTGCCTCCTCCTCGTCGAGCAAGACGAGGAAGGCTGCCGAAGCCAGCACTACAAAAAAAAGACACATCCGTGATATTTTGGGCCGAACAAATTTTTTTTCTGTCATATATATGACACTTCTATGATGATAATTGTGACAAAACCCGGTATCATCATAGATGTGGTGGGCTCCTACTTCTAAGACAAAAAATAATGATAGAAAATGGGCTTTTCGTCCTGGGTGGGCCGGAGACGCAGCTGCATGACATTCTTTGGGCCATCCATGATGGAAAAAACCATGGTAGAAGCGAGGGGGAGGAAAATTTCGGGGAGTTCCCAGTTACGGTGGGAGGTCGGGGGCTGAGCGATGCATGCTTCTCTCGTACACGTACGCGCGTGTGTGCGAGGTGTTGGCTCTAATTGAACCGGAGCGAGGCGTTGGGCTCTAACTGAACCCGAGCGATTGCACTGCACGCTACGCGTTACTGAACCCGAGCGATCGATTGATGGCTATTAACTGAACCCGATCGACCGATTCCTTGGCTACTGCTGCTAACTGAA
>NC_041392.1:278036536-278043822 GCF_002162155.2 Triticum dicoccoides | reverse complement strand
ACAGGACCCCGTGGTGTTGCCTCTGGATGAACAGGACCCCGACCGATCGAGCTGGTTGGGGCTGGATGAACAGGACCACTCCGTGGAGGGCTGGATGAACAGTAGACCGTGGAGGGCAGGATGAATAGTTTTAACGCCCACGATGCGGCTATATCTCCCACGTGTCGAAGCACGACTTAGAGGCATAACCGCATTGTAAGCAATGTCGCAAGTGAGTTAATCTTCACACAACCCATGTAATGAATAAGAAAAGAGGTACTCCCTCCGTTCGAAATTACTTGTCGCAGAAATGGATGTATCTAGATGTTTTTTAGTTCTAGATACATCCATTTCTGAGACAAGTAATTCCGAATAGAGGGAGTACATAGTTGGCTTACAATCGCCACTTCACACAATACATGAATAAAGCATTACATCAACCAGATACAATCAAGGTCCGACTACGGAACCAAAATAAAAGAAGACTACCCCAAATGCTACAGATCCCCTGATCGCCCCGACTGGGCTCCACTACTGATCAACTGAAATGAAACAACACAATGAACAAGATCTTCATCGAGCTCCTCCTTGAGCTCGGTTGCATCACCTGCACGATATCATCGTCACCTTCAAGCTGGTTTTGAAGGAATCTGTGAGTCACGGGGACTCAGCAATCTCACACCCTCGCGATCAAGACTATTTAAGCTTATGGGTAAGGTAGAAGGTATGAGGTGGAGCTGAAGCAAGCACTAGCATATCTGGTGGCTAACTTACGCAAATGAGAGCGAGAAGAGAAGGCAAAGCATGTTCGAGAATCTATGATCAAGAAGTGATCCTGAAACTACTTACGTTCAAGCATAACTCCAACACCGTGTTCACTTCCCGGACCCGGTCGAGAAGAGACCATCACGGCTACACACGCGGTTAATGCATTTTAATTAAGATTAAGTTCCCATCTGCCCATAACCACAGACATGGCTTTCGAAAGTTCAAATCCCTGCAGGGGTGTCCCAACTTAGCCCATCACAAGCTCTCACGGTTAACGAAGGATATTCCTTCTCCCGAGAAGACCCGATCAGTCTCGGAATCCCGGTTACAACACATTTCGACAATGGTAAAACAAGACCAGCAAAGCCGCCCGAATGTGCCAACAAATCCCGATAGGAGCTGCACATATCTTGTTCTCAGGGCACACTTAGATGAGACATCCTACGAGTATAACCAACCCTCAAGTTGCCCCGAGGTGGCCCCGCAGTCTACTCGGTTCGGACCAACACTCAGAGGAGCACTGGCCCGGGGGGTTAAAATAGGATAACTCCCGGGAGCGTGACTCCCAAGGGAAAAGTAGGTGGTGGTGAGGCAAATGGTAAAACCAAGGTTGGGCCTTGCTGGAGGAGTTTTATTCAAAGCGAAACTGTCAAGGGGTTCCCATTATAACCCAACCGTGTAAGGAACACAAAAATCCAGGAACATAATACCAATATGACGGAAACTAGGGCGGCAAGAGTGGAACAAAACACTAGGCATAAGGCCGAGCCTTCCACCCTTTACCTAGTATATAGATGCATTAATTAAATAAGAGATATTGTGATATCCCAACAAAATATCCATGTTCCAACAAGGAATAAACTCCATCTTCACCTGCAACTAGCAACGCTATAAGAGGGGTTGAGCAAAGCGGTAACATAGCCAAACAACGGTTTGCTAGCACAAGGTGGGTTAGTGGCTTGGCTTAGCAATATGGGAGGCATGATAAGCAAGTGGTAGGTATCACAGCATAGGCGTAGCAAAAGAGCGAGCATCTAGCAAGCAAAGGTAGAAGTGATTTTGAGGGTATGGTCATCTTGCCTTCAAAGTTCTTAGAGTTGTCTTGATCCTCGTAAGAGTACTCAACGGGCTCCTCGATCACGTACTCGTCTCCCGGCTCTACCCAAGCAAGAACAACAAGCAAAAAGGAACACAATCAACCACGTGCAATGCACAAACAACATGATGCAAACATGGTATGATATGGAAAGGAATGATTAAACCTGGTCTCAACTTGTAAATCCGAGAGTGCCACTTGAAAGAGGAGTTGATTTCGGTCGAAATCGATATAAAGATCACCGGAATCGGATGCACGGTTTGGAAATGGCAAGCAAAACAAATATGGCAATGGTCTGCGATTAACAGCACGAAGCCATCTAAATGCATCAAGATAATTAAGCTACTGCACTCAAACATAGCAACAAAATACATGGCAGGGATCCACTCATGATGCTTGAAAAAAGATGAACACTGAGCTACGACTAATTCACACAATAGCATGTTCAAACAAGCATGGCAAAAGTGCAAAAGATAACAGGTTACAAACTTAGTGAAAATAACAAGTCAGGAATTTAACATCAGGAAGCAATGTTTAGAGCAAGATAACTACATGCTATAGGAACATATCATCGCAAATAAAAGCATGGAATGAAGCTACTCAAAGCATACAACAAAAGTCCCTTACTGACCATAAGCCAAAAGGGATCAGAAAATACAATGGCAACCATGTGAACATAGCAATTACATAAACAGATTCAGACTTGGTGAAAAACTGGAGCATGGCAAAACAGACATCAAGTAGGCATGTTTACGAGCTCGATGCACTCACCACAAGGCATTGCATGACAAACTAAGCATACACCCATTAAGTAGACATGGCATAGAAGCTAGACATGGCAAAAACAACAACATAGCATGCACGGATCAACTACAACAAGCTCGACAAAATCGCTAAACATGTTAACAATCTGCCAGGAACATTTTATAGCAAAAGTATGGCTCGATTGACTCAAGCTAGGCTACTCCATAATTGCAAACAAAGACATGGATGGATAGAGCACAACAAACTCTACAAAACATCCTTACTGATCATGCTCAAAAGAGGCACGGATCACTCGGTAGCAACATGAACATCTGGCATAAAAATATAAACAGGACAAGGACTTAGAATATTTCTAAGTCCCTGAAATCAGCAACATTAAGTAAGCTACTTTGCATGCTTGTGCTAGTCACCACAAAGATCACAAAAATAAATGTCATACACCACTGTAAAGATGGCATGGCATACTTCAAAACTCATGTAGGGCTCAAGATCATAGCATGCACACATTAATCATGGCAAAAATGACAAATGAGCCAATGCTAATACGAATCTGAAACTAACATCACATAGCCCTCTTCTAACAGCATTTCGGGCATCAAGATGAGCTCAAATGAAAATGATGCAATGAGATGAAATGAAGTACTTATCGAGACGGACATTTTGATATGCTACATGCACGAATCGGAGCAACAGTGATGAAATTATGGTGCAATGAAAGTGGCATGAAAAATACTGGAATCTGGGGACTTGGAGATATTTCGACCTCTCAGGGAAAGTCAACGGGACGGAGCGGTCCAGGCGCGGACGTAGCGCCGTTTGGATGGATGAGCGGGTGGATCTCATCCACCCGCCGTGGATCCGGCCGGTGCGGGGCTCCGCGAGGAGAGCGGCGACTCCGGTGATGGCGGCGGCCGGAGAAGGGCGTGGGGCGGCGACGAGCCGTGGCGGCGCGGGGCGGCAGGAGGAGGTCGGCAACGAGGGTAGGTGGCGGCGGCACGGCGAGAAGGTCCGGCGACCGCGGGCGAAGGCAGCCAGTGGAGTTCGGGCGGGGCGCCCGCGAAGCGCGGCGGCGGCGAGATGGGCCGGGAGGGCCTCGCTCGGGCCCTGGCGGGCTTCGGCGGGTGGAGGGAGGCGCGGCTGAGGTGGCGGCGGGTGACGTGGCAGGCCCTCATTTGCCGGAGTGAGGTGGAGGGCGCGGTGGACATGTCCGGCCGGCGCGGGAGGAATTGTCCTGCGGCGCGGGGAGGAGTTTGCCAGGGTTTGGACTGCGCGAAAATTCTGGGAGAGCCACATATATATATGTAGAGGGAGCTAGGTGGCTCCAAATTGAGCACGGTTTTCGGCCATGCGATCGTGATCGAACAGCCTAGGTGATGGAGGAGGTTTAGGTGGGTTTTGGGCCACTTTGGAAGGGTGTTGGGCTGCAACACACACGAGGCCTTTTTGGTCCCTCGGTTAACCGTTGGAGTATCAAATGAAGTCCAAATGGCACGAAACTTGAACGCCGGTCTACCGGTAATACACCAAGGCCGCACGACAAGTCTCGGTCCAATCTAGAAATGTTTAATCACCCACACACGAAAACAGGTAGAAAGGGACACCGGAGGACATAGGAGCGCCGGATGGCAAAACGAACAACGGGGAAAATGCTCGGATGCATGAGACGAACATGTATGCAAATGAAAAGCACATGATGACATGATATGCAAAGCATGACACACAAGAAAAGGACATGGCAACAACAGCGAATAACTGGAAGACACCTGGCACAACGGGCTCGGGGCGTTACAACAGTAGCCCGTGGAGGGGTGGTTGAATAGGAGCTCATGGAGAGGGCTGGTTGAATAGTAGCCGATGGAGTAGCGCGCGGTGGAGGCTGGATGAACAGGAGCCCGTGGATGAACAGTCGCAGGTGGAGGCTGGAGGAGGTCGACGGTGGATGAACAATAGCTCGTGGAAGCTGGAGAGGGTCGACGGTGGAGATGAACAGTATCCCGTGGAGTCCCGTTTTGCGGTACGCCACACCCCTCCCGATGAACAGGACCCCCGTTTCGACCGTAGCGCTCCAACACTAGTCCGTTTCCTCCGTTTTGCGGTACGCCACACCCCTCCCGATCAATAGGACCCCTGTTTCGACTGTAGGAGGTCCGTTTCCTCCGTTTTGCGGTACGCCAGACCCCTCCCGATGAATAGGATCCCGTTTCGAATGTGGCCGGTCGAACACAAGGCTGTTTCCTCTGTTTTGCGGTACGCCAGTCCTCGTTTCCATCGCCTGTTCCGTCCAAGCCCTCCCGATGAACATGACCACGCATTCCGTTGCCCCCCATGAACACGACGTATTCCGTTGCCTCCCCTTGAACACGACGCATTCTGTTGCCTCCCCATGAACATGACGACGCCGTTGTTTCTCCGTTCTGACCCAGCCATGTACACGAGCCCTAGCCGTACGTATGCGTGAGTAGGTGTTCGAGACCCCGCCCGTATGTACACATACGTGGCCGTATTTTCTTTCTTGCACCCTGGCCGCTGTACGTATGTGTACATGCTACGTGCGCGCCTCTACTACGACACGTGCGCACCTCTACATCCACCAGTATATATGTACGTACACGTTCGCGACCAGAATGACAACGCTACGTACGCTTCGACCAGGTGGGTCCCGACTGTCAGGCACTTCCTTGCGTGCGAAGATGTAGCTGGTGGGTCCCAGCAGTCAGGGGAAAACGTTTTTTCACGAAATACGGTGGCCCATCCGGTGGGTCCCCGCTATCAGGTGGAGGAATAATTATTTTGCACGTAGTAAGGAGGCACTTCCTTGCTGCGGTCGTGGACCCAGCTGTTAGCCTCTCCACGTACAGTCCACGTCCAATGGAAGCCGTTCCTTGACCACGTTGACCACGCCGTGCCGAGAGCACCAGGGCGGTGGACGACGGCGAGGCCTAGGAAGGGGACGACGCGGACCGGGGAAGACGCGGCAATGCATGCCCACGCGTAGAGGAGTACGAGGGTTCACCGGTTCGCTGCGGTGTGAGGTTGCCGTCGCCGCAGAATAACAGGGGGTGTGGGTGAGTAGAGGGCTGGCCTGGCCAGCGGTGGGAATAGTAGAGGGTGGTGAGGCCTCCGTCGCATCGCAGCCGGCCACGGGAGGCAGGAGCACGAGGCACGACCGGCGCTGGTTTGGGCGGCTGGAGCAAGAAGACCAGAGGTTGAAGAAGCACTACGGTCGTTGGATGGACATCGTACGGTCACTGGAGCTAGAATCATGCATATTGACTAAGTTGACAAAGCCCTCCGTCCCCGTCAACTTAGTAGGCCCACAAGTCAGCCTCCCACCAAGGTGGGTCCCAGCTAGCAGGGGGTATTCATTTTTTTGTGCGTAATAAGGAGGCACTTCCGGTGGGTCCGAGCTGACAGCAGGGGGAACGTTTTTTTCACGAAATACGGTGGCCCGTCGGGTGGGTCCCAGCAGTGAGGGGCAAACGTTTTTTTCGCGATATACTGGTGGGCGTCCGGTGGGTCCCTGCTGTCAGGTGGAGGAATAATTATTTTCTATGTAATAAGGAGGCACTTCCTTGCGGCTGCCGTGGAACCAGCTGTCAGCCTCTCCACATACAGTATTCTTCCGCTGGAATATGGTTGTTGACCACATTGACCACGCCGCGCCGACAGCACCACGGCGGTGGACGACGGCGAGGCCTAGGAAGGGGACGACGCGGAGCCGGGGAAGACGCGGCAGTGGATGCCTACGCAGAGAGGAGTACGAGGGTTCACTGGTTCGGCTACGCTGTCGTCGTCGCAGAATAACAGGGGGTGTGGGTGAGTGGAGTGGAGGGATGGCCTGGCCAGCGGTGTGAGTAGTATGGGGGTGGTGAGGCCTCCGCGGCAGCACAGCCGACCATAGGAGGCAGGAGCAGGCGGCAAGACCGGCGCTGCTTTGGGTGGCTGGAGCAAGGAGACCAGAGGTTGAAGAAGCACTACGGCAGTTGGATGGACATCGTACGGTCAGTCGAGCTAGAATCATGCATATTGACTAAGTTGACAAAGCCCTTCATCCCCGTCAACTTAGTAGGCCCACTATACTGGGTCCCAGCAAGCAGGGGGAGTATACATTTTTGTGTGCGTAATAAGGAGGCACTTCCTTGCGTGCGAAGATATAGCTTGTGGCACTACAAAAAAAATACACATCCGTGACATTTAGGGCTGAACGAATTTTTTTTCTGTCATACATATGACACTTCTATGACGATAATTGTGACAAAACCCGGTATCATCATAGATGTGGTGGGCTCCTACTTCTATGACAAAAAATCATGACAGAAAATGGGCTTTTCGTCCAGGGCGGGCCAGAGACGCAGCTGCATGACATTCTTTGGGTCGTCCATGACAGAAAAAACCGTGGTAGAAGCGAGGGGGAGGAAATTTTAGGGAGTTCCCAGTTACGGTGGGAGGTCGGGGGCCGAGCAATGCGCGTTTCTCTCGTACACGTACACGCGTGTGTGTGAGGCATTGGCTCTAACTGAACCGGAGCGAGGCGTTGGGATCTAACTGAACCCGAGCGATTGCACTACAGGCTATGCGTTACTGAACCCGAGCGATCGATTGATGGCTGTTAACTGAACCCGATCGAGCGATTCCTTGGCTACTGCTGCTAACTGAAGCCGATCGATGGGATGAACAG
>NC_041392.1:278028630-278035682 GCF_002162155.2 Triticum dicoccoides | reverse complement strand
CCGTAGGAGGTCCGTTTCCTCCGTTTTACGGTACGCCACACCCCTCCCGATCAACAGGACCCCCGTTTCAACCGTAGGAGGTCCATTTCCTCCCTTTTGCGGTACGCCACACCCCTCCCATTCAACAGGACCCCCGTTTCGACCAGAGGAGGTATGTTTCCTCCGTTTTCTGGTACGCCACACCCCTCCCGATCAACAGGACCCCCGTTTCGACCGTAGGAGGTCCGTTTCCTTCGTTGTGCGGTACGCCAGGCCTCGTTTCCATCGCCTCTTCCGTCCAAGCCCTCCCGATGAACACGACCACGCATTCCGTTCCGACCCATGAACACGACGACGACGCTGTTTCTCCATTCCGACCCAGCCATGTACACGAGCCCTCGCCGTACCTATGCGCGAGTAGGCGTTCGAGACCCCGCCCGTATGTACACATACGTGGCCGTATTTTCTTTCTTGCACCCTGGCCGCCTCTACTACGACACATGCGCGCCTCTATATCCACCAGTATATATGTACGTACACGTTTGCGACCAGAATGACAACGATATGTACGCTTCGACCAGGTGGGTCCCGACTGTCAGGCACTTCCTTGCCTGCGAAGATGTAGCTGGTGGGTCCCAGCAGTCAGGGGGTGAATCGTTTTTTTTTGCCCGGACGCACTTCCTTGTGCGAAGATGTAGCTAGTGGGTCCCAGCAGTCGGGGGCCGGTTGGTCCCAGTAGTCAGGGGGGCGAATCGTTTTGGTTTTCTTTTTTTTTTGCCCGGACGCACTTCCTTGCGTGTGAAGATGTAGCTGGTGGGTCCCAGTAGTCAGGGGGCAAATCGTTTTTTTGCCCGGACGCACTTCCTTGCGTGCGAAGGTGTAGCTGGTGGGTCCTAGCAGTCAGGGGGGAAACGTTTTGTTCGCGAAATACGGTGGCCCGTCCGGTGGGTCCCTGCTGTCAGGTGGATGAATCATTATTTTCTGCGTAATAAGGAGGCACTTCCTTGCTGCCGCCGTGGACCCAGCTGCCAGCCTCTCCACGTACAGTTCACGTCCGATGGAAGTCATTCCTTGACCATGTTGACCACGCTGCGCCGAGAACACCAGGGCGGTGGACGACGGCCAGGTCTAGGAAGGGGACGATGCGGAGCCTGTGAAGACACGGCAGTGGATGCCCACGCGGAGAGGAGTATGAGGGTTCACTCGTTCGGCTGTGGTGTGAGGCTACCGTCGCCGCAGGGCCTGGCCAGCGGTGGGAATAGTAGGGGGCGGTGAGGCCTCCGCAGCAGCACAGCCGACCATGAGAGGCAGGAGCAGGCGGCATGACCGGCGCTGCTTTGGGCGGCTGGAGCAAGAAGACCAGAGGTTGAAGAAGCGCTATGGCCGTTGGATGGACATCATACGGTCACTGCAGCTAGAATCGTTTATATTGACTAAGTTGACAAAGCCCTTGGTACGTCAACTTAGTAGGCCCACAGGTCAGCTTCCGAAACGGTGCACCCCAGATGTCAGGGGGAGGAATCATTTTTTGGGCGGGTGAAGATAGAATATCTGAGATTGAAGAAGAAGCACGGCATCCGTTGGATGGACATCCAACGGCCACTGCTGCTAGAACCATGTGTTGACTATAAGTTGACAAAGCCTTGCATACGCATCAACTCTGTTTTTTTAGGGGACGCGTCAACTTTGTAAGGCCGGAAGTGTGTGGCAGAGAACTTATAGCCCATTTGAGATTTGTAAGAATGTGTAGCCCATTTTTGAATTATAATTGAATTTACTACAACCCATTTACAGTTTGTTAAAAGTACAGCCAATTTCAACCAACCGTTCAAAACATAATTCAATAAAATTTCCCACATTTTGATGGGACCCGAAATATTTTTATCCCGAAATTTCTAGTCAGATTAAATAAATTTATATTACGTAAAAATCCAACGAAACATTGCGCTCGCAACAATTAATGAAATTAAAATTTTCAATATCCAAAAATAATATTTTATAAAGTAATCACGTGTTTGGTGCATTTTTTTATAGTTACTGCCTAGTTTTTATAATTACATCCCATTTATTATTTCTTAAAGCCCATTTTCTTGTTAAGCCTAATGCATCCCTCCAAGGAAAGATTTGCAGCCCAGCGGGGCGGAGAATAATAACTTAACCTTGCCTGGGTATTCCTAAAAAAAGTATAGCTGGGCTAGCCATTTTCAGCTTGAAAAAAATTAATATCTAGGCTGGATATCTGGCCTGGGCTAGACGGGCCACAACCCGCCCAGTTAATACCTGCAGTGATGTTTTCGTTGTTGTTCAGAGGAGAAAAATTAATATCTGGGTTGTACATCGAAAAACTCTGCAGTGCTCACACCTCGAAAACATAAATACTGCTCGAGCTGCTTGGTCCCAGCTGTCGGCCGCTTCTTGTGCAATTCTCTCGTTTATTGACTACTACATAGGTTGACAATGGTGTGGGACCGTGATGTCAGGAAACCAGGGGGAAGCAAAATAAATTACTCTAGGGAGCGCTTCCACCTCTGCCTCGTTGTCTCCCGTGGAAACCCCTTTCCTCCCTTTTTTTCTCGGGCAAGGACCAATGCATGCAGTACGTCCATGTGGTTATTAGGCAAGAAATAAAAGCGCTTTGCATGCTATGATTAAATGTTGTGTTTAGAAGAGAGAAATATTCTTCTTTCCACCAATTTGCTTGCACCTAGGTCGTGATCCACCTTCTAATACGACTTATTCACCTAGACGGAGGGAGTATAGTTCTATACATATATATATATATATATATATATATATATATATATATATATATATATATAAAATAAGGAGGCACTTGCGTACGTGAGGCTATGGACCTGGTGGGTCCCCATTGTCATCCTCTCCAAGTAAAGTCATCTCCTCGCCCGCGCGCGCTTTCTGCCCGAAACAGTCAGCGCCGCCCGCCCTGCTTCCCGTTGTAGGCGATTGCTCCGCCTTCAAATGACACAAGTGTCGTCCATCCATCCATCTACCGCGCACATTAATGATACGCGCTTGCCGAGGCGGCTACTCCGGTGCCACACGTCCGTCCCTCCGCCCGCCCACCGTTGCTATATAAACTGCTGCGCCGGCCATAGCCGCATTCATGTGCATCCGTTCCCTTTCTCCTGTCACCACTACTGCCCACCATGGCTTCCTCGCGCTCCAGCGCTTTTTGGGACGGGCGGACAATGGACCACAAGGAGATGGCAGCCATTGCTGCCAACCGGCTGGCCGGCAGGCAGCCGGAGGACGACAACGTCCCAATGGAGAACATGGTGGTCGACGATCCGGCGCCAATCCCCTCCTCCGCACCATCCTCGCTGGTGCATTGCACCATGACCATCGGCGAGGCCCGTGCCCAATATATGGACAGTGTGAGGCAGAGGCGTCAGGAGAAGTTCCGGGAGGCGCAGGCTGACGCCGCCTACAACCACCATCTCCTCCAGGAGCACGTGCAGGTGGAGGAGCAGATCGCTGCGGAGCGGGCGGAGCAAGAGGCGCTACTCGACTCGTACCGCTCCGCCCGCCAGGGCCGCCTCGAGCGCTGGCGGTATAGCATGCGAGTGGCAGAGGCTGCGACCGCCTATAAAGAGGCTAGCAAAGAGGGCGATGAAGCAGGCGAGGCACTGTTTGGCGAGACCGAGGACGAGGCAGAGGACAATGCCGGCTCCGACGAGTCCCCGCTCCGCTGGCGTCGACGAGGCCCTGCTCCGCTGAGGCCCCGCAGCGCCAACAATGAGGCAGAGGACACCGCTGGCTCCGCCGAGGCCCCGCCCCGCCAACAACGAGGCAGAGGACATCGCCGGGTCAGCCGAGGCCCCACCCTCCCGGCAACACGGGGTAGGATTTCCACCGCTCCGCTGAGGTGCCGCCCGCCGGCAACGAGACGGAGGACATCGCCGGCTCCGCCCAGGCCCCGCCCCGCTGCCAACGAGGCTGCGCCCATAGAAAACGAGGAAGGGTAGAACACGGTAGGTTGCCGCCGCTCGGTTCCAAGTAAGGCCACCGCTGCTACCCTCTTGTTGAAGCCAAGCTAGGCGGGTTGACCATTGACGGCCGGTTATCTTCTTGGCGGTGACGTGGAGTCGGGGAGTTCTGCTGGAGAATAACATTGCTTCTACTTAACTGCTAGTGCAGTTGGCTGACTGACACGTGGGCCCAATAGGCCACATGTCAGTTACGCAACTGCACCTGCAGTTAAGTCACTGAAGCTTCTGTTCGGCTCAGCGGGACACAGGTGGGTAGCTTCGGTTAATTAATTATACCTCCTTCATCACCAAGCTTCCTCCTTCGTGGATCTCATTGGCACTCTTGATGTGGAAGAAAAGGCGAGAGCAAAGGACACACATGCTTGAGGAATTGAGGGAGGATCTAGTGCCAATATGGTACAGAAGAACTTCCAGCCCCACAAGTTCAAGGACAAGGGCAAGTTTGATGGTAAAGCAAAGTTTGATGGGAAGAACAAGGTTGTGCAACACACGAACTTCAAGAAGAAGAATGACAAGAAGAAAGGTGTTTGTCATGTGGTGATCCTTATCATTGGGCTCCTAGTTTCCCTAATCGCTATGACAAGCTAGGCCAGTTAATTAATTATACATCCAGCGCACCCCTTTATAGTTGAAATGTAATGAAATCCAGCATGTTTATATGAAATCCGACCGTGTATGAATGATTTATTTCGATTAGTTCGAATTCCTGTATCATTGGCATTGGATGAACATGCAAAACAATACGTACTAGCATTATTCCCAGGGTGATCACCTCGTTTGCAGCAGTTTCACATGTACTCCCTCCGGTCCTTTCTAGTCTGCATACAAGTTTTGTGTGCAGTCAAAGTATCTCTACTTTGACCAATCTTATACAAAAAAGTATGCACTTACACAATGTGCGAAGTAAAAAGGAACAGAAGGAGTACAAAGAGTTTGAGCAACTTTTTAGCGTTTTTGTACATTGCAATCAAACACATAGGCATGTCAATCCATAGAGAACATTCAAAACAATCGATGATTATGCATCTCAGCGACTCACATGTCAGAGGCAATATTTACTTCACAACTAAAGAAGAAAGAAAAAATTGATCGACGCTGCTGACAGCAAAGGGCGTCCCATTCAAAAATATCAAACACATGTCTTGCTAAAATCAATGAGCAAAATTTGACAAGGTTGTCCCATTCCAAAATATCAAATTCCTGCGATTGTGGAATGGACAAGGTTTGCCATCAGTTCGGACATTTACATGGCACCTCGTGCTAAATAAACCAGCTGTTCTTTTTGTGCAGTTCCACCAAAATCAACCAAATTCGCGCGTAACTTGTCTGATTTCTCCCTTATATGTTGCAACGCCTTGAACTTATCGGCACCTCCTTTCTTGTGGTGGAAATGAATGATTCGATGTATTCATGAACATTTTGTGCAGTTCCCATTGAAATCAAGCTGAGCACCCCTGTTTGCACAAATACAAAAAAGTGATTAGTATAGAGCAAACTATACTATGAATTGACAGTTTCAATAGGCACATACATGGTCCATGTAGAGCACACTTTTAGAAAAATGGAACTCACCAGAAAGAATCCTAGAACAACAGCAAAAAATGGAGATTTTGTCAGTCATTCTGAGGTGAAGTTAGTTTGGTCTTGTGGGGAGTAATGTAACCATCCTTCAACTACTCCTTCTGATGATAAGATAGACAGGGCTTCTTCATCCTGGCATAATCGGAACTAGTCACTTCACGTACTCCATATTCTTCTTTAAAGGAAGATGATCCTGTTGTGCAACCACAAGAGGACTACTAAATGCTAGCATCACTGTTTGCTTGGAAAAAGGAAAGGAAATATTTAAAACAGCATAGATGAAGCACTTCTCAAGGACAATACCACTTTTTCATGACAGTATCTAAATAGTAGCACAACACCAATAGAGATGATAAAGCTCAATCATATGGATGAAATCAGTGGGCGAGTACCAACCTTTGTCAGGAGGCTTATTGTGTAGAGCATACAGATGAAGCATGTACGGTGGTGGCCAAGCTTACTATATACTCCTCGATTAGTTTAATGTTCCCAACATCTTCTTGTGCAGTTCCACTAAAATATATGGTATCTTCAAAGAAGATCCCTGTTTGCACAAGTAGAGATAATTACGTATTACATTAAGAGTGGCATCAAATCAGTGGCAAAACAATTGCTAGTTCCAGCCATAGCAATAAATTAAGATGCAAAACTATATCATTACTTGTGCCATCACAGTTCCAGTGC
Organism: Triticum dicoccoides; assembly: GCF_002162155.2. Classification (NCBI taxonomy): domain Eukaryota; kingdom Viridiplantae; phylum Streptophyta; class Magnoliopsida; order Poales; family Poaceae; genus Triticum; species Triticum dicoccoides. Next base: position 278,029,428 of record NC_041392.1, on the reverse strand, counting down.
TTCATTATAGCACCGGGAGTTGATTTTTGTTTTTCTTCCCCTTGTTCTTCCCCTTCATCACTTGGTTCAATAACAAACTGTAACATCCCAAATTTTCAATATGGAATGTTATACATAGTCATCCATGCATATCATATTTTATTCGCATTTCGTCTCGCGATCCTCAAAATCCTAAGCAACTCAAGGACCCTTGGAGAGAGTTGGGGATTTCCCGGTTTTCAAATTTGATCTTTATCAAATTTTGAAACGAGGATTTTTGGTTTTAATTATTTTCTCTCCAAAAATATTTCTTACTAAAATATATGAGAGGAGATAATATGACTTCTCCAAGATAATTGAAATATTGGAGGAAAAATATTAAAATCAAATATTTGTTTTATTTGGATTTTATTGCAATTTTGTTTGCATTAGAAAAATTGCACGCTTTTCAAAATTGCATTTTAGGGCCAAGAAAATGTTCATCTCGTTCTAAATATTTTATTTAGACGGTAAAAATTTATTTTGGCATTTTTAGATTTTTATTTATTTTCTAGGATTTTATTTCGGTCGGTGAAATTATTTAAAAAAAAGGGTTCCCGCGCCCGACTGGGCCTAAGGCCCAGCCGAGCCAGGCCGCCGCTGCCGCTGCCTTCCCCGCGCGCGCCGCCGCCGACTCGGACTAGGAGTCCGAGCCGGACTCCTCTCCGCCGCCGCGCCTTGCCGCCTCCTCCAAGCCGCCCCGCCCTGCCCTTTATATAACGCCGCCCCGCCGCCCCAACACCCCACCGCACCATCGCCGCCCGCGCCGCCTAGCCGCCG
>NC_041392.1:278019931-278028059 GCF_002162155.2 Triticum dicoccoides | reverse complement strand
AGCCGCCGCCGCCACCACAGCAGCCCGCGCCGCCGCCGAGCGCCGCCGCCCCGCCGCTGCCTCACCTCGCCGGACCTCTCGCCAGAGGTAGCCGCCGTGCCCCGCCGCCGGTTTTTTTTATAAAGACCGTTCGGTTTTTTTAGAAACCCTAGATCCGTTTTTTCGGATTCGCCGGTTTTTCTTGGTTCTTCTAGTTAACGGACGTTCGTCCGAACGTTCGTTTAAACGAACCGTTCTTCGCCGTTAGATACAGCTAACGAACGCTCGTTCGTTAGTCTGTTCGTCAGTTTTCTTTATTGGATTTATTCCGCGATTTTTTCTCTGATCGCGATTTCTGATCCGATCTTAGTTTCTGTTTATCTTTTCGCTTGTTAGTCGGAATCAGGCGATTCAAGCGCCTAGAGTTTCGTCTGAAAACCCTCTTTCCGTTTAACCAACTCAAACAAATTTTCTCTACTGTAAAATTTGACCTAGTTTCAGAATAGTAAATGAAGCTTCTTTCTTTTGCCGTTTGAGTTTCGTTGCTCCGTTTGATTTGATTCTTTTGCGAACCGGAGTTCTTAATTTGAACTTTCTGGTCAACCTCTTTTATTTGAGTTTTGCTTGTGCATCTTTGTTTGTTGCTTATGTATGCTATTGTTTGCTTGCGATAGAACACCCGGAGTGCGAAGCGTGCTACTACGAGTCCCTAGGTTTCGCAGATCGTCAGCAAGGCAAGTAACACTCTGATCATACCCTTTTATCACCCAGTTTTTATGCATTAGTTCCTATCCTCAAACATTGCATGATTAGGATGTCATTAACTTGTGGGTTGGCAAGTAGTTGATGAGGTAGAACCTATTGCCCTGTTACATTCAAACCCTTGGGAGTTACTCTACGTGTTGCTTATATACTATGCTATGCTATGCTCGTAGACGTGGTTTGGGTTTGAGTGAAATACATGACAGATGTGAGCTTGTTAATTAATGGTTCAACTTAAGGTGGCAACTTAATCAAACAACTGGGTGGATTGAGGCACCTGGAGTACCCAGTGTTGCCTATATTTTTGGAAATCCTGGAGTACCCGTGTGATCTTCCTATGGACCGCCACCCAGGCTCAAAGGGAACTGAGATGATTCATGCTAGAAACTTCCGTGTGCAGCCACAGGCTATTATGGGCTCTAGCATAGTTGAGTAAGTTACGTGAATCTCTTGAAAAGGCAGATTAGCAGGTAGTGGGATGTAGGTTTGGTATGGTCTGTCCGGAGTAGAGAGTTAATGTTTCTGAAAGACTGTGTCTCGGTCATCCGTTTCTCAAACACCCTTTAGTGCGAGAAATCCAACGGAGGAGATCGAGTCTTGTGGGGAAAAGTGCACAAACCTCTGCAGAGTGTACAATCTAATCATGGTTAGCCGTGTCCCCGGTTATGGACAATTCTTCAGTATCTAGTACTTGGGTTATCAAAAGCATCTCATCATGTGTAACTAATATTGTTGGGTTGTTAATCACTTTAATTGGGATTTAGTTGGAGGAACCTTCTCAATGATGTTTCAACTATCATGATAGTTAAATTAAAATCTATTCCTTTGATGTAGGAAAAAATTGGCTTTTCACAAAACTGTAACCATAGAGCTTTCCACCAGCCAAATATGCATGGTGATAGCATTATTCTGTTGTTGCTCTACTGTGTTACTTTGCCAGCATATTCCATGTGCTGACCCGTTTTTGGGCTGCAACGTATTATGTTGCAGACTTTTCAGACGCGGAGTAAGGTTTGTTAGGTCGTTGCCGTGCAGCTCGGCTATGCCGTTGGAGTTGATGGACTCACTTTATCTTCCAAGCCTTCCGCTGTTATCGTATTAGATGGCCTTAAGCCATATTATTGTAATAAGTTCTCTCTTGAGACGTTCGATGTAATAAGTGTGTGATTGCTACTCTGTTATAAATCCTTCGAGTACTGTGTGTGTCAGCATTACCAATCCAGGGATGACACTGAAGCATAGAGACTTGACCATCTGAGGTCGGGTCGCTACAAGATGGTATCAGAGCACACGCTGAGTGTAGGACACGGCCACTAAGATAAACCCTAGGTCACACTTCTCTTCTCATTTCTGACTCCTCTCCATTTTCTACTCTTTAGGATGACGGAGATGAAGAACAAGTTTGCACAACCGGATGAAGACACACCTTTTGGACGCCACTTGAAGGAAGTCACTAGGTACTTGAACATTGGAATACCAAGCTTCACTGAGACGTACAACGCCACTTTACCTGAAGAGGAGTGCTGGAGGATTCAAGTACAAGTTCCATGAAGGACGTTCTCGCCAACTTCTAAACCTATAGAGTTTTCTTTCGAAGCACCCACCTGGAGTCTAGTCAAGAGCATGGCAGCCCACATTACCATTGGACGCATTGGAGAAGTCTACAACAGGGAGCTTAAGGACACTATTTACCAAATATGTGGGCGCCGAGACGAGCAATGGGAAGTAATCAGCACCAGGAAGGATAGATCCATTGCAGCTTTCATCCAGGAGTTAAACCAGCACATCCGACGTCAGGAAAACCAGATGTGCGCGGACATGATGGACTTAAAGAAGGCGAAGACTAGAATCCCCGAGCTGGAGGAAGAACTCAAGTTTGTACGCGATGGATATGAGGAGGAAATCAATACACTACTGGAGAAGAATGACGACCTAGTCAAGAAGATCGGAGTATTCATGGGAGGACCAGCACCAATAGAAGAAGAAGAAGAACCCAAGGAGATATGCCCCGAGGACTACATCATCATCGACGACACCGATTCTGATCCTAGTGATGATGACTATGAAGACGAAGCTGGAGCAGACATCATGGAGTCTTCCACCAATCAAAATTTCTAGATGACTACCATATATCACTAGTATTCCCCCATGTATTTAGTAGTAGTCGAGCACTTGTATGCCCTTGCTTGATTGATTGAGTGAAATGATTGTGTTTGTCTCATGTGCATATAGGTAGTGTTCTCTCATTAGACCCCTTCTCTATTCTAATATCTTCCATCTAAACCCTCAGATGCCTCCGAGATGTGACACCGGTTTTGCCTTCCCACTGGAGCTCACCCAGTTGATCCAACAGTAGAATACGTTGATGCAATTGCTAGTTCAGAATCAGGGCAACAACAACAATAACCACAACAACAACCCGCCGCCCGTGGACAACCTAGCCCGTTTTCTAAGGTTACAGCCACCGGTGTTTTCCAGTAGCACCGAGCCCATAGTTGCGGACGATTGGCTACACCGTATTGGAAGGGAGTTGACCACCGCAGGTTGCAAAGATGCTGAGAGAGTGCGCTTTGCCGCACATCAATTGGATGGACCAGCAGCCTCATGGTGGGAGAATTACACAGCCACTTTTCCTATAGCCAATGTCACTTGGGACCAGTTTCAGGAAGCTTTCCGCACAGCCCATGTCTCCACTGGAGCTATGCAAATGAAGAAGCAGGAGTTCCGCAACCTACGCCAGGGGAACCGTACTGTGGCTCAGTACGTGGATGAGTTTAGCAAGTTATCTCGCTACGCCCCTGATGATGTGGCCACAGATGCCGCGAAGCAGGAGAAGTTTATGGAAGGGATGAATGATGAGATGAGTATGCAGTTGATGGTAGCAACCTTCAACAACTACCAGGAGTTGGTAGATAAGGCTCTTATGATTGAAGGGAAGCAGCAGCAGATTGAGAGCCGCAAGAGGAAGTATGGACAAGGAAAGTATACCTCAGGAGCTCAGCAGAAACCTCGCCTAACGCCGAACTCGGGAGGACTTGTTCATAACCATGGAGGTCACAACCACACTGGAGGAGGATCGCATAAGCATAATGGATCTAAGAATGGGAACGGGAACGGAACCAATAATAATCATAACCGCCCCAACCCAGCCACACCCGCCAAAAGGGACTTAAGTCATGTTACTTGTTTCAAGTGCGGGAAGACTGGACACTACGCCACGGAGTGCCCTGAAGGAAAGAATGGAAATGGAAATGGGAGCACTGGGAAGAAGCCAAATCCATTCAATAAAGGACAAGTGAACCAAGTTAACGTGGAGGAGGTTGAAGAGCAGCCGGACGTAGTAATAGGTAAGTTTTTGGTTAAGTCATTTACCGCTCTTGTTCTTTTTGATACTGGTGCATCGCATTCATACATATCAAGGGGATTTGTGGATAAGTTTAAACTACCAACCCAAACCCTTAGGACCCCTGTTTTAGTGAGTTCACCCGGAGCAGAGTATATGGCTAGTCGATGGTGTGACCAGATACCCTTAACCATTGGTACACATGTTTTTCCGTCCGACCTAATGATCTTGGAGTCACAAGGATTGGATGTGATATTGGGTATGGACTGGATGTCAAAATTTGGAGGAAGCATTGACTGTGCTAGTAAGTCGATTTATCTCACCACCCCGGAAGGGAAAAGGATTAAGTATGTATCTAGGCATGTGCCTAGGAGGAGTCAAGTGAATGCCCTTACGGGAGTTGTTCAGGAGGAAGTTCCTGTAGTGAAGGATTACCCGGATGTTTTTCCATAGGAGTTACCAGGCATGCCACCGGATAGAGACATTGAGTTTTTGATAGAGCTGTTGCCAGGTACATGACCAATATCCAAGAGACCCTATCGGATGCCCGCAAATGATCTGGAAGCAATTAAGAAATAGATCAAGGAGTTATTGGAGAAAGGATACATCCGAAGAAGTTCATCACCTTGGGGAGCCCCAGTACTTTTGGTTGAGAAGAAGGATAAATCCCTGAGGATGGTTGTTGATTATCAAGCATTAAATGAAGTGACGATTAAGAACAAGTACCCACTGCCAATGATTAACGATCTGTTTGATCAGTTGCAAGGAGCTAAAGTGTTTTCTAAGATCGATTTGCGATCGGGGTATCATCAGTTGAAGATATGAGAGAAGGATATACCGAAGACAGCGTTCACAACACGATATGGATTATACGAGTACACGGTCATGTCATTTGGACTGACTAACGCCCCTCCCTATTTCATGAGCATGATGAACAAGGTGTTCATGGAGTATTTGGACAAGTTTGTTGTGGTATTTATTGATGATATTATGGTATACTCGAAGAACGAGGAGGAGCACAAGGAGCATTTGTGCTTAGTTCTCGAGAAACTCAGGGAACACCAGTTGTATGCTAAGTTTAGCAAATGCGAATTTTGGTTGAAGGAAGTTGGGTTCCTTGGACATGTTATATCAGGAGAAGGTATAGCAGTAGACCCCAGCAAAATTCAGTCAATCACTGAATGGTTGGCACCCACTTCAGTTAGCGAGATCCGCAATTTTCTTGGACTCGCAGGATACTATCGGAGGTACATCAAGAATTTCTCCAAGATTGCAAAGCCAATGACTGAACTGTTGAAGAAGGATACTAAGTTTAAATGGACAGAAGATTGCGAGGCAAGTTTCCAGGAATTGAAGAAACGTTTGACTACAGCTCCAGTGCTAACACTGCCAGATATACATAAGGAGTTCCAAGTGTACTGCCATGTCTCATGCTTAGGACTTGGATGTGTGCTTATGCAGGACGGGAGAGTTGTTTCGTATGCCTCACGATAACTAAAATCTCATGAGTTAAACTATGCCATGCATGATTTGGAGTTAGCAGTCGTAGTGCATGCATTGAAGGCCTGGAGGCATTACCTTATTGGAAACCGTTGTGATGTGTACACGGACCATAAGAGTTTGAAGTACATTTTCATCCAGAAGGAGCTGAACCTTAGACAGAGGAGATGGTTGGAACTTATAAAGGATTATGACATGAAGCTACACTATCATCCAGGAAAGGCCAATGTCGTAGCAGACGCTTTGAGCCGGAAGAGTTATGCTAATATCCTTGAAAGCAAGGGACTGTCGAAGGAATTGGCAGAGGACATCATGGAACTTTGATTGGAGATGGTTCCTAGAGGATTTATTGCAATAATGGAGGTCCAGTCGACATTGGTGGACAAAATTCGGGAAGCTCAGAAGGATGACAAAGAGATTGCCAAGATAAAGGAGAAGATGGGCAAAGGAAAGGCCAAAGGTTTTCGTGAGGATGAGCATGATACCTTGTGGTTTGAGGACCGAGTTTATGTGCCCAATAACCAGGAAATCAGGAAGTTAATACTTCAAGAGGCCCATGATTCACCATACTCGATACACCCCGGAAACACCAAGATGTATTTGGATTTGAAGGAACGTTTCTGGTGCACCGGTATAAAGAAGGATATTGCCGAGTATGTAGCTGTATGTGATGTATGTCAGCGCGTGAAGGCAGAGCATCAGAAGCCAGCAGGACTGTTACAACCTATGCCGATACCCGAATGGAAGTGGGATAAACTGGGCATGGACTTTATCACCGGATTGCCCAGGACCAAAGCAGGATATGATTCCATATGGGTAGTAGTTGATCGCTTGACCAAAGTAGCTCACTTCATCCCAGTGAAAACCACCTATACAAGTGCAAAGTTGGCCAAGATATATATGTCCAGGATAGTATGTCTGCATGGAGTTCCGAGGACCATCGTATCAGATCGAGGAACACAGTTTACCTCAAAGTTTTGGCACCAGTTGCACCAGACCTTGGGAACGAGATGGGAGTTTAGTACAGCATTTCACCCACAGACGGATGGACAAACAGAGATTGTCAACCAAATTTTGGAGGACATGTTGAGAGCCTGTGCGCTAGATTATGGATCTAGTTGGGATGATAATTTGTCGTACACAGAGTTTTCATACAACAATAGCTATCAAGCCAGTTTGAAGATGGCCCCGTTTGAAGCCCTGTATGAACGAAGGTGCAGAACACCGTTGATGTGGGATGAGGTAGGAGACCGACAGTTGTTTGGACCAGACTTGATCAAGGAGTCTGAGGAGAAGGTTAAATTGATTCGCGACAGACTGAAGATTGCTCAGTCTAGGCAGAAGAGTTATGCTGACTCAAAAAGCAAGGAGGTAACCTATGAAATTGGAGATCGAGCATATCTGCGAGTATCACCCTTGCGAGGAGTGAAACGTTTTGGAGTGAAGGGAAAGTTAGCCCTGAGATTTGTAGGACCGTATCGTATTTTGGAACGGATGGGAGAAGTTGCCTACAAGTTGGAGTTACCCGAGGGATTGTCAGGAGTTCATGACGTGTTTCACGTTTCACAGCTGAAGAAGTGTCATGCTGAGATGGCAGATATACCGCTAAGAGATACAGTACCCCTGGAGGCGATTCAGTTGGACAATGATTTGACCTACGAGGAAAAACCAGTTAAGATTCTTGAGTTTGCCAGCAGAGTCACCCGCAGTAAGGTTATCCAGTTTTGTAAAGTTCAGTGGAGCCACCATACCGAGGATCAAGCCACATGGGAACGAGAGGATGATCTTCGCAAGGACCACCCACACCTATTTTCTAGCCAGCCGAATCTCGAGGGCGAGATTCATCTTAAGGGGGTAGGTTTGTAACATCCCAAATTTTCAATTTGGAATGTTATACATAGTCATCCATGCATATCATATTTTATGCGCATTTCGTCTCGCGATCCTCAAAATCCTAAGCAACTCAAGGACCTTCGAAGAGAGTTGGGGATTTCCCGGTTTTCAAATTTGATCTTTATCAAATTTTGAAAAGAGGATTTTTGGTTTTAATTATTTTCTCTCCAAAAATATTTCATACTAAAATATATGAGAGGAGATAATATGACTTCTCAAAGATAATTGAAATATTGGAGGAAAAATATTAAAATCAAATATTTGTTTTATTTGGATTTTATTGCAATTTTGTTTGCATTAGAAAAATTGCACGTTTTCCAAAATTGCATTTTAGGGCCAAGAAAATGTTCATCTCGTTCTAAATATCTTATTTAGACGGTGAAAATTTATTTTGGCATTTTTAGATTTTTATTTATTATTCTAGGATTTTATTTCTGTCAGCGAAATTATTAAAAAAAAGGGTTCCCGCGCCCGACTGGGCCTAAGGCCCAGCCGAGCCAGGCCGCCGCCGCCGCTGCCTTCCCCGCGCGCGCCGCCGCCGCCGACTCGGACTAGGAGTCCGATCCGGACTCCTCTCTGCCGCCGTGCCTTGCCCCCACCTCCAAGCCGCCCCGCCACGCCCTTTATATACCCCCGCCCCACCGCCCCAAC
>NC_041392.1:277988857-278019465 GCF_002162155.2 Triticum dicoccoides | reverse complement strand
CCAACACCCCACCGCACCACCGCCGCCCGTGCCGCCTAGCCGCCGCCGCCACTTGCCACCGCCACCGCAGCAGCCCGCGCCGTCGCCGAGCGCCGCCGCCCCACAAGCCACCACCCCGCCGCTGCCTCGCCTCACCGGACCTCTTGCCAGAGGTAGCCGCCGCGCCCCGCCGCTGGGTTTTTTATAAAGACCGTTCGGTTTTTTTAGAAACCCTAGATCCGTTTTTTTCCGGATTCGCCGGTTTTTCTCGGTTCTTCTAGTTAGCGAATGTTCGTCCGACCGTTCGTTTTAACGAACGGTTCTTCGCCGTTACATACAGCTAACGAACGCTCGTTTGTTAGTCTATTCGTCAGTTTTCTTTATCGGATTTAATCCGCGATTTTTTCTCTGATCGTGATTTCTGATCCGATCTTAGTTTCTGTTTATCTTTTCGCTCGTTAGTCGGAATCAGGCGATTCAAGCGCCTAGAGTTTCGTCTCGAAACCCTCTTTCTGTTTAACTAACTAAAACAAGTTTTCTCAACTGTAAAATTTGACGTAGTTTCAGATTAGTAAATGAAGCTTCTTTCTTTCGCCGTTTGAGTGTCGTTGCTCCGTTTGATTTGATTCTTTTGCAAACCGGAGTTCTTAATTTGAACTTTCTGGTCAACCTCTTTTATTTGAGTTTTGCTTGTGCATCTTTGCTTGTTGCTTATGTATGCTATTGTTTGCTTGTGATAGAACACCCGGAGTGTGAAGCGTGCTACTACGAGTCCCTAGGTTTCGCAGATCGTCAGCAAGGCAAGTAACACTTTGATCATACCCTTTTATCACCAAGTTTTTATGCATTAGTTCCAATCCTCAAACATTGCATGATTAGGATGTCATTAACTTGTGGGTTGGGAAGTAGTTGATGAGGTAGAACCTATTGCCCTGTTACATCCAAACCCTTGGGAGTTACTCTACGCGTTGCTTATATACTATGCTATGCTCGTAGACGTGGTTTGGGTTTGAGTGAAATACATGACAGATTTGAGCTTGTTAATTGATGGTTCAACTTAAGGTGGCAACTTAATCAAAAAACTGGGTGGACTGAGGCACCTGGAGTACCCAGTGTTGCCTGTATTTTTGGAAATCCCGGAGTACCCGTGTGATCTTCCTATGGACTGCCACCCAGGCTCAAAGGGAACTAAGATGATTCATGCTAGAAACTTCCGTGTGCAGCCACAAGCTATTATGGGCTCTAGCATAGTTGAGTAAGTTATGTGAAGCTCTTGAAGAGGCAGATCAGCAGGTAGTGGGATGTAGGTTTGGTATGGTCTGTCCGGAGTAGAGAGTTAATGTTTCTGAAAGACTGTGTCTCGGTCATCCGTTTCTCAAACACCCTGTAGTGTGAGAAATCCAACGGAGGAGATCGAGTCTTGTGGGGAAAAGTGCGCAAACCTCTGCAGAGTGTACAATCTAATCATGGTTAGCCGTGTCCCCGGTTATGGACAATTCTTGAGTATCTAGTACTTGGGTAATCAAAAGCATCTCATCATGTGTAACTAATATTGTTGGGTTGTTAATCACTTTAATTGGGATTGAGTTGGAGGAACCTTCTCAATGATGTTTCAACTACCATGATAGTTAAATTAAAATCCATTCCTTTGTTGTAGGAAAAAAATGGCTTTTCGCAAAACTGTAACCACAGAGCTTTCCACCAGCCAAATATGCATGTAGTGATAGCATTATTCTGTTCTTGCTCTACTGTGTTACTTTGCCAGCATATTCCATGTGCTGACCCGTTTTCGGGCTGCAACGTATCATGTTGCAGACTTTTTAGATGAGGAGTAAGGTTCGTTAGGTCGTTGCCATGCAGCTCAGCTATGCCGTTGGAGTTGATGGACTCACTTTATCTTCCAAGCCTTCCGCTGTTATCGTATTAGATGGCCTTAAGCCATATTATTGTAATAAGTTCTCTCTTGAGACGTTCGATGTAATAAGTGTGTGATTGCTACTCTGTTATAAATCCTTCGAGTACTATGTGTGTCAGCATTACCGATCCAGGGATGACACTGAAGCACAGAGACTTGACCATCTGAGGTCGGGTCGCTACACAAACAAGCTTCGCCTTCAATGTAAGATTTGGCATGTCAATTAGGGAGCACAAGTATAGTACTAAACTTAATTTTCTGATGAAAGTGGCAAAATACAGGCCAACAGTTGTGAAATATTCTTATCTTACCTCAATGGGATATTACGATGCACATACAGATTGGAAGTCTTGTCTCCAGTTGTGCAGTTCACTAAAATCAAGCAACATTATCATACAAGTAGCACAACATATGAATGCACACTGCAGAATCATGTGAAAGAAGGCTAGTACTGACCTCTCATGATGCGGAATTCAAACAACTCACAAGAAGAAGATCTGAACCAAATTCGCCTTAATGAATAGGAAGTAAGATCTCCTCTTGTGCAGTTCCACTAAGATCAAGCAATCAAGCAACGTTGTCGGTGTGACATTTTGGTTGAACTGCACAAAACACTCTTAAAACAAAAGTGTTTTGTGCAGTGCAACAAAAGGTCACAATGGCAACGAGGTGAAGTAGATAACCCTGTTTACACAGAGGTGCAAAGGAAAAAATTAGTGGTCAATAACGGTGGATGACACAGAGGCCAACAAAAAGAAGCATCTACCTTATCTAAATGGGAAAGAAAGCAAGACAGTAGCATTTCTCAAACAGTGGCATTGATTAATATTAACATAGAGATTATATTAACAATAAAATTTGTTAAACATGTAATTCACTTTTAACTGTTGCATTGCATCAATTTTGCAGCGGCATTATTAGAGGGTGTTTGTTTACAAGGACATTTGGGTGTAGGGACTAAAAAAACTCCGTGTCAGTCCGTGTTGGTCCCAGTTTTGTTATCAGACGCCTTTCCCTATGTGAGCGCAGCAAATCTAGTCCTGCTCAAACTCTACAGCCTTGTCCCTTCCTTTCCTTTTTGAACTAGTACTTTCGCCCCTTCCTTTCCTTTTTGAACCACATCCTAGATTTATGTGATACAACTTTCCCCACTACTTTCCCCCATTCCTTTCCTCTTTGAACCACGTCCTAGATTAATGATATACAACTTTCCCCCTTCATTTCCTCTTTGAACCACATCCGAGATTCATGCTATATACAACTTTTCCCACTCCTTTCCTCTTTGAACCGCATCCTAGATTCATGGTATACATGCAGCTAGAGCAATGCATGTGGAGTAAGTAAATTATACCTTAAGGTTCTTGGGGCGTGGTTCGGCGGGCGACGGGACGGCAGCAAAGAAGAAGGGGTCGGAGGCCCTCCCGCGCCACCGCTGGGTGGAAAGTGAACAGCTGCACTGGTAGTCCCTCGCCGACGGCGACATCGTTAAGCCTCCTTTCCCTTCCCGGCGGACGGATCCTGCCGGCTCTTTGAGCAGCAGTGAGGGGAGAGAGAGGCCAACGAAGTCTTGTTATGATCTGGAGAGGGCGAGAGAGTGTGAAGAGAGAAACTACAAGCGCCGAGGCTCCAGCGGGAGAGGGTGAGAGAGTGTGAAGAGAGCAATTACAAGCGCTGAGGCTCCAGCGTGTATATATATATACTGGAGAGAGAGAGTGTGTGAAGCGTGCAAACCCTAGAAAACATTTTGACCAGTCAAAGAATCCTCCTGGCACAAATTATGCTCAAGTGTAGTTATCGAACCCGAGACCTCAAGATTAATGAGCGAACAGGCTAACCAGCTACACAACCCTCCCGTTATGTTCAACGAGAGGTAAATAACCTTATATACATTCCTGAATCCTTATTATAACATGCACACAAATTTTGGGCACTTGTATTCGACTTAAGTCAGTGTGCCACCGTATCTCGTATACTTACTACTCCCTCCGTCTAGGTGTAATAAGTCACGCTAGAAGGTGCAACGGGACCAAGGTGCGTGCGTGCGCGCGCGTGTGTGTGTGTGTGTGTGTTTAACACCATGTGTGTGTGTTAGAGAGAGCGACAGATCAACCTACTCCTACAAAGAGATGTTGTGTAGTGTACGATTTTAGCCACGAGAGTCGGTGCATCCTCTCATTTCCGGGCGTGTCCGGTAGGGACATGCGGACAGCTGCCACGGCCGCTCCTGACCAGCCTGGCCCACCCAAAGCCCCTCCATAGCCCGCGCGCACTTCCCGCCCGAGACGGTCAGCGCCGCTCTAAAGAATCGGTGCCGCATTCATGCCCGGGCAGAGCGGACGCGACCTCTCAATGGCGCAAGAGTGATGGTTGCTTCGTCCGTCCAACTTACTGCTGGGTCTATGTGATTTGACGGCTCATTGGTCTTTATTACTAAGGTTGTAGGACTGCTGGATGTCCCACGCTTTCGGCGAAAGGAGGTATACCTACTAGATTACAATTTTCTCCATTCTTACAGCGGAGGCATGCAAGAGCGGTGAAAACACGCAGGCTCAGTGATCCGTATGTGGTTCATGGTGAAATCTCTACAAAGACTTATATTTAGGAACGGAGGAAGTACTAGTATAGTACGTACTGTAATTTATCAGCGAGATAAATTTGTACAATGCTATGAAGCTTCCAGCTTCTGTTACATGTATCTTGCATCCAAGGTTGCCCATTGCAACATTTCATCAAATACAAAGGAGACTAACATGCATGCTATTTCATCTCAATGATTGACAGATCATAGCAAATATGTACTCCCTCCGTTCCAAAATAAGTTTCTCAACTTTGTGCAAACTTTGGTACAAAGTTGTACTACTACTAAAGTTGACACTTATTTTGGAACAGAGGCAACTAAAGAAAAAAATGATCCATGCAGTCCCTAGCCCTTGAACCGTGAACCCTGACCAGGCTTCAATTTGCTGGCAACATTCGAGCTTCCTAATAAATGAAGTTTGCAACCTTTTGACCATCGGATCATTTTGTGCCATTTCACCAAAATCGAGATGAGCATCCCTATGGCAAAGAAATTGAACAAGTGTGATTAGAATAAGATTAGTGGGACTAGTTGATGAGACATAAACTCATCACAAATACAGTACGTAGAAGCCAGTAGAGGTATGTGCGGGGCAAAGAAGTAGAGAAATATCCACAGGGAGTGATGTGGGCAGCTGGAGCAGTGGTGCAAGCCGGCTGTAAAGGGTGTTGTACCTGAGGGACGTAGCTCAACCTTGAGGAGGGCGGCGGGAGGCGGCAACTGCCCACGTCGCGGCAGTGAGCAAGGGACAAAGGCAACCTCACCGGCTTTGTGAGAGAGATCGGCGGAGACCCCTGATCGGGATGTGCCGACAGTGGTTTTTCACCGTCGGCGACGGCCACCGCATCTACACTAAGCATCCACCCCTTCCCCAAGCGGACGTGATCCGCCGGGATGTTAGAGATGTGGCCACAGTCGTTTTGTGTGAGAGAGTGTGAAGAGAGCAACCCCAGCAAGCAACCGTGTAGGCTGGCCCGTCCTGACTATGTATATAGTGGAGCGGTTTCCTTTTCTCTCCATATAAACCTATCATATTGCGTACGTGCCACTGAAGAAAAAAACTTTATTTATAAATGATGCGGCGCCTACTACTCGTTCTCCTATGACCTTGCGCTTGGCATCTCCAAGATATTAACCTTGCGATTGGCTCTTCGCCTCTTCGGGAAGTCGAGCAATAATGGTAGTGCAGTATATATCATTCTATGTCAGGACCCCAATTCTAAGTCACATCGATCTAGCCGGTAACACCTCATATCACTTTGCGTCCTCACGCATGGTAATCCCACGGGTGTCGCCTTACCATGGCACGGGACCGTTTGCGCCTTTTGGCTCACGTATATGATAGTGTCTCTAGCATCCATATGACAGAGAACCCGGGCCGACATGGCTAGTCGTGAACCCAAAGTGGCACTAACCTATGGGGACAGGCATACATGAATCACATCAAGCATGTCGGTCAGCAGCGTGTGAATCCGGGCTGTAGCACTGGGCTAACAGAACTTTGGGAACCCGGGCTGTAGCAGGCTAGGCAGGACTCCGGATGTCACCGCGTGACATTTCCCTGAAGGGACAGACACATGAACGAAGTGAATCACATGCTGGCCAGTCAAGTGTTCCGGAGCAGTAGTGCTGGGCTAGCAGGACTCCAGTGAACCGGGTTGTAGCGGACTACTATGGCTCATGGAAGCACAAGACTACATTTCCCCATAAGAGAGGCTACCAAGGATAAACAACTAGGTTGTCGGATCCCACACATACCAAGCATTTTAATCATACACACAATATGCTCAATATGTGTAGATACAACATGGCATCACAGCATAACTCTACGACTCAAGTATTTATTCATTAGGCTCCGAGGAGCGAGATATTACAAACATGGGTCTCATGACACAACATTCAGAGCATATAAGTCAAAGCACATGCGGAAGCTTAACTTGTCTGAGTATAGACAACTAAAAATGAAGAAGGCCGAGGAGCCTGACTATCTACAAGACCCTCCCAAGGGTACAAGATCGTAGCTGGGGTAACAAGCTAAACGTCGACGCCCAAGCGGAACTACTAGTGAGACTGACGTCTCTCTGCAAAACATAAAATAGGCAAACGTGAGTACAAATGTACCTAGCAAGACTTACATCATAACTGACTACATATGCATCGCTATCAACAAAGGGGGGCGGGGGGTAGTGGAGTTTAACTGCAGCAAGCCATCTTTGACTTAGTGGCTAACCTGAACTACGACTGCAAGCAACTCTTTTGAGGTGGCGCACACGAGTCCACATATTCACCATACCAATACACCCCTATGGATCCGCTCCCGTCTCCCTGCGAGAACGCCATCCATAGCACTCATACTTATCTTGCACGTTTTAGAGTATCCACCTTCACTTGTCTATGAACTATGCAAGGGGTCCAAGTTTCCATATCCGAGGAATCCGGCTATTCGAATAGATAATCATAACCCTGCAGGGGTGTACTTCTTCACACACGCTCTCGCCACTTACCACCATGTACACGTCGTGTATCTCGGCAACCTTCAAGCGGAAGCCTGGCGAGGGAGTCGGCCATGACCTGACTAACCAACAAGTCTCTAGTCCATGTTTATCGCCTATTCGGGTTCCATCCGCAAGGAGATCCGGCCGGGGTGTCACTCACGGCCCCAAACGATGTGTACAGGGTTCCCAAGCCCACCATCCGGGTGCCACTTGGTACACCGGGCCACTGTTCCTAGTTTGTCCCAAGCCCACCTGTACCGGGTGCCACTTGGTAGACTACTAACACTACCTACAAACACCAGAAACTAGTTGCAACTCCTGGACAGAGATCAGGTTGATTAATAAGTCGAGAGGGGCACTTAAGCATTCCAATGCATGGTAGTAGCTGTTCATGGATCACAAACACTGAACTCAGTTCCTAAGGACGGTTGCAATGAGAAAACCAACCATGTACTCCTACATGGCCTCTCACCGCTACCTTTACCAAATCGTGTTCACACACTTAGCTCTCAACAGTAGGACATGTTCACCACATTCCAATTCGTCCCCGATGAACCAGACCTGGCTCAACTCTAAGCAGTAGCAGGCATGACAAACAAACATGAATGATTTGGCACATCAGGGCTCAAACAACTCCTACTCATGCTAGTGGGTTTCATCTATTTACTGTGGCAATGATAGGTCATGCAGAGGAAAGTGCTTCAGCTACCGCAGCATGTAACAGTTGAATCGCTATTGTCCTAATGCAGTAAAAGAGAGCAGGAGTGAGAGAGTGGGATTATATCGGAATGAACAAGGGGGGTTTTGCTTGCCTGGCACTTCTGAAGATAGTATAGTTCTTCATCGGTGTCATCAATCTCATCGTCGGAACGTCGTCTACTGAGAGGGGACAATTACCGGCAAACAAGGAAGAACACAATCTGTGCGATGCAACAATATGATGCATGATCATGACATGGCAATATGCTGTTGATTGAGCTAATGCAACTAGCAACAAGTTAAATGGAGTTGGTTTGAACACTAGGTTCAAATTCAAACTCCATATGTGCTTTCTTAAATGCCATTAATTCAAATTGTCATATACAGTGGATGTAAGTTGTTCAAACATGCATGATAATGATACAGATGGATAGATTGAATTTTTCTGATCATTTTCATATATAATTTATTTCATTTGGAGTTACGGTTGATTTTCTATGATTTTTAGAAGTTTATAACATTTTTGGAATTTCCTGGATTATTAATAATCCAGAAAATGATTTACTGCGTCAGCGTGATGTTAGTGTGACGTCATCAGGTCAACAGCGTCAACCCAGGTCAAACCTGACACTGGGACCCACGTGTCATAGGTTCAGTCATAATTAGTGACTTTAGTTAAACCTCACCAAAATCAATAGAGGAGCTGGGCCCACCGGTCAGTGGGTGTGGGGGTTAATTAGAGCGCCATTAGTGGCTAATGGTGGTGCCACATCGGCTTCGCCGGAGTTCACTGGCGGTGACCAAAACCAACGACGGAGACGCCACAGAAATACGCTATGGGGAATGGTTTTGAGCACCGGTTGCAGCTACGGAACGCCAGGACTCGAGCGCATCCATTGCAACAGACGGCAGCAGCTGGGGTGGCCGGAGCTCGCCGGGAACGAGCTCGCGGCGGAGGCCGGAGTTCGGGCGAGCTCGGGTTCGGTGTTAGGGAGCACAGCAGGAGGAGCTGGTGCATGCGTTTGGCTCCTGGGAGCACGGTGAGAACGGCGACACGCTCAAAAGCGGGCGGAGGCAGCTCTGGCCGCGGCAATGACATGGCACGGCGGCGGCGAGGTTCGGGCATGGCGGTGAAGCTAGCTGGGGCACAAAAAGCAGAGAGGGGAGAGGGGGAGACGCAGTAGCTCACAGGGAGGACGGGGAGAGGGTCAGCGTGCTCGAGGAAGGCTTGACAGCGTCGCAATCCCGGCTGCAATCTCCCGTGGCCGAGGAAGAAGATGAGGTCGAGGACGACGCGTCGGGGCTCTTCCGGTCGCCTGAGTCGACGGAGAGGGCTATGGCGATGATTCAGAGCTCCTGGACTGCTCAAGGGGAGGAGGGAGAGGCGGTGGCTGCGCGTACGGCGGTCGGCGTCGACGACCGCGCTTGGTTGACGCGCGTGAGAGAGACAGGGGAAGGGAGAAAGAGCGACAAGAGAGAGAGAGAGATAGATCCAGATGGCTCCGGGGCTTATCCCCTCACCGACGAGGCAGGCAAGGAGGTAGGAGGTGGCGCGAGGAGGGAGCGCGTGCGTCGGCCACACGCTCACTATCCTACTGGCAAGAGGAAGACGATGACTGGCGTGTCGGCTGCCTGCTGGGGTGGGCCTCAGCTACAGTGCTGGGCCACGAGGTGGGTTGCACGGGTGAGTTCACTACCTCTCTCTGTTTTGCTATTTAAGTTTCTGTTTTCTATTTTTTTCCTCTGTTTTGATTTAGTTTTAAAACTAAACCATTTTGTTCCTTCTGTAAATTATTGTAGGAACTAGAGATATTACTCTAGAGCCCCACAATAATTTCCAAAATTATTGGACATGTATTTCTTTTATAACAGAAATAAAGCCAATTCAAATGCATTATGGTTTAATTCAAAATGCCCAATTTAATTACCCTTAATGCCCTAAAATATTGGTTTGGATTTTTACCTCTTGCCAATATTTTGAGGGATTAAAGTGAACATTTCCTTGGGCTCATTTGAAGAAATTTTTAACTTGCTCATTTTTTAAAAGATTTCTGAGGCTTTGGGAATTCCCTCAATTCAATTTTGCTTTGAATTTAAACATGATGCAACAACCAAGATAGTCCAAGGCCAAGGTAAAGCTAGGTATGTGACAACTCGCCCCCACTAAACAAGAATCTCGTCCCGAGATTCAAGCGTGGGTAAAAGAAGAAGGGACTCGAACTATCACAATCTTCATGATCCAACTTCTCTTCTCGAGGATGTTGATTCATTGCTCCAATTGATCTTGACATCTTTGCTATCGAGATCTTCATCCAACATGATGATGACGAAAAGAGACTCTCTACCGAAATCGATCTTCTCGAAGATCGAACAACTCGCGATCAACTCACGGAATGAGATGTTGAAACATCTCGAGTTGAGACACAAAACACATCGAGAGGGATGGAAGAACAAACGACGAGGTTTGATTTGGTGGGCAACAATCCCACGCTTAAATAGATGGTGAGGGGGTTTCAAGGTAGCGAGGAGTTAAGTTGCCCAGGATACCATAACGAGACATCTTAGGGGAGATGACTCATAGAGTTATTCCCTTAAGTGGCAAAAAGAATTACTTCTGGTACGGAGATAATTGAAACTCTCTATACCATCCTAAGGCAATTCACCAACAATCGTGTGGTGGAGTTCAGAGGAATGGCATACCCGGACTAGAATGGATGATGTGGACTACCTTGTTGAAGACAACGTAATGAGTGATTTTTCCTTATCATTGGAGATGGATGGACCCATGGTAAGCCCACTTTGAACATAATCCTGAGTAGTAATTACCGAGAGGGCAACCCATGGTAGGATTGGCACAATGGGGTGCAAGCTGGGAACAAATGCAAATGGTGGGAATGTTCCAACCATCATATCTGCGTGAGATTCAGATCTGGTTAGAAACAGGATACTTCAGACTCATTGAGTCTAGAAGAAAATGAAAGTTTACAACAACAATCAATGAGATGGCTTTGCGAGATTCTCGGGAAATGGACTATGGTAGTAAGCTGCAAAACATGAGTTGGTTCTGGTAAACACACGTGAACATGCTGTCCCAAACAAGCATGACCACGTAGTAGTCTTATAATAAAACACTACCGAGTCCAGGTGGGGAACCATCATCGAGGATATCGAAGTCCTTATGTAAGCCCGGGGTCTTAAGAAGGAGCTTCTTTTCCTTGAACAAATCAATCAGTGGCTTGGGGTACTAGCAGATGCACATGGAATGGAGGTAGCGAGCCTGTCAAACCATAGCATACTTCACACGTGTATGACTGACTTGGGATGATTCCAGAGGAAGCAACATTGACTTTCTCGAATTCACGGTGGCAACTTGCATCAAATTCACATGTATTCGAGGAAGTCACTTCTTTCATCCGAACATATGCTTCATGAACGGGACATGAAAATAATGCTTATAAAAGTTTCCAATACTAATTAGATGTTCGACATAAATCATGGACAAGATAAGGATGTTGTCGATGGGCTCAACAACAATTCATCCAGGTTCCCATGATGATGGAATTCCACGACTATGTGAACAAGGTGATAGCATTGGTTAGACCAAAGGATGTAATGGTGTATGTGTTGGAGAACGTAGCAGAAATTCAAAATTTTCCTACGTGTCACCAAGATCTATCTATGGAGAGACCAACAACAAGGGGAAGGAGAGTGCATCTACATACCCTTGTAGATTGCTAAGCGGAAGCGTTCAAGTGAACGGGGTTGATGGAGTCGTACTCGTCGTGATCCAAATCACCGATGACCAAGTGCCGAACAGACGGCACCTCCGCGTTCAACACACGTACAGCCCGGTGACGTCTCCCACGCCTTGATCCAGCAAGGAGAGAGGGAGAGGTTGAGGAAGACTCCATCCAGCAGCAGCACAACGGCAGGGCTTCGCCAAGCACTACGGGAGAGGAGAAGGACTTGGGAGAAGGGGAGGGCTGCACCAGAACATTGGTATGGCTGCCCTCCCACTCTCCACATATATATAGGGGCAAGGGAGAGGGGGGGAGGCGCAGCCTTGGCCCTTCCTCCAAGGAAGGGTGCGGCTAGGAGGAGTCCCTCCTCCCCAAGGCACCTCGGAGGTGCCTTCCCCCTTTAGGACTCTTCCTATCCCTCATCTCTTGGCGCATGGGCCTCTTGGGGCTGGTGCCCTTGGCCCATATAGGCCAAGGCGCACCCCCTACAGCCCATGTGGCCCCCCGGGGCAGGTGGCCCCACCCGGTGGACCCCCGGGACCCTTCCGGTGGTCCCGGTACAATACCAGTGACCCCGAAACTTGTCCGGTGACCAAAACAGGACTTCCCATATATAAATCTTTACCTCCGGACCATTCCGGAACTCCTCGTGACGTCCGGGATCTCATCCGGGACTCCGAACAACATTCGGTAACCACATACAAACTTCCTTTATAACCCTAGCGTTATCGAACCTTAAGTGTGTAGACCCTACGGGTTCGGGAACCATGCAGACATGACCGAGATGTTCTCCGGTCAATAACCAATAGCAGGATCTGGATACCCATGTTGGCTCCCAAATGCTCCACGATGATCTCATCGGACGAACCACGATGTCAAGGACTTAATCAATCCCGTATACAATTCCCTTTGTCCATCGGTACGATACTTGCCCGAGATTCGATCGTCGGTATCCCGATACCTTGTTCAATCTCACTACCGGCAAGTCTCTTTACTTGTTCCGTAACACATCATCCCTTGATCAACTCCTTGATCACATTGTGCACATTATGATGATGTCCTACCGAGTGGGCCCAGAGATACCTCTCCGTCACATGGAGTGACAAATCCCAGTCTCGATTCGTGCCAACCCAACAGACACTTTCGGAGATACCCGTAGTGCACCTTTATAGTCACCCAGTTACGTTGTGACGTTTGGCACACCCAAAGCACTCCTACGGTATCCGGGAGTTGCACAATCTCATGGTCTAAGGAAATGATACTTGACATTAGAAAAGCTTTAGCATACGAACTACACGATCTAGTGCTATGCTTAGGATTGGGTCTTGTCCATCACATCATTCTCCTAATGATGTGATCCCGTTATCAAAGACATCCAATGTCCATGGTCAGGAAACCGTAACCATCTATTGATCAACGAGCTAGTCAACTAGAGGCTTACTAGGGACATGGTGTTGTCTATGTATCCACACATGTATCTGTGTTTCCTATCAATACAATTCTAGCATGGATAATAAATGATTATCATGAACAAGGAAATATAATAATAATCAATTTATTATTGCCTCTAGGGCATATTTCCAACAGTCTCCCACTTGCACTAGAGTCAATAATCTAGTTCACATCGCCATGTGATTAACACTTATAGGTCACATCGCCATGTAACCAATATCCAAAGAGTTTACTAGAGTCAATAATCTAGTTCACATCACTATGTGATTAGCACTCAATGAGTTCTGGGTTTGATCATGTTGCTTGTGAGAGAGGTTTTAGTCAACGGGTCTGAACCTTTCAGATCCGTGTGTGCTTTACAAATCTCTATGTCATCTCCTAGATGTAGCTACCACCTTCTATTTGGAGCTATTCCAAATAACTGTTCTACTTGGAGCTATTCTAAATTGTTGCTCCATTATACGTATCCGGTATCTCTACTCAGAGTTATCCGGATAGGTGTTAAGCTTGCATCGACGTAACCCTTTACGACAAACTCTTTTACCACCTCCATAATCGAGAAAAATTCCTTAGTCCACTAGTTACTAAGGATAACTTTGACCGCTGTCCTGTGATCCATTCTTGGATCACTCTTGTACCCCTTGACTGACTCATGGCAAGGCACACTTCAGGTGCGGTACACAGCATAGCATACTGTAGAGTCTATGTCTTAAGCATAGGGGACGACCTTCGTCCTTTCTCTCTATGCTGCCGTGGTCGAGCTTTAAGTCTTAACTTCATACCTTACAACTCAGGCAAGAACTCCTTCTTTGACTGATCCATCTTGAACACCTTCAAGATCATGTCAAGGAATGTGCTCATTTTAAAGTACCATTAAGCGTTTTGATCTATCCTTATAGATCTTGATGCTCAATGCTCAAGTAGCTTAATCCAGGTTTTCCATTGAAAAACACTTTTCAAATAACCCTATATGCTTTCCAGAAATTCTACGTCATTTCTGATCAACAATATGTCAACAACATATACTCATCGGAAATTCTATAGTGCTCCCACTCACTTCTTTGGAAATACAAGTTTCTCATAAACTTTGTATACACCCAAAATCTTTGATCATCTCATCAAAGCATACATTCCAACTCCGAGATGCTTACTCCAGTCCTTAGAAGGATTGCTGGGGCTTTGCATACTTATTAGCATCTTTTAGGATTGACAAAACCATCCGGTTGTATCACATACAACCTTTCCTCAAGAAAAACGTCGAGGAAATAATGTTTTGACATCCTATCTGCAAGATTTCATAAATAATGCAGTGACTGCTAATATAATTCCAACAGACTCTTAGCATCGCTACGAGTGAGAAAGTCTCATCGCAGTCAACTCCTTGAACTTGTCGGAAAACATCTTAACAACAAGTCGAGCTTTCTTAATGGTGATACTTACCATCATTGTCCGTCTTCCTTTTAAAATCCATATGTACCCAACAGCCTTACGACCATCAAGTAGTTCTTCCAAAGTCTACACTTTGTTTTCATATATGGATCCTTTCTCGGATTATATGGCCTTGAGCCATTTATCGGAATCCGGGCCCACCACCGCTTCTCCATAGCTCGTAGGTTCATTGTTGTCTAGCAACATGACTTCCAAGACAGGATTACGTACCACTCTGAAGTAGTACGCATCCTTGTCATCCCACGAGGTTTGGTAGTGACTTGATCTGAAGTTTCATGATCACTATCATAAGCTTCCACTTCAATTGGTGTAGGTGCCACAGGAACAACTCCCTGTGCTCTGCCACACACTAGTTGAAGAGACAGTTCAATAACCTCATCAAGTCTCCACCATCCTCCCACTCAATTCTTTCGAGAGAAACTTTTCCTCGAGAAAGGACCTGATTCTAGAAACAATCCCTTATTGCTTTCGCATCTGAGATAGGAGGTATACCCAACTGTTTTTGGGTGTCCTATGAAGATGCATTTATCCACTTTGGGTTCGAGCTTATCAGCCTGAAACTTTTTCACATAAGCGTCGCAGCCCCAAACTTGTAAGAAATGACAGCTTAGGTTTCTCTAAACCATAGTTCATACGGTGTCATCTCATCGGAATTACGTGGTGCCCTATTTAAAGTGAATGTGGTTGTCTTTAATGCCTAACCCATAAAATATCGTGGTAATTCGATAAGAGACATCATGGTATGCATCATATCCAATAGGGTGTAGTTATGATGTTCGGACACACCATCACACTATGGTGTTCCAGGCTGTATTAGTTGTGAAACAATTTCCACAATGTCTTAATTCTGTGCCAAACTCGTAATTCAGATATTCATCTCTATGATCATATCATAGATATTTTATCCTCTTGTCACGGCGATCTTTCAACTTCACCCTGAAATTACTTGAACCTCTCAATAATTCAGACTCGTGATTCATCAAGTAAATATACTCAACATCTACTCAAATCATCTATGAAGTAAGAACATAACGATATCCACTACACACCTCAGCACTCATTGGACTGCATTACTTCCAACAAGTTGCTTTCTAGTTCCATTTTACTAAAACCGAGGCTTTCAGTCATCTTGCCCATGTGTTATGATTTGCATGTCTCAAGTGATTCAAAATCAAGTGAGTCCAAACGATCCATCTGTATGCATATCTACCAACAAACATGGTTCGCATGTCTCAATCCTTTCAAAACGAGTGAGCCCAAAGATCCATCAACATGGAGCTTCTTCATGCGTTTTATACCGATATGACTTACGTGGCAGTGCCACAAGTAGGTGGTACTATCATTACTATCTTATATCTTTTGGCATGAACATGTGTATCACTATGATCGAGATTCAATGAACCATTCATTTTAGGTGCAAGACCATTGAAGGTATTATTCAAATAAACAGAGTAACCATTATTCTCCTTAAATGAATAACCGTATTGCGATAGACATAATCCAATCATGTCTATGCTCAACGCAAACACCAATCTCGATGGTAGAGGGAGCGTGCGATGCTTGATCATATCAACATTGGAAACACTTCCAACACATATCGTCAGCTCACCTTTAGCTAGACTCCGTTTTATTCCGTAGCTTTTATTTTGAGTTACTAACACTTAGCAACCGAACCGGTATCTAATACCCTGGTGCTACTTAGGAGTACTAGTAAAGTACACATCAACACAATTTATATCCAATATACTTCTATCGACCTTGCCAGCCTTCTCATCTACCAAGTATCTAGGGTAATTCTGCTCCAGTGGCTGTTCCCTTTATTACAGAAGCACTTAGTCTCGGGTTTGGGTTCAACCTTGGGTTTCTTCACTAGAGCAGCAGCTGAATTGCCGTTTCATGAAGTATCCCTTCGTGCCCTTGCCCTTCTTGAAACTAGTGGTTTCACCAACCATCAACAATTGATGCTCCTTCTTGATTTCTACTTTTGTGGTGTCAAACATCGCGAATATCTCAAGGATCATCATACATGTCCCTGATATATTATAGTTTATCACGAAGCTCTAGCAGCTTGGTGGTAATGACTTCAGAGAAACATCACTGTCTCATCTGGAAGATCAACTCCCACTCGATTCAAGCGATTGTTGTACTCAGACAATCTGAGCACAAGTTCAACAATTGAGCTTTTCTCCCTTAGTTTGCAGGCTAAGAAAATCGTCGGAGGTCTTATACCTCTTGACGTGGGCACGAGCCTGAAATCCCAATTTCAGCCCTCGAAACATCTCATATGTTTCGCGATGTTTCAAAACGTCTTCGGTGCCTCAACTCTAAACCGTTTAACTGAACTATCACGTAGTTATCAAAATGTGTGTGTCAGATGTTCGCAACATCCACAAATGACATTCGAGGTTCAGCACACTGAGCAGTGCATTAACGACATAAGCCTTCTATGAAGCAATGAGGACAATCCTCAGTTTACGGACCTAGTCCGCATAATTGCTACTATCAACTTTCAACTAAATTTTCTCTAGGAACATATCTAAACAGTAGAACTGAAGCGCGAGCTACGACATAATTTGCGAAGACCTTTTGACTATGTTCAGGATAATTAAGTTCATCTTGTGAACTCCCACTTAGATAGACATCCCTCTAGTCATCAGAGTGATTACATGATCCGAGTCAACTAGGCCGTGTCCGATCATCACGTGAGACAGACTAGTCAACATCGGTGAACATCTTCATGTTGATCGTATCTACCATACGACTCATGCTCGACCTTTCGGTCTCTTGTGTTCCGAGGCCATGTCTGTACATGCTAGGCTCGTCAAGTCAACCTAAGTGTTTCGCGTGTGTAAATCTGGCTTACACCCGTTGTATGTGAATGTAAGAATCTATCACACCCGATCATCACGTGGTGCTTCGAAACGACGAACTTTCGCAACGGTGCACAGTTAGGGGGAACACCTTCTTGAAATTTTAGTGAGGGATCATCTTATTTACTACCGTCGTTCTAAGTAAACAAGATGTATAAACATGATAAACATCACATGCAATCAAATAATAGTGACATGATATGGCCAATATCATATAGCTCCTTTGATCTCCATCTTGGGGCTCCATGATCATCTTGTCACCGGCATGACACCATGATCTCCATCATCATGATCTCTATCATCATGTCTTCATGAAGTTGTCTCGTCAACTATTACTGCTACTACTATAGCTAACGGTTAGCAATAAAGTAAAGTAATTACATGACGTTTATGTTGACACGCAGGTCATAAATAAATTAAGACAACTCCTATGGCTCCTGCCGGTTGTCATACTCATCGACATGCAAGTCGTGATTCCTATTACAAGAACATGATCAATCTCATACATCACATATATCATTCATCACATCCTTTGGCCATATCACATCACATAGCATACCCTGCAAAAACAAGTTAGACGTCCTCTAATTGTTGTTTGCATGTTTTACGTGGCTGCTATGGGTTTCTAGCAAGAACATTTCTTACCTACGCAAAAACCACAACGTGATATGCCAATTGCTATTTACCCTTCATAAGGACCCTGTTCATCGAATCCGATCCGACTAAAGTGGGAGAGACAGACACCCGCCAGCCACCTTATGCAACTAGTGCATGTTTGTCGGTGGAACCGGTCTCACGTAAGCGTACGTGTAAGGTTGGTCCGGGCCGCTTCATCCCACGATGCCGCTGAATCAAGATAAGACTAGTAACGGCAAGCATATTGAACAAAATCAACGCCCACAACTACTTTGTGTTCTACTCGTGCATAGAAACTACGCATAGACCTAGCTCTGATACCACTGTTGGAGAACATAGCAGAAATTCAAAATTTTCCTACGTGTCACCAAGATCTATCTATGGAGAGATCAGCAACGAGGGGAAGGAGAGTGCATCTACATACCCTTGTAGATCGCTAAGCGGAAGCGTTCAAGTGAACGGGGTTGATGGAGTCGTACTCGTCGTGATCCAAATCACCGATGACCAAGTGCCGAACGGACGGCACCTCCGCGTTCAACACACGTACAGCCCGGTGACGTCTCCCACGCCTTGATCCAGCAAGGAGAGAGGGAGAGGTTGAGGAAGACTCCATCCAGCAGCAGCACAACGGCATGGTGGTGGTGGAGGAGCGTGGCAATCCTGCAGGGCTTCGCCAAGCACTACGGGAGAGGAGAAGGACTTGGGAGAAGGGGAGGGCTGCACCAGAACATTGGTATGGCTGCCCTCCCACCCTCCACATATATATAGGGGCAAGGGAGAGGGGGGAGGCGCAGCCTTGGCCCTTCCTCCAAGGAAGGGTGCGGCTAGGAGGAGTCCCTCCTCCCCAAGGCACCTCGGAGGTGCCTTCCCCCTTTAGGACTCTTCCTATCCCTCATCTCTTGGCGCATGGGCCTCTTGGGGCTGGTGCCCTTGGCCCATATAGGCCAAGGCGCACCCCCTACAGCCCATGTGGCCCCCCGGGGCAGGTGGCCCCACCCGGTGGACCCCCGGGACCCTTCCGGTGGTCCCGGTACAATACCGGTGACCCCGAAACTTGTCCGGTGACCAAAACAGGACTTCCCATATATAAATCTTTACCTCCGGACCATTCCGGAACTCCTCGTGACGTCCGGGATCTCATCCGGGACTCCGAACAACATTCGGTAACCACATACAAACTTCCTTTATAACCCTAGCGTCATCGAACCTTAAGTGTGTAGACCCTACGGGTTCGGGAACCATGCAGACATGACCGAGACGTTTTCCGGTCAATAACCAACAGCGGGATCTGGATACCCATGTTGGCTCCCACATGCTCCACCATGATCTCATCGGACAAACCACGATGTCAAGGACTTAATCAATCCCGTATACAATTCCCTTTGTCCATCGGTACGATACTTGCCCGAGATTCGATCGTCGGTATCCCGATACCTTGTTCAATCTTGTTACCGGCAAGTCTCTTTACTCGTTCCGTAACACATCATCCCTTGATCAACTCCTTGATCACATTGTGCACATTATGATGATGTCCTACCGAGTGGGCCCAGAGACCTCTCCGTCACACGGAGTGACAAATCCCAGTCTCGATTCGTGCCAACCCAACAGACACTTTTGGAGATACCCGTAGTGCACCTTTATAGTCACCCAGTTACGTTGTGACGTTTGGCACACCCAAAGCACTCCTACGGTATCCGGGAGTTGCACAATCTCATGGTCTAAGGAAATGATACTTGACATTTTAAAAGCTTTAGCATACGAACTACACGATCTAGTGCTATGCTTAGGATTGGGTCTTGTCCATCACATCATTCTCCTAATGATGTGATCCCGTTATCAACGACATCCAATGTCCATGGTCAGGAAACCGTAACCATCTATTGATCAACGAGCTAGTCAACTAGAGGCTTACTAGGGACATGGTGTTGTCTATGTATCCACACATGTATCTGTGTTTCCTATCAATACAATTCTAGCATGGATAATAAACGATTATCATGAACAAGGAAATATAATAATAATCAATTTATTATTGCCTCTAGGGCATATTTCCAATAGTATGCCCGAGGAATCAACCTCGAGTAAGACAACATTACGAACATTGTTGGTTCTGATTTGATTTGAGGATAGCCCACACCCAAATCAAAGTTTGGACAAGACAATAGATCCAACAACTGATCACGAGGACCAATCAATGAAGATATCATCTTTCTTCAACACACACATACACACAAAAGATATCCCTTAACATGAACTAAGTCAGACAAGCTTTTATCTTCCAACTCTCCAAGTTGTTGTTTAGCTTAACCAGCTAGCTCAGGGGTATCCAACACAGCTTCTTGGGAAAGAGTGGTTTATTGGTAAACCAACTTGATCACGAACTCACCATATCGGTCAGGGAATGACCTGGTGATACTTCCGTGAAGATATCCGGAAAGTCACGAACCACCGATATGACTCTAAGCTCGAGAACAATCTTGCTTTTTAGGGCAAGACGATATGATCGAAAGAGTGAGGGATTGACACAATCCCAACTCATGGATCGAAGAGTGCACTAGAAATAAGGACAAGGTAGCACGATCAATCTTAGAATGGTAGTTCAATAACCAACACACTAAGAATGAGAATATTGTCCATTTACTACCAAGCAACGAGTTGCTCGGAGTATTGATTTCACACATCATGATTCACTTGTCGGCATTCCGGTTACAATAACACGGGAACCAAGGAATGAACAATGATGGCAAGAAGTATCACTGCAACAAGAATTCATAAGAGATGGTGCAAATCTCATGATATTCCTGACATAAAGTGGATAATACTTCAGGGTAGAACAGACCAATAGCTTGATTGCATTTGATCTGCGAAATACAACTGCTTTGACCCATCCTAGAAATGGATGAGGTACTGGAGTTTGTTTCTCCTAGTCATTCTGAACTAGAATGGCTTGATGGACCACAAGAACGATAGTCACCGATGAACGAATGCGATGATATACCCTCGACTATCAATTGATAGATGAAGGTCAGAAACAACTAAGGAGGGACAACTCAAGGAACATATATCTTTCTGAGTTGTGGATGCATAGATTAGTATGTCGAGCAAATCTCAACATTTCTTCCGGACAACCCATGTAGAAAGGTAGAACTGGCAGATTCACAATGTAGGACGAAGAACTCATCAAGAGCACTCTTATTGTGATCTTTTGGTTCAAAAGAACTTCTGCCATAAGCAGTTCATGGTACTTGGAAGAAGAAAATACCACGGACCTCGAGGACTATCGCAAAGGTTATTAATATTCTAAAGGAACTAGCAAACACTATCAACAGAAGGTAAGTGGAGTGAATCTTGGGTCAGGAACCCAAGAGTAGAATACCTACTACTAAATGGCATCACGGGATGCTTTCGAGAACAATGGCCAGAATCATCACACCGGGAATACAAAGCATTGCTAGATTACTAGGTGACTCTCTAAGACACCTAGGATCATATGAATAGCTCCAACATATATGTCGAGGCAATAGAGTACCTCAACTCACTGGCTAGTGTGCTTATTCTGACCAAAAGGACATCGGGAACGGAGGAAGGATTTGCAAATGCATCAGATTATTTAGAAACCTGGAATGACTCGGACAGCATAACGACTGTAAATGCTCGAAAAGATTTGAGACATCCTGCAAAATGGTGGCATAACCACTTAACATCGCAATATCAAGTTTCCAAGTCCAACTAACAACACACTGGAGTAGTAGAAACTGGACTAAGGCTTAAATCCAACAATCCTAGGCAACTACAGTTTAGTAACACGTCATCCTGAGAGATAGAAGAGAAGCCTAGTTCTTAACCCCGTAGAAAAGATAAGATGACTCAGATCAGAAGGTCATGAGGATAAGGAGTAAAAAGAGCCTTACGTTCCCTTCCACAATCAATTCCCTTACATAACTAAAGCATTTCTAGACTCAACTTCGACCGGTTTGGCTTGGTAATCCTATAGGCAGTCAGGCTCTGATACCAAAGCTGTCAGGACCCCGATTCCAAGTCACATCGATCTAGCCGGTAACACCTCATATCACTTTGCGGCCTCACGCACGGTAATCCCACGGGTGTCGCCTTACCATGGCCTGGGACCGTTTGCGCCTTTTGGCTCACGTATATGATAGTGTCGCTAGCATCCATATGACAGAGAACCCGGGCCGACATGGCTAGTCGTGAACCCTAAGCGGCACTAACCTATGGGGACAGTCATACATGAATCACATCGAGCATGTCGGTCAGCAGCGTGTGAATCCGGGCTGTAGCACTGGGCTAACAGAACTCTGGGAACCCGGGCTATAGCAGGCTAGGCAGGACTCCGGATGTCACCGCGTGACATTTCCCCGAAGGGACAGACACAGGAACGAAGTGAATCACATGCCGGCCAGTCAAGTGTTTCGGAGCAGTAGTGCTGCGCTAGCAGGACTCCGGTGAACCGGGCTGTAGCGGACTACTATGGCTCATGGAAGCACAAGACTACATTTCCCCATAAGAGAGGCTACCAAGGATAAACAACTAGGTTGTCGGATCCCACACATACCAAGCATTTCAATCATACACACAATATGCTCGATATGTGTAAATACAACATGGCAGCACAGCATAACTCTACGACTCAAGTATTTATTCATTAGGCTCCGAGGAGCGAGATATTACAAACATGGGTCTCATGACCCAACATTCAGAGCATACAAGTCAAAGCACATGCGTAAGCTTAACTTCTCTGAGTACAGACAACTAAAAATGAAGAAGGCTGAGGAGCCTGACTATCTACAAGACCCTCCCAAGGGTACAAGATCGTAGCTGGGGTAACAAGCTAAACGTCGAAGCCCAAGCGGAACTACTAGTGAGACTGACGTCTCTCTGCAAAACATAAAATAGGCAAACGTGAGTACAAATGTACATAGCAAGACTTACATCAGAACTGACTACATATGCATCGGTATCAACAAAGGGGGGGTAGTGGAGTTTAACTGCAGCAAGCCATCTTTGACTCAGTGGCTAACCTGAACTACGACTGCAAGCAACTCTTTTGAGGTGGCGCACACGAGTCCACATATTCACCATACCAATACACCCCTATGGATCCGCTCCCGTCTCCCTGCGAGAATGCCATCCATAGCACTCACACTTATCTTGCACATTTTAGAGTATCCACCTTCACTTGTCTATGAACTATGCAAGGGGTCCAAGTTTCCATATCCGAGGAATCCGGCTATTCAAATAGATAATCATAACCCTGCAGGGGTGTACTTCTTCACACACGCTCTCGCCACTTACCACCATGTACACGTCGTGTATCTCGGCAACCTTCAAGCGGAAGCCTGGAGAGGGAGTCGGCCATGACCTGACTAACCAACAAGTCTCTAGTCCATGTTTATCGCCTATTCGGGTTCCGTCCGCAAGGAGATCCGGCCGGGGTGTCGCTCACGGCCCCAAACGATGTGTACAGGGTTCCCAAGCCCACCATCTGGGTGCCACTTGGTACACCGGGCCACTGTTCCTAGTTTGTCCCAAGCCCACCTGTACCGGGTGCCACTTGGTAGACTACTAACACTACCTACAAACACCAGAAACTAGTTGCAACTCCTGGACAGAGATCAGGTTGATTAATAAGTCGAGAGGGGCACTTAAGCATTCCAATGCGTGGTAGTAGATGTTCATGGATCACAAACACAGAACTCAGTTCCTAAGGACGGCTGCAATGAGAAAACCAACCATGTACTCCTACATGGCCTCTCACCGCTACCTTTACCAAATCGTGTTCACACACTTAGCTCTCAACAGTAGGACATGTTCACCACATTCCAATTCATCCCCGATGAATCAGACCTGACTCAACTCTAAGCAGTAGCAGGCATGACAAACAAACATGAATGATTTGGCACATCAGGGCTCGAACAACTCCTACTCATGCTAGTGGGTTTCATCTATTTACTGTGGCAATGATAGGTCATGCAGAGGAAAGTGCTTCAGCTACCGCAGCATGTAACAGTTGAATCGCTATTGTCCTAATGCAGTAAAAGAGAGCAGGAGTGAGAGAGTGGGATTATATCGGAATGAACAAGGGGGGTTTTGCTTTCCTGGCACTTCTGAAGATAGTATAGTTCTTCATCGGTGTCATCGATCTCATCGTCGGAACATCGTCTACTGAGAGGGGTCAATTACCGGCAAACAAGGAAGAACACAATCAATGCGATGCAACAATATGATGCATGATCATGACATGGCAATATGCTGTTGATTGAGCTAATGCAACTAGCAACAAGTTAAATGGAGTTGGTTTGAACACTAGGTTCAAATTCAAACTCCATATGTCCTTTCTTAAATGCCATTAATTCAAAATGTCATATACAGTGGCCGTAAGTTGTTCAAACATGCATGAGAATGGTACATATGGATAGATTGAATTTTTCTGATCATTTTCATATATAATTTATTTCATTTGGAGGTACGGTTGATTTTCTATGATTTTTAGAAGTTTATAACATTTTTGGAATTTCCTGGATTATTAATAATCCAGAAAATGATTTACTGCGTCAGCATGATGTCAGTGTGATGTCATCAGGTCAACAGCGTCAACCCAGGTCAAACCTGACGCTGGGACCCACATGTCATAGATTCAGTCATAATTAGTGACTTTAGTTAAACCTAACCAAAATCATTAGAGGAGCTGGGCCCACCAGTCAGTGGCTGTGGGGGTTAACTAGAGCGCCATTAGTGGCTAATGGTGGCGCCACGTCAGCTTCGCCAGAGTTCACCGGCGGTGACCAAAACCGACGACGGTGACGCCATAGAAATACGCTATGGGGAATGGTTTTGAGCGCCGGTTGCAGCTACGGAATGCCAGGACTCGAGCGCATCCACTGCAACAGGCGGCAGCAGCTGGGGTGGCCGGAGCTCGCCGGGAACGAGCTCGCGGCGGCGCCCGGAGTTCGGGCGAGCTCGGGTTCGGTGTTAGGGAGCACAGCAGGAGGAGCTGGTGCATGCGTTCGGCTCCTAGGAGCACGGTGAGAACGGCGACACGCTCAAAAGCGGGCGGAGGCAGCTCTGGCCGCGGCAGCGACATGGCACGGCGGCGGCGAGGTTCGGGCACAACGGTGAAGCTAGCTGGGGCGCAAAAAGCAGAGAGAGGAGAGGGGGAGACACAGTAGCTCACAGGGAGGACGGGGAGAGGGTTAGCGTGCTCGAGGAAGGCTTGACGACGTCGGAATCCCGGCTGCAATCTCCCGTGGCCGAGGAAGAAGATGAGGTCGAGGACGACACGTCGAGGCTCTTCCGGTCACCTGAGTTGACGGAGAGGGCTAAGGCGATGATTCGGAGCTCCTGGACTGCTCAAGGGGAGGGAGGAGAGGCGGTGGCTGCGCGTACGGCGGTCGGCGTCGACGACCGCGCTCGGTGGACGCGCGTGAGAGAGACAAGGGAGGGGAGAAAGAGCGAGGAGAGAGAGAGAGAGAGAGATCCAGATGGCTCCGGGGCTTATCCCCTCACCGACGAGGCAGGCAAGAAGGCAGGACGTGTCGCGAGGAGGGAGCACGTGCGTCGGCCACGCGCTCAGTATCCTACTGGCGAGAGGAAGACGACGACTGGCATGTCGGCTGCCTGCTGGGCTGGGCCTCAGCTACAGTGCCGGGACACGAGGTGGGTTGCACGGGTGAGTTCACTACCTCTCTCGGTTTTGCTATTTAAGTTTCTGTTTTCTATTTTTTTCCTCTGTTTTGATTTAGTTTTAAAACTAAACCATTTTTGTTTCTTCTGTAAATTATTGTATGGACTAGAGATATTACTCTAGAGCCCCACAATAATTTCCAAAATTATTGGACATGTATTTCTTTTATAACAGAAATAAAGCCAATTCAAATACATTATGGTTTTATTCAGAATGCCCAATTTAATTACCCTTAATGCCCTAAAATATTGGTTTGGATTTTTACCTCTTGCCAATATTTTCAGGGATTAAAAAGAACATTTCCTTGGGCTCATTTGAAGAAATTTTTAACTTGCTCATTTATTTAAAAGATTTCTGAGGCTTTGGGAATTCCCTCAATTCAATTTTCCTTTGAATTTAAACATGATGCAACAACCAAGATAGTCCAAGGCCAAGATAAAGCTAGGGATGTGACATTCTGGCTATATGAGACCCAATGAATTGCTGCACATCCACCACATGGGCGAGGGTCGAGTGGCGAGGGAGAGTGCTACATACGGAGCAAAATGAGTGAATCTACACTCTAAAATACGTCTATATACATCAGTGTTTGGAGTATGCACTAGTAGTTCATATTGAAATCTACTAAAGGACATATATATTCCAAACAATATGATAATATAATCACTATAACCAAGGTAGTAGGGATGAGGAGTAAACGGAGGGAGTAGTAAAATTTTCTCCTCGGGCTGCGAGCCACCGCGCGCGTGGGCGAGGGAGCGGGCGTAAGGCGTGGTAAGCAAGATTCACCTCATCCTGCGAGCCACCGCGCCCGTGGGTGGGGGAGATGGCGTACTAAGCAAGCTTCTCCTCGTTCTTCGAGTTGATGGGACACATCAAAAGTACTCCAGTGTATAGAGCCTTGCCTCTAAGGTAGGCCCCACATGGTTTGCCTCTTTTTTTAACATAACACGTCAAGTCACAATTTGTTTGTTCACCCGTGGTAGACGATCCTCCCTCCACCACGTGGACAACCAGTACACGTGCCAAATTACCACGTGGGCTGCCTTTTTCGTACATAAATGAGCTCCACCGTGTACCCGCGCGGGTGTGGTTGGGAAAGATACGGGAGTACGTGCGCCGTGCATGCACCTCTTCTCTTCGTGCACGTCCCCGACCTATGTGGGGTGTGTGTGAGAGATACAAACCGTGTTCGTGAGTGTTTTTTGTTTTGGGGTGGGGTGGGGTGGGGGTTGATTTCATGAATTATTTGTGGGGATATGTGGCGATGACATCTCAAACAAAATTTTGCATGCAATATGTGTGAAATGGAGGCCTATCCATATCATACATAGAGGTTCGGGCAATCCACGAGAAGAGAGGGAGGGGTCATAGCTATCGATAGAGTCAAAGAGAGGATCAAGTGGGTGGGTGCGAGATCGATGAAGAGAGCCATCAAAATTGTTTGTGTGTACAAGTCAAAGATATAGGGCGACTAGCCTACCGGAACGTTAGAGGGCACACGTCAAGTTTGTGTGTGGCAGGGAGACATGACTAGAGCGCTCAATGTATCGGTGTGTGTGGGGGGAGGGGTGGTGGGAGGGGTAGGCAGAGGCCTAACTATAGAGGTAGAACGACTCGTATATGTGTTGAGAAGGAGAGACCCAGCTATGTCTTGAGGGAGATAGGTCGACATCCATACATAACTGAAGGACGGGAAATATGATGGGACAGAGAGAGAGAGAGGAGGGAGATAGGGAGGGAGAGGGGTAGAGTGCTGGATGGGTGATGGAGTTGCTTCTCAAAGATGGTGGGAGAGGCCTACTAGACAAACTGAGGGTGGAACTGCAATGTTATCAATAAGAGTGGGGATGTGTTTCTGTGTGTGCCTGTGCGTGATAGATCTGTCGGGACGCATCCATGGATGATGAAGGGGAACCATGTGTTTGGTAAGCAAACCTAACTAGATTGGTATATCAATTGTTGTTTGTCGGAGGAAGGGAGAGACACAACTAATGAGGTAGATCGATTGACGCGTGGGTAAAAATGAGTTATAAGGACCTAGCTAGCTATATGTATAGGGAGATATCAGTCGGTGTACGTCCATTTGTTAGAGGCAAATAAAGCCCAGCGAGATGGATAGACAAAGAGAATGTAGCTAGGAGGTGGTGCGAGAGGCCCAACTACTAGCTAGATAGGGGGAGGAGTGTGCGGTTTTGAGAGCGATGAAAAGAGGGGCGAGAGTTTACACGTGTGTGTGTGACCGTACGAGAGACACGAGGCAAGGACACATAAAGGAGGAGATTGAAGGTGTGTTTGTATGTTGTAGGCAGGCACCACTCAAGAGGTTTATCTATCAGTGTGTGTCGGAAAGGAGTTGTGGAGACTCTGGGAGAACGACCTAAAGAAAAAAAATGAATGTGCCAGGTGGATAGAATGCCAAGGAAGAGGGAGGGCGAGGAGGGCATGTGCATGCACGAGAGAAAGTTAGTGGTAGCTACAAAGGTTAGAAGATTGTGTGGGTGTAAGAGACTAACAAGGATCATAATTTGATATGAAAAGCGGATTCATATATTTGAATAGGAGATCATAGTGTTTTAAACATTGCACATGTTATACCATAATATGATAATGCATGGCGTTTGCAACTCACAGCTAAATGCCGAACAATCTGTGACGCCCCCGATTCAATTGTACACTAATCATGCACGCAAACGTGTACGATCAAGATCAGGGACTCACGGGAAGATATCACAACACAACTCTAAAACATAAATAAGTCATACAAGCATCATAATACAAGCCAGGGGCCTCGAGGGCTCGAATACAAGTGCTCGATCATAGACGAGTCAGCGAAAGCAACAATATCTGAGTACAGACATAAGTTAAACAAGTTGCCATAAGATGGCTAGCACAAACTGGGATATAGATCAAAAGAGGCGCAGGCCTCCTGCCTGGGATCCTCCTAACTACTCCTGGTCGTCGTCAGCGGGCTGCACGTAGTAGTAGGCACCTCCAGTGTAGTAGTCGTTATCGACGGTGGCGTCTGGCTCCTGGGCTCCATCGTCTGGTTGCAGCAATCGAGTAGAGGTAGGGGAAAAGGGGGAACAAGGCAACCGTGAGTACTCATCCAAAGTACTCGCAAGCAAGGAGCTACACTACATATGCATGGATATATGTGTAAAGGGCCATATCAGTGGACTGAACTACAGAATGCCAGAATAAGAGGGGGATAGCTAGTCTTAACGAAGACTACGCTTCTGGTCACCTGTCTTGCAACAGGTAGAAGAGGACGATCTGAAGTCCTCCAAGTAACATCACATAGCAATAATCCTACCCGGCGATCCCCTCCTCATATCCCTGAGAGAGAGCGACCACCGGTTGTATCTGGCACTTGGAAGGGTGTGTTTTATCAAGTATCTGGTTCTAGTTGTCATAAGCTCAAGGTATAACTCCAAGTCGTCCTGTTACCGAAGATCATGGCTATTCGAATAGATTAACTTCCCTGCAGGGGTGCACCATCTTACCTAGCACGCTTGATCCCATTTGGCCGGACACACTTTCCTGGGTCATGCCCGGCCGCGGAAGATCAACACGTCGCAGCCCTACCTAGGCTCAACAGAGAGGCCAGCACGACAGTCTAAACCTAAGCGCACAGGGGTCTGGGCCCATCGCCCAATGCACACCTGCACGTTGCGAACGCGGCCGGAAGCAGACCTAGCCTAGTGGCGTTCCAGTCCAATCCAGCGCGCGCCGCTCAGTCGCTGGCGTCACGAAGTGCTTCGGCTGATACCACGACGCCGGGATACCCATAACTACTCCCGCGTAGATGGTTAGTGCGTATAAGCTCGTAGCCAACTCAGATCAAATACCAAGACCTCGTTAAGCGTGTTAAGTATCCGCGAACGCCGAACAGGGCCAGGCCCACCTCTCTCCTAGGCGGTCTCAACCTGCCCTGTCGCTCCACCTCAAGATCCACTCGCGGGTGCTCCACCAGCCGACCCGACTTTAGTCTCACATGTATCATGTATAAGCATATAGTATATACCCGTGATCACCTCCCGAGTGATCACGGCCCGATAGTATAGCACGGCAGACGGACAAGAATGTAGGGCCACAGATGAATGTACTAGCATCCTATACTAAGCATATAGGATTGCAGGTAAGGTAACAACAGAAGTAACAAGGACATGCTATGCAGCAGTATAGGAGTATCTGAAAGCAGTAACATGCTACACTACTCTAATGCAAGCAGTATAGAGAAGAGTAGGCGATATCTGGTGATCAAGGGGGGGCTTGCCTGGTTGCTCTGGCAAGAGAGAAGGGTCCTCAACACCGTAGTCGAACTGGGCAGCAGCAGCGTCGGTCTCGTAGTCTACCGGAGAGAAGAGGGGGAAGAAACAATGAATACCAAGTAAACAGATGCATATCGATGCATGACATGTCAAGAAGCGATGCTAGGCGTGCCCTAACGTGGTATGAGGTGGTACTGGTTAAGGGGGGAATCATCCGGGAAAGTATTCCCGGTGTTTCGTGTTTTCGGGCAGAGGAGCCGGAGGGGGAAAGTTGCGGGTTCGATAGGTTAGGGGGGGTGTGGCGGACGAACGGACTGCGTATCCGAATTCGTCTCGTCGTTCTGAGCAACTTTCATGTTGAAAATATTTTAATCCGAGTTACGGATTAAAAGATATGATTTTTTAAAGATTTTATTAATTTCTGGAATTTAATCAATTAATTATTTAATTCGAAAAA
The DNA here is from genome assembly GCF_002162155.2 of Triticum dicoccoides. Classification (NCBI taxonomy): domain Eukaryota; kingdom Viridiplantae; phylum Streptophyta; class Magnoliopsida; order Poales; family Poaceae; genus Triticum; species Triticum dicoccoides. Next base: position 277,989,219 of record NC_041392.1, on the reverse strand, counting down.
TGGAATTATGACGTCAGCATGATGCCATGCTAACGTCAGCAGTCAACAGGGTTGACTAGGTCAACCCGGACATGTGGGTCCCGTTCGTCGTACTCTGCTACCTAATTATCTTAGTTAAGTTTAATTAACAGTAGTTAATTAGGTTAATTAGTCATTAGGTTTAATTAATTAGGATTAATTAAATTAATTATTTACTTAATTAATTAATTAATTAATTAATTTTATTCATTATTATTTTTATTAATTATATTTATCTAAATTCATTTTCCCTTTTCTTTTATTTTAAAAATGTCCTGGGGGGTGGGGCCCCCATGTCATAGGCAGGGGGGTGGATCGGTCAGCCCAGCTGACCGAGTCAATCA
>NC_041392.1:277979204-277987949 GCF_002162155.2 Triticum dicoccoides | reverse complement strand
CGGCCGACGGCGACGAGGGGGGCGACGGGATCGGCCGGTGCCGATCCGGATCGGCGCGGGGAGGGAGGAGGAGGGGATCGGGGGGAATGGGTGCGGCTAGGGTTTCCTGCCGACCGGGGGGGATAAGGGAGTGAGGGGGTTGGGCCGGGCCAGGGGGTGGCTGGCTGGGCCAGGTGGGGGCTTGGCCCAGTTGGGCCAGTGGGGTTTTCTCCCCCTCTCCCATTTTTGTTTTCTTTGTCTTTTCTTATTTTTTTTATGTTTTTTTTATTTAGTCTATCTAGATACTTTATAAAAATGTGTGCACCCCACCATAATTAACTTTGTAATATTTGACAACCCCCGAACATTTTAGATTTAATTTTTGAAAACTTTTATTGTTTGCCTATGTTTTCAATTGAATTTGAACCGGGTTCGAATCAACGTGAGTTTAATCACGGTAACCGAGGTGACGTGGCATCATTAGCAGGGATTACTGTAGCTTAATTATCCGGGTGTTACAAATCTCCTCCACTACAAGAAATCTCGTCCCGAGATTTAGGAGGTAGAAGGAAAAAGTGCGGGGTATTCATCTCGAAGACGATCATCGCGTTCCCAGGTGGCTTCGTCTTTAGAGTGATTTGACCACTGGACTTTGAGGAACTTGATTGCCTTCTGACGTGTGCGGCGTTCAGCTTGGTCGAGAATGCGGACCGGATGCTCTTTATAGGAGAGGTCCTGTTGCAATTCGAGCACTTCATGGTCCACTGCTCGGATTGGGTCCTTGAAGCAGCGTCGGAGTTGTGACACGTGGAACACATCGTGAACCTGTGAAAGGTTCGACGGAAGCTCCAGTTGATATGCCACTTTTCCACGCCTTTCCAGAATAGTGAATGGGCCAATATAGCGAGGAGCTAGCTTGCCCTTGATCCCGAAGCGGTGAGCACCCTTCATTGGTGTAACGCGAAGATAGGCCTTTTCGCCAGGTTGATAGACCATGTCTTTATGATGACGGTCATAATTACTCTTTTGACGTGACTGAGCAGTCTTGAGATTCAACGAATAATGCGGACTTGTTCTTCGGCATGTTGGATAATATCCGGACCGAAGAGTGGACGTTCCCCAGTTTTTGACCAGTTCAGAGGAGTTCGGCACTTTCGTCCATATAACACTTCGAAGGGGGCCATCTTCAGACTAGCTTGATAGCTATTATTATAAGAGAACTCAGCATACGGGAGAGATTCCTCCCATTTCTTGCCGAAGGAAACGACACAGGCTCGAAGCATGTCTTCGAGAATTTGGTTGACATGTTCAACTTGCCCTTGAGACTGCGGATGAAACGCAGTACTGAAAGATAAATGAGTCCCCATAGCTTCTTGAAAACTTGCCCAGAATCTTGAAGTGAATAAGCTGCCACAGTCCGAACTGATAACCAGTGGAATACCGTGAAGTGAAACAATTCTGGACATATAGAGAATTGCAAGCTGACTATCAGTGATCATTTCTTTGACCGCCAGAAAATGGGCAACTTTAGAAAGCCGGTCAGTGACGACAAGAATTGCATCATTACCTTTCTGCGATTTGGGAAATCCAGTGATGAAGTCCATTTCAACATGGTCCCATTTCCATTCAGGAATAGAGATAGGTTGCAGAGTTCCAGCAGGCCTTTGATGTTCTGCTTTGATACGACGGCAAACGTCACACTCAGCAACATAGCGAGCAATGTCTTGCTTCATATTAGACCACCAGAATCTCTGACGAATGTCTTGATACATCTTCGTACTACCAGGATGGATACATAGAGGCGTATCATGAGCTTCTTTCATAACTTTCTGAGTCATATTCAAGTTTTCCTTCTTACACGGCACCACTAGGCGGCCTTTGAAGTACAAGGCGCCATCATCAGCAATAGTGAAGGATGAGGGACTTCCTTCTTTGAGGTCTTGCTTAATCTTGTAGACTTCAGAGTCAAATCCCTGCATTGTCTTTATGGTGCCCACGAGATCGGGTTCAACAGCCAGGGTATAGAGGGAACCCTGGGAAACAACACGGAGATTCATCTTGCGGAACTCCGGAGGAGGGGGAGCGAGTGCACCCGGAGGAACAATATGGAGGTTTAGCTTTCTGAATTCTTCAACAAGTGAGGGCTGAACTTTGTGAACCTGAAGGTGGTTGCAGTAAGACTTGCGGCTCAAGGCATCAGCCATTACATTAGCCTTGCCTGGCGTATAGGAAATACCCAAATCAAAGTCTGCAACAGTCTCCATCCATCTCTGCTGACGGAGGTTCAGGTCTGGCTGAGTAAACAGATACTTCAGAATTTGGTGGTCGGTGAAGATCTCGCAACGATTACCGAGAAGGTAATGTCGCCATTGCTTTAGCGCATGAATGACAGCAGCAAGCTCGAGGTCGTGAACTGGGTAGTTCTCTTCGTGAGGGCGCAACTGTCGAGAGGCATAAGCAACCACTTTGCGCTCTTGCATTAGGACACCGCCTAATCCTTGACGAGAAGCGTCGCAGTAAATGACGAAGTCCTTCTTAGTATCAGGAGGAGCTAGCACTGGGGCAGAAGTCAACTTGTCTTTGAGTGCCTGGAAACTTTCCTGACACTTATCTGTCCATTGGAATTTGACGCCCTTATGCAACAAGTTAGTTAGAGGCCTGGCAATCTTGGAGAAGTTCTCAACGAATCGACGGCAATAGCTGGCGAGACCGAGAAAACTTCTGACTTGCTTAACGTTCTTCGGAGGAGTCCAATCGAGAATAGCCTGAACTCTTTCAGGGTTGACGGCAATACCATCCTTAGAAATGACATGCCCAAGATAGGTTACTTCGGGAAGCCAGAATTCACACTTGGAGAACTTGGCATAGAGTTGATGCTCTCGTAGCTTTTCCAGCACAAGACGAAGATGTTCAGCATGTTCTTCTTCATTCTTGGAGAATATCAGGATATCATCCAGATAAACCACGACGAACTTGTCGAGGTAATCCATGAATATATAGTTCATCAAGCGAGAGAAGGTGGCTGGAGTATTGGTTAAGCCGAAAGACATGACAGTGTACTCGTATGAACCATAACGAGTCACAAAGGCGGTCTTGGGGATATCCTCCTCACGAACACGGATCTGGTGGTAACCCAACCTCAAGTCGAGTTTCGAGAACACTGACGAACCAGCCAGTTGATCATAAAGATCATTGATCCGAGGAAGAGGATACTTATTCTGAATGGTAGCTTGATTTATAGGACGGTAGTCTTGGACCAATCGGTTTGTCCCATCCTTCTTCTTGACAAAGTGAGAAGGTGCTCCCCAAGGTGAGCAACTTGGCCGAATGAAACCACTTTGAAGAGATTTGTCGATTTCCTCCTTTAGCTCAAGGAGTTCATGCGGCGGCATCTTGTAGGGTCGCTTGGCTATAGGAGTGGTGCCTGGTTTCAAGTCGATGACGAATTCGATAGCTCTAGCAGGGGGAATCCCTGGAAGTTCTTCAGGAAAAACGTCTGGGAAATCGCAAACGATAGGAATGTTTTCAATACCCTCTAGTGGTGTGGCATTCAATGCATTCAATGCATAGAGCCTTGCCTCGGCATTTTGCACCAGATGAGCTTGGTAAGTGACTATTTCATCGGAAGGGTGTAGCAGATGGACGGTCTTAGTGGCGCAAACTATAGAAGCAGTATGCGCTTTTAACCAATTCATTCCCAGAATGAGGTCAATGCTACAAGACTTCAGTACGATGGGTGAGACAAGGAATTCCAGTCCTTCGATTTCAACGGGAACGTCGTGACTAATCATAGAGGTTTGACATTGACCCGCTGGAGTGTGCACTACTAGCGCAGTGTTCATCTCTTCATATTTAATGCCATGCATGAATGCAAACTCTGCTGATATGAATGAATGCGATGCTCCTGAATCGAATAAAATAGATGCAGGTACTGAATTTACGAGGAGTGTACCCATCACGGTAGCAGGCTGGTCTTGAGCTTCGTTCAGATCAACGTGGTTGGCATGAACTCGACCATAAGTCTTGGCAGTGTTGTTGCGGGGCTGGGTGTTTCCACGACCAGCTGCTGGAAGGGCCAGCTGATTCTGGTTCTGGTTGCATTCTCTAGCACGGTGCCCTGGTTGTCCGCACCTGAAGCACAAGCCATTATTGGGGGTGGGAACATGAGCTTGGGGTGGTGGAGCTGGAAGCTTTGGCTGCTTAGTTGTAGGCAGACGAGGTGCAGCATAGTTCTGCCTTGGAGCAGGTGCATTCGGCTGGTACATACTGTTGGGAATCCATATCTTGCGCTTCTGCGAGGACGGGCCCGAAGATGAGCCCGTGTCACGGTTGCGCCTGTTAGAGCTCTGGTATTCCTGCAGACCAGTTTCGACATTGATAGCTTTGTTCACCAAGGTGGCGAAATCAGCAAAGTCGTGCACTAGAAGTGCGAGCTTGATGTCAGCTTGAAGGTCGTCACGGAACTTCTCCTGCCTGCGTGCATCAGTTGCAATGTCCTCTTCAGCATAGCGAGACAAGTCCAGGAACTCTCGCTGATAAGCTTCAACAGTCTTGTTGCCTTGGGTGAGGTTGCGGAACTCACGCTTCTTCCGGTCCATGACTCCTTGAGGGATGAAGCGGGCACGGAAAGCAGTTTGGAAGTGTAGCTAGGTGATGATTGTTCCAACTGGCAGAGTACGCCTGTGGCTGTCCCACCATTGAGCTGCGGGTCCCTTCAGGAAGAAGGAAGCAAAAGTGACATAGCTGGCAGGGGCTACATCAGCAGACTCCATCTCATAGGTGATGTCACGGAGCCAGTCATCAGCATCCAGCGGCTGGGTTGAGCTACGGTACACACTTGGGTTGAGGCGTATGAAATCCTGCAGAGTTGTTGTGTTTGGCTGCTGGTTCATATTGGGGCGAGGAAACTGAGCCATCATGTTCTCCATGAACTGGCGATTCATCTCAAGCTGTTGGATCATACCAGCCATGTACTCAGGCAGTGGTGGGAAGTTGCCACCACGACCACGACCAGCTGGTCTAACCATCCTGCTAATATATAACAGGGGTAGTTCAACATTTGAGAAATTATGCAAAGGACAAGAATCATTCATGATGAAACATGCATAATGAAAGCAGCATGATAGGAACTACATAGTAGTCGGCATATCTTACAAAAGGGATCATGCATAGAGTTCGATACATAGAGTTCAGTACATAGACTAAGACATCATAGGCGGCACGCAGGCTCGCGGCGAATGCATCTAACACTAACAAGCAGGCCTACATCAGTCCCACGCGGTACTGCGGAGGTAGCTGTAGCCTGAAAGCTGGTAGTGTGGCAGCGGATAGTCCTCCACGTCAGTGACCTGGGGGCCGCGGATACTCTGGTGCTGAACCCTACGACCAAGTGGCAGAAGAGGACCAAGTGCGGGAGAGTAGCCTCCCACGTCTGGCCAACCGACACCCTGGGGCATCACGGTCCTGGCTGGGTAGATCACAGAACGCGGCAACTCTCTGGATCGGACAAAGGGGTGCAACAGCGTCAGAGCACGGTAAAGGTGCTGACGGGTGATGTACAACTCGTGGCGAAGAGCTCGGTTAGCTCGATCCAGCCCATCAGCATGCAGAACAAAGTTCTGATGGTAGAAGGGCTCTCTGGTGATAGTGGAGTAGGCAGCAGTGTAGTAACCCTCCTCACCAACATCAGACGCGATAGCAATGTGCTTGAAGGGGAGGTGTCCAACTCTCGATACTCTGCACGAAGACGTGTCAAAGCAGCATAAGCAGCATCGTGGACTGCCATATCGATAGTCACCACAACACCATGTGCGGTGTGCAGCACAGTAGTGGAGTCATACTCCCGAGAGTAGAGGTGGACGATGGCGCGGTACTGCTCCTGGTTATAGTCCTGGTACTCCTCATAGACGGAGTACTCAGGGTGCCAGCGATAACCCAGATAGGTCATCATCTCTGCTAGCACCGCAGGTGATCCCGAGGCACCAATGGCCATCGTGTGGCGCACGACCTGCCTCGTGGGTTCCATCTGAAACAAAGATGTTTCAAAGGAGTCAAATGACAGTGTGGAAATTGATCAAAATACAATTCCAAGAAACAACTATGGCTTTATCCAACTTTGGGGTGAATGTGGTCACGGGATCCTAGTGTTAGTTAGTAAATTCGTTTAACCCGAGTAGAAGAGAGTTCAGAGTCCCAGAGTAAAGGTCGAGGAGTAAAAGATCCTAATACCACCCAATGGCGACGTGGGCCCGTAAGGCACACAGCCAAGTTAGTAAAAGTTTTTGCAATGTCTAGACTCGACTTCGGCCAAGGAGTGTGGATGGGGGATTCCTACAGGCAGTCGGCTCTGATACCAACTTGTGACGCCCCCGATTCAATCGTACACTAATCATGCACGCAAACGTGTACGATCAAGATCAGGGACTCATGGGAAGATATCACAACACAACTCTAAAACATAAATAAGTCATACAAGCATCATAATACAAGCCAGGGGCCTCGAGGGCTCGAATACAAGTGCTCGATCATAGACGAGTCAGCGGAAGCAACAATATCTGAGTACAGACATAAGTTAAACAAGTTGCCATAAGATGGCTAGCACAAACTGGGATACAGATCGAAAGAGGCGCAGGCCTCCTGCCTGGGATCCTCCTAACTACTCCTGGTCGTCGTCAGCGGGCTGCACGTAGTAGTAGGCACCTCCAGTGTAGTAGTCGTTATCGACGGTGGCGTCTGGCTCCTGGGCTCCATCGTCTGGTTGCAGCAATCGAGTAGAGGTAGGGGAAAAGGGGGAACAAGGCAACCGTGAGTACTCATCCAAAGTACTCGCAAGCAAGGAGCTACACTACATATGCATGGATATATGTGTAAAGGGCCATATCAGTGGACTGAACTGCAGAATGCCAGAATAAGAGGGGGATAGCTAGTCTTAACGAAGACTACGCTTCTGGTCACCTGTCTTGCAACAGGTAGAAGAGGACGATCTGAAGTCCTCCAAGTAACATCACATAGCAATAATCCTACCCGGCGATCCCCTCCTCATATCCCTGAGAGAGAGCGACCACCGGTTGTATCTGGCACTTGGAAGGGTGTGTTTTATCAAGTATCCGGTTCTAGTTGTCATAAGCTCAAGGTACAACTCCAAGTCGTCCTGTTACCGAAGATCACGGCTATTCGAATAGATTAACTTCCCTGCAGGGGTGCACCATCTTACCCAGCACGCTTGATCCCATTTGGCCGGCACACTTTCCTGGGTCATGCCTGGCCGCGGAAGATCAACACGTCGCAGCCCTACCTAGGCTCAACAGAGAGGCCAGCACGCCGGTCTAAACCTAAGCGCACAGGGGTCTGGGCCCATCGCCCAATGCACACCTGCATGTTGCGAACGCGGCCGGAAGCAGACCTAGCCTAGTGGCATTCCAGTCCAATCCAGCACGCGCCGCTCAGTCGCTGGCGTCACGAAGTGCTTCGGCTGATACCACGACGCCGGGATACCCATAACTACTCCCGCGTAGATGGTTAGTGCGTATAAGCTTGTAGCCAACTCAGATCAAATACCAAGACCTCGTTAAGCATGTTAAGTATCCGCGAACGCCGAACAGGGCCAGGCCCACCTCTCTCCTAGGCGGTCTCAACCTGCCCTGTCGCTCCGCCTCAAGATCCACTCGCGGGTGCTCCACCAGCCGACCCGACTTTAGTCTCACATGTATCATGTATAAGTATATAGTATATACCCGTGATCACCTCCCGAGTGATCACGGCCGGATAGTATAGCACGGCAGACGGACAAGAATGTAGGGCCACAGATGAATGTACTAGCATCCTATACTAAGCATATAGGATTGCAGGTAAGGTAACAACAGAAGTAACAAGGACAGGCTATGCAGCAGTATAGGAGTATCTGAAAGCAGTAACATGCTACACTACTCTAATGCAAGCAGTATAGAGAAGAGTAGGCGATATCTGGTGATCAAGGGGGGGGGCTTGCCTGGTTGCTCTGGCAAGAGAGAGGGGTCGTCAACACCGTAGTCGAACTGGGCAGCAGCAGCGTCAGTCTCGTAGTCTACCGGAGAGAAGAGGGGGAAGAAACAATGAATACCAAGTAAACAGATGCATATCGATGCATGACATGTCAAGAAGCGATGCTAGGCGTGCCCTAATGTGGTATGAGGTGGTACTGATTAAGGGGGGAATCATCCGGGAAAGTATTCCCGGTGTTTCGTGTTTTCGGGCAGCCGAAGGGGGAAAGTTGCGGGTTCGATAGGTTAGGGGGGTGTGGCGGACGAACGGAGTGCGTATCCGAATTCGTCTCGTCGTTCTGAGCAACTTTCATGTTGAAAATATTTTAATCCGAGTTACGGATTAAAAGATATGATTTTTTAAAGATTTTATTAATTTCTAGAATTTAATCAATTAATTATTTAATTCGAAAAATGGAATTATGACGTCAGCATGATGCCATGCTGACGTTAGCAGTCAACAGGGTTGACTAGGTCAACCCGGACATGTGGGTCCCGTTCGTCATACTCTATTAACTAATTATCTTAGTTAAGTTTAATTAACAGTAGTTAATTAGGTTAATTAGTCATTAGGTTTAATTAATCAGGATTAATTAAATTAATTATTTACTTAATTAATTAATTAATTTTATTCATTATTATTTTTATTAATTATATTTATCTAAATACCTTTTCCCTTTTCTTTTATTTTAAAAACGTCCTGGGGGGTGGGGCCCCCATGTCATAGGTAGGGGGGGTGGACCGGTCA
>NC_041392.1:277976154-277978277 GCF_002162155.2 Triticum dicoccoides | reverse complement strand
GAGGGGGGCGACGGGATCGGCCGTTGCCGATCCGGATCGGCGCGGGGAGGGAGGAGGGGATCGGGGGGGAATGGGTGCGGCTAGGGTTTCCTGCCGACCGGGGGGGGGGATAAGGGAGTGAGGGGGTTGGGCCGGGCCAGGGGGTGGCCGGCTGGGCCAGGTGGGGGCTTGGCCCAGTTGGGCCAGTGGGGTTTTCTCCCCCTCTCCCATTTTTGTTTTCTTTGTCTTTTCTTATTTTTTTTCTGTTTTATTTTATTTAGTCTATCTAGATACTTTATAAAAATGTGTGCACCCCACCATAATTAACTTTGTAATATTTGACAACCCCCGAACATTTTAGATTTAATTTTTGAAAACTTTTATTGTTTGCCTATGTTTTCAATTGAATTTGAACCGGGTTCGAATCAACGTGAGTTTAATCACGGTAACCGAGGTGACGTGGCATCATTAGCAGGGATTACAGTAGCTTAATTATCCGGGTGTTACACAATCTAAACCATACTATACATCAAACAATCTCACATTTTATTTGAATTTGTAATAATGTGTGGCGTTCGCAGCTTACAACTAAATATCAAACAATCTAAACAATACTATATATCGAACATTCTCACATTTTATTTGAATTTGTGGTAATGTGTGGTGTTTGCAACTCACATCTAAATACTTGTAGGCGTAGGGGGCGGGGCACCATACATAATGTGATAAACACATTATACATATGAGACATGGTTTAGATTATAAAGATCTAGCTAGAGCTAGAAATGTAATGTGATTTGAAATCAAAATAAAGTGGATTCAAAAAATCTAGTTGGAGTTCATATAGGAGTACACATAGTTCATATGTAACTCGAGACTAATCATGTGGTGTGCTGTGAAGATAATACACAAACGATGGTTTAACTTGACAATAATGATGATTCTAGATCTTACTAAAACAGAGAAACGAATTCAAATGCTTTGACTTCACAACAATCATTACTGTAGATCTTATTCAAATAGAGAAACGAATTAAAATTTAGTTCATATTGAAGCGGTAGTATATACGTTTGGAATGCACTAAAACGTTCATTTGAGTAGTAGGTTGCATGCATTATACACCTAGCGAAATATTTTAATTGAACATAACATGAATTCAAAGTTTTGAATGACATTTGTAGGGCGCACTGATTTGGGACAGTACACGTTAGGCTTGTCCGGAAATTTCAACCCGCGCCTTGTTAGCCCGAAATATTTAAGATATATCTTTGTCTTGTTGTGCTCCGACAACTCCCTCCATCTCAACCCGCGCCTTGCTATTCCGAAATTACAACACGCGCAAAAACACCCACCTCCTGTGAAATCCAGACACACGAAATGCTCATGGTACCCCTGAACCGAAAGAACCGCCTCAAATCAGTGGGGGTACTTTCGTAACTTACCCCACATTTGGGACAAGCGCGTCTCTAAGCCATGGTTCCCCACTACAATCCCATCCGCCCACCCATTCGTACACCGAGGCCGCGAAAACCCGCGACGAAACCCCACACCCTGCTCCGTCCGCCACCCAGTCGGAGCCTCTTCCCCGACGACGTCGTCCACAGCAACACCTCGACGTCCCTCATCCATCGTATCGGATGAGGATCCGTCGTTGATCTCATCGTCCCGCCGGTTCAGCCACCCCGTCCTCCACCTCCAAGGAGCTGCCCCGACGTTCCCCTCGTCTTTCGCGCCACCTCCATTCCCACACTGCCATCTTCACCTGCACCACCCGAAGAGCATCATCATCACCATTTCCTCGGATGAAGCTGCGACCTAATCGGCGCCACCAAAGAGGTTGTACACTAATCGCCGCATTTTCTTCTTGATTCGATCTCACGGTGTTGCCGGCACTTGGTCCCGAGCCGACACGGCGCATCTCCATCCACGGCGGCTTCGCTCCCTCGGCGGTGACGTGCACATCAGTAGGACCTGCTGCTGCTTTAGCTCTCGCTCGCACTGCTACTCTGCTCTTGCTCTCGGTCCCCTGCCTGGTCCGCTCTTGCTATTGCTCTTGCTCGCACTGTTGCTCTCGCTCTTGCTCTTGCTTGTGATGCTGCTCCGATTTAGCTACACTTCAGTCGACTGAATCGACTTTTGGGTCA
>NC_041392.1:277959259-277975992 GCF_002162155.2 Triticum dicoccoides | reverse complement strand
CCAGCCACAGCGGGGAGGGGGGCTCGCTGGAGAGATACCCCACTATCTATCTTAGGGTTCAGGATGAGGGCGGTGGTCGCCGGTGGTGGCGGGGCGGTGGCGTGGGGATCGCCGGAAAAAAAGCTCGGCACGGGGTGGCCTAGAGGGATGGCCGGGGCGGCGGCGGACCAGCGGTGGGGAGTGCTTTCGGGGCGGCGCACCGCCGGCCGCGGGCGGCGGGGGGCTGTTGTTTGGCCGGCTCAGGGGGGTGGAGGTTGAAGATGAACCGCAGGCCCTTGATTTCGTATCCAACGGCTGCAAAATCGAATGACCAGAGATGAAAAAGTTAGTCGGCCGACGTGTAGCCTCACCTGGCTAGTGCGTTCAGTTTCGACAGCAAAATTCAGTTTCGACAGTTAAGTTCAGTTTCGACAGTTAAGTTCAGTTTCGGCAGTTAAGTTTAGTTTTGACAGTTAAGTTCGGAGATGAGCGGCTGATGTATTTTACATCTAGCACTTTGTGGTTATGTATTTTACGTCATGTATTGGATATGCTATTAGAATTCCACTCAGGTTAACGTTGTTCGTTGTCTCTCTTGTCCTGCTTTAGCCTCGGCGTCGTACAACTCACCGGAGCTGCTCCAACGACGAAACCCTCCATCACAGCAGAGCAGTACCTCGGGCTCTATCTCCAGACGCCTAAGATCTTCTTCCCCTCCTCCGATAGCCATGTCAGCCGGAGCATCCTCACCGGCCAACCCAATCATGCTGAGATCGACATGGCTTCGCCAAAGAGGTTCTACACTTGTTGCATCTCTTTTTTACTCTACATGTTATATATATTGTCCACTGAGCACACGGATTTGTTCCTTTAGTGTCTCCTTGAAATAAAAAACGTAGGAATTTTAATTTTCACTTGTCCTCCTTTTCAAATTCCTATTCATGAAGCACAAGACTAAGAGATAGTAGCATAATAGCATTATAACCGTACATTTTCTTGTGGTTTGACTTAATGTCACCATGATTCTTTGCATCCTGTGATCTTCCAATTGTTGTGAATCAAACACCCAGATTGGCAGAAATCCTATGTTTTTAAATTCTCTGTTTTGCACGTGCATTCCTATCCTATTCCTGTCTATTTCCTATCCATGCATTGTTGGAATCCTCCAATTCAAACGAGCCCTTACAGAATTACTTCTCTTACAGACAGTTGTCAAAGAAAACCTTGCGTGGTTTGTCCCGCTCCTGCTGCGCCATCGTCCACCCCAGCTCAGCTGCTCCAACGACAGAAGGGTCCAGCACTGCAGGTATTCGGCCTCCAGACTGTCTTTCGCAGCCTCAGATCTTCTTCCCCGCCGTTGGCAGCCATGAAAACTGCACTACCATCATCAACCGAGCAGATGACCTCGAGGACTACATGGGTCCGCAAGAGAGGTCTCACTCTTTCGTGTCTGCTTACGTTATGCATCGCTTAATATTACATGCTACTTTATCGTCCTGTTCACCGATTAGACTCTGATTCAGCTCCAAACTAATGGTCAAACTTGAGTTTTTAAATGGTTGTGGGGTACATATCAGGGCCGCTATCAATAGTATCTGTCTACTATATGGTTAATCTCCGGTGTCTACTATGAGTTTCATGTTGGGTGGGAAACAAATAGTAAAGAAGCCATTATCAGTATTTTTTAACTGAAGCCATTATCTGCCTGCTATTATTGGTTTTGGGTCTATCCACAGGTTGCTACCATCACTCTGGATTTCTGCATGCACTCCTTACATAATCTTACTATGTTTTATTCCTATGCATGACAGTTATTGTAAACAATGGAACTGAACATGTAGAGCAAAAGAGACGAGCCTTGTGTGGCAATAAAATTTCATGCAGACGTCACTCCATGGTAGGCACAAAGGCAGCCCCCCTCCATGCATTTCGGATTGTAATCGAGAGGAAGATATCTATTCTGAGGGGGTTCCGAAGGAGAAGACAACTCCTATTTACCCCCTGAGGTCTTCGCTCTAACTTGGCATGCCGATGTTGGTTATATCATGCATATGGTGTCTTGCATTGCTTACTTTATACATCAAATATGTCCTCTGCTTAGTTTAGACATCCTTTGTGCGAATGCCATCTGTTTAGTTTATTCATCGTTTATGTGATTATGCAACGCCATCTTGTTTAGCCAGGCATCATATATGTGAATTTTGCAATGACATCCTGCTTAGCCAGTCATCTTATATGTAAATTATATTAGGCCATCCTTTTTTTGTTACATATTACATTTGTCAAAAATGTTATTACATTCAACTGCTCTTCGTGTGCATCAGCCATTTGACATGGTGATGGAAAATCCTGGAGTGAAAACAAGGTCTTCAGAGAAGACTATGCTATCTGACGAAGCGCATATCTCGCTGGTTACGGATAGCTCCGCAGAGGAGGATTCAGAGACAGATGACCAGTCCTATCCCCCCCCCCGAGGTGTATGCTCTAACTTGGCAGGGTTGTGTTGCTCATATCGTGCGTATGGTGTCTCACATTGCTATGTCATTTGATTAGTTTAGACATGCTTTGTGTGAATGCCACCTGTTTAGTGTCTAATTACCATATATGTGAATTATGCATTGCCATCTTGTTGCAAGACATTATATATGTGAATTATACAATGCTATCTTGTTGCAAAGGCATTATATATGTGAATTATGCAATGCCATGCTGTTTAGCCAATCATCATGTATGTGAATTATATCATGCTATCATTTTTTTGTATTACGTGTTCCATTTTTCGACAATGTTTGTATATTCAACTACTCTTTCTGTGCATCAGCCATTTGAAGCGGTGATCAAACTATCTGGAGTGAAAACAAGGTATTCAGAGCAGACAATGCTACCTGCTGAAGCAGACATCTTGCTGGTTACAGAGAGCTCCTCAGAGGAGGATTCAGAGACTGATGACCAGTCCTATTTTCCCCCTGAGGTCTATGCTCAAACTTGGCAGGGTTCTATTACCCTGTCATGCATGTTGTCTTACATTGCTTAGTTTTTACATCATATATGGATTGCCATCTGCTTACTTTCTTACTATATAAATCATATATTTGAATTATATCATGCCATCATGTTTACATAGTACATACACATCATCTATGTGAATTATGGCATGGCAACCCATTTAATAAAGACATCATATAGTTATATCATCTCATCCTGTTTAGTGTTTACAGTCATCATATTTTGAATTATCGCATTTTATCCGTGAATGTATGTGAATTATGGCATGCCAACCTATTTAATAAACACATTATATAGTTATGTCATGTCATCCTGTTTACATAGTCTCATATTTTGAACTATGTCTTTCCATCTTTTTTAGTTAGCCATCATAATGTGAAATTGTGTCATGCTATCATGTTTAGTTAGCCATCATATATGTGAAATTGTGTCGTGCTATCCTGTTTGGTTAGACAACATAAATATGAATTATTTCATGCCCTCTTTTATTCCCCACTATCCATTGCACCTGTCTATCATACAATGTCTATACTTTCAATTACTTTTCTTGTTTGTCAGCCATTTGAATTGGAGAGCGTGATGGCAGTATCTAAGGGAGTAACAACACGGTCTTCAGAAAAGATAGTGCTACCAGTTGATGCAGATAGAACCACAGTTGTACTTGCCCAAGGACCAGATCCACCGCACATAACCCAGACTCTCGCAGATTGTACCCTTACCCAGTTGGACAGAGAACCAGCTACACCCCTTCTAACCCCCAACCCCAGCAGATAGTAACCCAGTTCCAGTTGACACAGCACCGTCTCCACCACAAAGCACCCAAACACGAGCAATTAGTAAGGGAACTGCAGTGCCCAAAGCACGAGGACCACCACTCCGAATCCCAACTCAACGCTTAAAGGAGAAGAAGATTTGTTCTCAGGCCAGGTTCTGTAGCTATGGTTCATACTCCTTTGCTCTTGCATGACTGTATTTACTCATACCAACTATTTTCAAATTTGAAGGATGGAATTGAAACTCCAATGGCGCAACAGGTATGTTTTAAACTTATTTCTTTAACTGGTTTGCTGTTGTAACCTGCTCTATATTGATTTCAGTTTCAATTGAATAAATAGTTATGTTCTCATGTCATGCACATTACAAGTGTTGTTATTGTTCTATAGTTACCCACACTTATATTCTGTCTATTCTGCTTTGTCTTGAACAAATATTATTTGAACTGTGTCTCTATCTTGATTTGGCAACAAAAACTAGAATGATATAGACCATAAAGTGACCATGGTACATAGATATATGTTTGTTTCATGCTGTTATCATGTCCACTTTACTACTGAACTCATTTACCAAAATGAGTTTCATATACAACATGGTAAACATGTGATGTGTCTGCTTGTTTCTCTTTTAGAATGCGGACAAAATATTGGAGAATAGTACCGCGTTATCCAATGGTAAAGGAAGTAATGCAGATAAGGTTCAAGATAGTGTGACATCCCTATTGGTCTCCAAGAAAGCTGATAAAAACTATCTTGACGACAGTGAGGGAACCCAAAAGTCCTGTCTTGATGTAGTGTTCGAGTTACTGGCCACTACTGCTGGCACAAGCTCTTCGAACTTGCTGCCTGAATCAGTTTGTCTTCTTGAGTCTCAACTTCAAGTTGAAAGACATCGATCAAATGTGCTGCGACAGGAAGCTGAAGGACTGAGGAAGTCCCTGCAGAATTCAGATGCATATTTTCTGGTGTAACAGCAAGCGCTGGAGGATTTAAGCGCCAAACAAGAGAAAGTTAATAAGCTTGCTAAGCATCTTGCCAGCATTATGGGTACCCAGGATATTGTTTATTAAGATCTTCTGAAGTGGTTTAAGTTCTGGATTTCGTTTGCTGCGGCGTTTATTTGCGCTGGTCGCCAACTTTGAAAACCAGTGTATATGATATGCTGCTTTGTTCCCTATATTTGCACTGGTGGTGAACTTTGATGCCAAGTGGATGTAATATGTGTAATAGCCGTGATAGCCAAGCGTTAGTTGCTTGCGTATTTATTTCTTTGTTGTCTTGTTTATTTGTTTGCTTGTAGTCATTGCAGTTCTTTTTCCGCGGTTAGCTAGTGGCTGCAATAACCTATTTTTTTAAACTAGGCCACAATAACCATGGGCTAATATTTACTGTTGTGACACTGGGCCTCCTACTGGCCGTAGAAACAGTGGGCCTTCTATGGGCCGTAGAAACAACGGGCCTTCTACGGGCCATAGAAACAATGGGCCTTCTGCGGGCCGTATTATCAATGGGCCTTATATGGGCCGTATAATCGATTGGCCAAACATGGGCCAAACAGACCGCATTATGGCCGTAAACGGGCTAGAGTTGGAATCATCCATTCATGGGCCGACCATAACGGGCCATCATTAATAGGCCGTATTTGATGACGCTATGAAATCGGCCCAACGTATTAACGGACCACAAACGAGCCGACTGTAACCACGGGCTGAATTTGGCCCACAAGCAGAAAATGATAGTAACGGGCCGTAAGTAAACGAATGCTGGAAATGAGCCCAAGAATAAATGGACTCTGAGAAGGCCGAAAGATAACATGGGCTGGAAATGTCCCAACAGAATAACGGGCCGTTAATGGGTATAAAGTGATACACTGTTCATTACGGGCCAGTTTCACCACGGGCCGTTAATGGGTGTAAAGTGATACACTATTCATTACAGGCCAGTTTCACCACGGGCCTTTAGTAGGCCAAGAGTTACATAGGGCCTCATATGGGACGAAAGACGTCATGGGCCATACATGGGCCAGAAGTGAAAATGGGATGGAATCATATTGGATGGCCCAGATGACGCTACTGGGCCTAATTCAGATAGGGCGTAACGGGCCTTGGGTTAGCGGGCTGTAAATGGGCTATATTTGAACAGGCCGTTAACAGGCTTTCCATGGGCCGGCCCGCCAGCTTTTGACCAAGTCAAATGGGTCGGCCTTTTCACAGGAATGGGCCTCTGTTGGGCCGTGCCACATGTCGATGTATCATAGGCGCCTATGTGACCCACTGACGAGCTGACACGTGTTTCGTCCGGCCAACTAGAATTTTACACGTGGAAAATTCCCATTGGTCGGGGCTGTTAATGGGTTATCGGATCCAAAACCCGACCCGATAGCTTAACAGCATTCCGTTATGGTGGATGCCACGTGTCGGTCACCCTTGACGAAAGCACTTCTGTGACACGCGATTTATCGTCATGGAAGTGGACACTTCCATGATGATAATTTTGGTAATGTCATGGAACACTTCTATGACAGCACAGGTATGACTATCTTGATTCTGTCATAAATTTGTCATGGATGTACATGCATGACAAAAAAAGCGACCTACTGTGACAAACACGTATCATCACGGAAGTGTATTTTTTTGTAGTGTGGGTCCGAGCTGTTAGCGGCAGTAACGTTTTTTTTCGCGAAATACAGAGGCCGTTTCGGTGGGTCCCAGATGTCAGGTGGAGGAAATCATTATTTTGCGCGTAATAAGGAGGCATTTCCTTGCGTGCGGCCGTGGACCCAGCTGTCAGCCTCTCCACGTACGCCACGCCGAGAGCACCAGGGCGGTGGACGACGGCGAGGCCTAGGAAGGGAACGACACGGAGGCAGGGAAGACTCGGCCGTTGTTTTTGTTTCCCACGCGGAGGGGAGTACGATTGTACGAGGGTTTACTGGTTCGTCTACCATCGCCGGAGAATAACAGCAGGTGTGGGGGAGTAGAGGGATGGCTAGGCCAGCGATGGGAGTACGGTGGGGCGGTGAGGCCTACACGGCAGCACAGCCGGCTGCGGGGAGGAGGGAACAGGCAGTCCCGCCGGCGCTTGTTTGAGCGGCTGGAGCAGGAAGAGCAGAGATTGAAGAAGCATGACGGCCATTGGATGGACATCCAATAGTATACATGCCATCTATGGAAAGCCTCAAATCTGTGGAAAACAGCATACAACCCATCTGCCATTATTTCAAATAATTTACAGCCCATTTGCTAATTCTTATGGGTTTTTTTGGAGCCCATATTCTTTATGTTAGCATTACAGCCCATATTGTGGCCACGGTTAAAAAATTATACGAAATTTTGCATATGTCGGTGCAGTCTGAACTATTTTTAATCCAGAAATTTCAAGTCACATTCAGACTGATTTTAAAAATAAATGTATATCAATATAAAATCCAATAAATTGTCCACGCATAAAAATCAATGCAATTTAAAATCTCGAAATGAAAAAAAGATATTTGAAAATAATGGCCGGTTTGATGTGTTTTAAAAATGTACAGCCCATTTCTCATTACTGATAGGCCATTTTCTCAGCCAGCCGAATGAAGCTCTCCTCGTCTTGAAAGATTTGCAGCCCAACAGGCCTGATAAAGCGACTTACTTGAAAAATCACAAAAGAACTGGGCTAGCCATTTTCAGAAAGAAAAAAAAACTACTGGGCTGGTCTGTGGTAAACATAAAAGAAAAGGCTGTCTAGACAGGCCAGAGTGTCCCGCATAGCCCAGTTGACACCCTGCTTCCGTCTCAAAAACAAATTAGATAAATGCCACTCCAATTATGGCGATTCATAAAAATGCCACTGCAATTTTTACAAACTTTGAAATACGCCACTGCAGTTTGCAAACTTTGAAAAACGCCACTCCAGACATCAAAAAATGCCACTAGAAATGGCATGAAATGGCATTTTTCAAAGTTTGGAAATTGTAGTGGCATTTCTCGGATACACCAGATTTGGAGTGGCATTAATCAAATTAACCCAAAACAAAAATAACTGGGCGAGCTGCTGGGTCCCTGGTGTCAGCCGCTCGTTGTGCAATTCTCTTGTTTATTGACTACGTTGACAATGGCATGGGACCCATATGTCAGAAATCCACTAGGAGGAGCCATTTTTTTATTGGCTTGAAATAAGGAGGCACTTGCTTGCGTACTGCCATGACCTTGGCGGGTCCCTACTGTCATCCTATCCACATACAGTACCAGTTAGTCGTGCTTCAAAACTGATCAGCACGCCATTAAAAAAAGGTCAATAACTAATGCGGCACCACGGGCCAATGCGGCCAGATCGCATTTTGCACGAGAAATTACACACCATGTTTCGTTGACATGTGGTCCCGTTCCAACATATCAGTGACACGACGGCGAGTAGTAGGAGTATTTCCGAACGGACGTGTAGGCCGGGGCGCCTCTTCGTGAACCGTGGAAAACTCGTAACCGTCCATCGACTCTTCGCCTTTCCCTCTCGATTTGGAACTGCTGTCGCACGCTCTTCCTCTCCCTCCTCCATTTTCCTTCAGCCCTTCACCCTTTCTTCTGCCATTGTTCGATCGTCTTCTCCATGGAGGGAACAGGCCGGAAACGACCCTGTTATTCTTGCCCCGATCTGAAAGATGACGTGGTGGAGGACCTCATTGATCAGTGCAACGTCATCACCTCGGCTAGCATGGCAGGTTCATTCAAGCCCATTCTCGACTCAACTAATAACATCATTACAAAGAACCCAAGAGTCAAGGAGCGGTTTGATCTCCCCTATCTTCTTCGCCGTGACCCTGATGACTGGCGTCGGCACGACGGAGGCCTCGCCTTGTGCCAGTTGATGACGCTTGATAATGATATGTATGCTGTTAAGATGCCATCGCTTGAGGGCAAGGCTTGGGCGGGTGCAAATGGAGATTGGGTTGTTTACATTGGGTCCAACTGCGAGTGGGAACTTGTGAATGTCTACACTCGTGACCGGGTTCTACTTCCAAAAATCTTAGCACACTGCCCAGAGGTTGGGCACACTGGTAATGTATGCACGTTCAAATACGATCATGGTGACTATCTTCTACGGAAGATAGAAATTTGTCGAGTTCCCAACCGCTCTTGGAATTACAACAACTATCAAGTTGTTGCTATCTTCGACAAGCTTGTTGCCGTCCTTCGTGGTTCGACTCGATGGATATTGCTCAAAAATCAGTTTCTGTACATGGATGAGTACTGTGATGCCATTCAATATGAGGGCCTTGTGTTTGCTGCCACCACTCGTGGCACTATTTTTGCATGGCATCCTAGTAGTTTCGGTACATTTGTCTTCCACCGTAATTATAATTGTTTCATCCACATGCATGCGGGTTAGCAAGTTTCCCTTTACTAATTAACCTTCTTCTTGTGTTTCCAAGGTCCTGTGAACATCCCACCACCTATACTTGAAAAAATTTATAACCAAGGGGGAGATGACGATGGTGATGATCACGAGCATGAGGACGAGCAGTGCCCATATACTCTGTGGCGCTTGGCAACTAATTCCGATGGATCACCTCTTCTTGTGTGTATACAGCCCACTAATGATGTTACTTCTAAGGAAGCAGGTGTAGTCTCCCATGGTCGCACTCTCCGGGCCTATTCCAACACCCGTTGCATGGTATTCAGGATGGATACTAGTGTGCTAGCGCCAACTCCTTCTCCCTGCACAGAATTGATAGTATTGGAGAAAACTCGCTCTTCCTTGGACAAAACTATCCGATGATGGTGAAAGGCGATTCAACTGTTGTTAACACATTTATGAGAAGCAACTGTGTCTATACCTCGGACATTAGGATGGTTCCCTACCCTGGTACTGATATAGTAGGCCGCTTCAGCCTGGATGATCAGTCCTGCGTTGGTCTCCAGATCGACAACGGATGGCCCGTCCCAGAGAATCACTTGTGGTTCAAAGCAAGTGTTTCCAACACCGCGGAATGGTTGAGTTGAAGTTCATTTCATGGCTTGTTATTTGTTGTGTGGTGAAAACTTTAGTATTTATAATGTATCCTCGTTGTCGATGTGGGTTCATGACCTGTTGTATGTAATAAAATGATATGCCTGTGATAAACTTACCAAATTTATGAATGGCTTTTGAGTCGCTTCTTTGAGTGAGTGGTGCGACGAGGCAAAAAACTATTTTTCGAATACATAATTGTACGTGCATTGCAATAGGTTATCGGATGAGGCCAATCAACAATAGTACACGCCACCACCACGACATCCATCTGACACCATATTATTTCTTGGAGTCCGTGCTAGAGCAATCTCTTCAACCTCGTCGTTTCTCTAACTTCAGCCATCGCGCGGTGGGCGGGGTGGGGGTTTGCCGATAGTCGGTTTCCTTAATTTGCGGTCCCACTTGTAAGGCCAACTCCAACGCACGACCCCAAACGCACCTTAGTTTTGCACGAACTCCAATGATAATTTTGACTAGAAAAGCAAGACCAAAGAAAACAAGAACCAGAAGAATACATTTTACTACTCCTGAAGTTGGATTAGTGCCTTCTCGATGCATTCACTGTTGATCTGCGGAGGCTCGATCTTGTGTCTATGCTAGCTAAAAGTGATAGAACATCTACTAAATTGTGCTCTATCAATATATGGATGTACTCTTCTCCCCAATACAAAAACTTGCATCCATTCTACTCCCTCCGTTGCACAATACATGCCTTCTATTTGTCAAAATATATATGTATCTAGACATGTCTTAGTATATTGGTACATCCATTTTTGGACAAATGGAAGTCAAGTATTTTGGAACGGAGGGAGTACACAATAAAATGTTTAAGTTAGCACAACTAGTCTAATCCGAGAGCAGAACCGAAGATTTGGTCGGGTTCTTCCTCCTTTTGCCGACACGTGGGACATCCAGCATCTTGGGTTGAGTTGTAAATAGAATCTTACTACTCTTGAGTAACTCCAAAAGCGGCCACCGAAGATCTTCATTGGATTTGTTTTTCATCACCAGCACGTTGAGGTGAAAGATGTGCAGGTTCAGTGGGTCCTCTTGCGTTTTCACTGACATGTGGGGCCGCATGTGAGCAAACAGACGATGGGCTCCGCGCGTCCGCTAGCTGGCTGAGAAGAGAGATAGAGGATGGCTGAGCATGGACTGCAGGAAATTTGTTCTACGTACCTCGATATAGGCTTGATATAGTGGGGTGGCATGGGCCATAAGTAGCATTCACGTCTAGCAGTACGACACACGCAACCCACACGAGTCCCATCTGACACCAATTTTCTTGGAGTCCATGCTACAGCCATCTCTTCTCCCTCCTGTTTTCTCAGCCATCGCGCGGTGGGCGGGGTGGGGGTTTGCCGCTAGTCGGTTTGCTCAACTGCGGTCCCACTTGTAAGTGAAAATGCAACACCGCACGCATTCCCGCTTGAGCGGCGTTCCGGACCAACTGTGTGCGAGTGCGACACAAACATGGCAGGCTTTTCCTTTTGAACTCGTAACATGTAAAATTTGGTTCTGCTCCATGGCGCGACCGATAGATAGAAAATAACGATTTTGCCTAGAGTAATGAGAAGTTTGGTTCTGGCGCTGTTCATGCATGGAGTACGTACGAAAATTATGAAGTTGATGCGAAAGGTAAGATAATTACTGTAGTATCATATACTACTACATGGATTTGACGGAAAGATAAAAATACATACGGATCCATCAACGTTCAACGACATCCTCACGCCCTAGTGCACCGGGTCACCAACCGACGTGTGAGGAGCAGCAGCATTGGCGGCAAGCTCAACGTGCTTCTGAATAGTGCCATCCAAGGTTTCCCTACACTCCAAGAAGGCCAGCATCCTATCATCCTCCTCTTACATGTAGTAGTCCTTGTGGAGGATTTGCGCATAGAAGTGGGTGATTATGTTGATGGTGTCTTGCTGCGCCAGGCGCTGCGCAGCGAGCGCGACCTCGAGGTGGACATTCTCCGGCGCGACGGCGGGCAGTCGTAGGGCCACCAGTGCGTCGAAGAGGTTGTTACCATAGTGGCCGTTGAGGGTGGCAGGCATCACAGAGCATGGGTGTGTCGGCTGGAGGCTTACGTCAAAGTCGTCCACAAGCTTCTTGACGACGGTGAACTTGTCGAGGAAACCAACGAGGACCTCGTCGAACAAGGAGACGAAGCTGTCGTCCAAGCGGCCCCTTGCCCTGGCAGCCTCAAGCAATACTACCTGGGTGCCGGGCCGCAGGCCGGCGTCGTGGACCATCTGGCACAGCCGGCTGATGCTCGCGCTCATCGCCTCCATGGGTCTAGCGTAGCTTCTAGTCAACTGATCTTGCGATTCGAGTGATCACTCAGCCCTTGGTTAGCGTGCGTAGGTGCGTAGGATTTCGTACTACTCCTCGGCCCTCTACTGCACCTGCCTTTGGCTGTATGATAGGTGGGCCAGCCACCCCCTGGGGCCACGTGTCATTCACCCAAAGGCAGTTGTCGTAAGTCAATGAAGCTGCGTCCCCCTCTGTGCCGGTGCAGTATAGTCATCTCATCGGACCTCTAGTTGGGTCCAAACGAGAGAAGTTTGATGTTTACTGGTTTATTGGTCCCCTTTGCATTTTGCGCCAAGTTTTGACCTTTGAATTAACTAATAAAATGTTAGTGCATGTAAACAAAAATGTTGTGTAAGTCACCTTACGAAAACCAAATAATCCCAAAATACTTAGGCACAGTGCATTAATTCCCTCCTTGTTTCTTATTTCGTGACATATCAACCAATGAGAGATGTGGGCCGTGCATGCTTTCAATGACTTGAGACTACCAAACATGACATGCAGTGTTTAGTTCATTGCATGTAATCCTATTAGTACTCTAGTTAGGAGTGGCAAAAAAACATTAAGTTCTCTCGCCGATAGGAATAAAACACCATGTATTTATTTAAAGAGGGAGTAGTACATTTTTGGTCACATGCATTACTAGATATTGCTAGTCAAATACTAAAATCCTGATGGACGTGGTAGTACTCCTAAATCCAGACGGTGGTGCTACTAGTACTAGTAGTAGTACTACCAATGTAGTAGTAGGAGTACTAGCACTGTACTACCCGTTGGTCAAATTATTACGTGCTGCTCCGCACAGTGAAGTGACAAGACCCTGCACCGGAGATGACACCTAAGTATAGGCGTCGTGTTCGACATACCATAGTCAGCCTCACCGTCTGCAGTCACTATCATCATGGCTGTAGAGCTAGCCTGCTTACAACTAGCCCTGTTCGACATAATTTCCCGTGCGTAGATGCCCGTGCATTGCACGGAACACCAAGATTGGGGGTGGACGGCTCCGGCAGCGGCCATCGCGCCAGATTTTTCCACGGCCTTCTACTCCTAGATGTGGTGGGGAGGAGATGAGGCTGATTGTGAGAGACAAGGAGTTGTTTGTAAATAGGGAACAAGTGCGGGCATCTTTTTGCAAAAATGGAGAAGCTTGGTTTGTATGCTTCAGATCTAGATCCGACGGCTATTGGTGAAAGATGGGAGACACAACATCATCACCAACTTAGGATGTGTTTGATTCGTAGGATTTTGAAAACGCAGGAATAGGACACTGCAATATTGCAAGTTTCAAACTGATATTACAAATGTTAGGAGTAATGCTACACCTACGAAGAGGGAATTACTAGGAAGTTTACGTACGAACTTTCGTTACTTTAGGTGGATGCATCATTATCGTACAAACTAAAATCCACCGCCCTAACAAGTCACTAATGGGCAAATAAGTTTTCGAGTCTCTGGCTACTTGATGTTTCAAAAACAAATTCAGCTTCTGCGGAGAAATGAGCTCCACCGTGTACCCACGCGGGTGTGGCTGGGCACGAAGCGTGAGTACATGCACGGTGCACCTATTCTCTTCTTGTATACGTACACCACCTACGTGGGGTTGTGTGAGAGAGATACAACCCTAGAGAGATATAGTCTGTGGGTTCTTGAGAATTTTTTTTGTGGGGGGGTGGGGGATCAATCAAAAAATTTAACATATGCAATGTGTGTGAAATAGAGTCCTGGATATAACATATATATAGAGGGGGCGATCCACGAGAAGAGAGTGGAGGTATCATCGGCTTGAGGTGTCCATAGAATCGAAGAGAGGGATGATGTGTGTGTGTGTGCGCGCGCGATCGATAAAGAGTGCCATCGAATTTGTGTGTGCCCACGTCAAAGATATAGAGTGGCTGGCCTACTGGAACGTGAGATGGGACATGTGCAGTTTGTCTCTGTGGCATGGATACCTACCTACAGCGCTCGACTATCGGTGTGTGGTGGGGGAAGAGGGAGGCCCAATTAACTATAGAGGTACAATGGCTGGTATATGTGTGGAGGAGGAGAGAGGCCTACCTCATATATTAAGGAGATCAATCTGCCTCATGTATTAAGGGAGATCGATCGACATCCATGCATATGTGTAGGAGATGAATAAGGTTGGGAGAGAGACAGAGCTAGAGTGTTGGAGGGGGTGGTAGTGGAGTTGCTTCTAACAAATGGTGGGATAGGCTTGCTAGACAAACGGAGGGCACACCCGCAATATAAATAAGAGAGGAGATGGCTGCTTGTTGTCTGTGCATGTGCATGTGAGAGACGAGTCAGGAGGCATGCACGAATGATGAGGGGGAACGATGTGGCTGTGGTAAGCAGACATAACTACATAGGAAGATCAATCACCCTTTGTAAGAGAAAGGAGAGACATAACTTGTGAGGTACGTCGATTGATGGGGGGTAGTTAAAGTCGATCTAGGTATATGTTGGGAGATCGATCGGTATACATGCATGTGTGTGTTTGAACAAATGAGGCACGAGGAGAAGGATAGAGAGAGAGGAATGCATGTAGGAGGTGGTACGAGAGGCATACTATATCGAGGGGGAGGAGTGTGCGAGTACGAGAACGATGAAAAGAGTGGTGGGAGTGAGGCATGGACGGTGACAAGAGAAGAGGGGAAGCTTGTGTTTGTGCTAGGCACACTTGGCTAGAGAGGCATATCGATCGATGTGTGTCGTAAAGAAGGAGCTGGGGGGGCCCACACACACCGTTGGTGAACGACCTAAAGTGAAAAGACGAATTTGCGCGATGGAGCTAGAGAAATGCTGAGGGAGGGTGAGAGGGATGTGGGTGTGTGCATGCACAAGAGAAAGTTAGCGCTAGCTACAAAGATAAGTGGGTTGTGTGGGTGTAAAAGACGAATAGAGATCATATATACTTCATTATAAAAAGCGAATTCGGATATTTGAAGAATTTATCATAGTGTTTCAAACCGACGGATGTGTGAATATATATAACGGTGATACACATGGTGTGGTTATGAACATGCTATACTACATTTAATATATTTTATCTCTACTCTTATAAAAAACGGAGTTGTTGATGATGGTGTGCCTGCCATCCTGCATTATAGGCCGTCTGATTTATATCTGGCGGATAGCAAGGAAACTATGATGGTTGAAGTTGGCAACAATCATGATTGTAGATTCTTATTGAAATAGAGAAATGAATTCAAATTTAGTTCGAATTGCAGCGGTAGTATAGACATTTGGAATGCACTAAAATGTTGGTATGAGTAGGTTACATGCATTATACAGCAAGAGAAAAAATTTAATCGGACATAACATGGATTCATACTCCCTCCTTCCATCTATATAGGGCGCAATGAGATTTTTAAGACCGCCTTTGACTATTGACAAGATTAATAGTATATGACATGCGCAATGTGAAAATTATATCATTGAAAGAACCTTCCACAAACGAATTTAACGGTGTGCTTTGTGTAAGTTGCATGTCATATATCATTGCTCTAATATTTGGTCAAAGTTAGCATCGAAAAACACATTAGGCCTTATATAGATGGAAGGAGGGAGTAGCTTTGAATAGCATTTGTATAGTAAAACGGGGCAAGACTCTCTCTTTGTGTGGTGTGAATAGTTTTATTATTTTTGTTTTCTTTTTGGTTGAGGGAAGTGCGAATTGATTTGGTACGTACAAGTACAATATTACTACACGTTAGGCTTGTCCCTAAAAATCAACCCGTGTCTTGTTATATCCCGAAAATTCACATATCATGCTCCCAAAACTGGCACCTTCACAACCCGCGCCTTGCTATCCGGAAATTACAACGCGCGCGAAAACTCCCTCCAGCTGCCAAATCCCGACACGTGAAATCCCCCTTCTAACCCTGAGCCAAAAGGGCCGCTAGTTCAAATCGGTGGGGGGTACTTTTGTAACACATCCTACATTTTGGAGAAGCGCGTTCCTAAGTCATGTGTCACCCTCTCCCATCGCCCCCTTTTCGCCATTCGAAATCCCAGGCCACCATAACCTCTTCGCTCCAGCCGCGAAACCCCATGCTCCTCCATCCGCCACGTCACCGCTGCCCAGCCGGAGCCTCTTCCCTGACGATGTCGTCCACCGCAACAGCTCGACGTCCCTCGTCCACCTCCCCGGATGAGGATCCGTCGTCCATCTCGCCGTCCCGCCGGTTCAGACGCCCCGTCCTCCACCTCCAAGGAGCTGATCCGACGATTGCCTCATCTATCGTGGCTGCTCCATCCCCACAGCGCCGCCTAAACCGGCTCCACCAGAACCACAACATCCTCACCGACTCCTCGGACGAAGCCGAGGCCTACTCGGCGCCACCAAAGAGGTTGTACACTCTTCGCATCGCACCTTCTCCTTAACTCGACCTCCCGGCGCCGACGGTGCTCCATCCCGCACCCCCATGGAGCGGCTACCTTGAAGCCGGCGCCGCAGGTGACATCTCCACGGCGGCTCTCCCCCAGTGCGAGGCCCCTTCGGCGGCGGCGTCCATACCAGCCGGATCTGCTGCTGCTCTGGCTCTCGCTCGATCGCTCGCTCGCCCAGCTGCTGCTGCTGCTCTCCCCCTCGCTCGTGATGATGCTCTGCTCCGATTAAGCCACACTTCAGTGGACTGAATCGACTTTTGGGTCAGTCGATTT
>NC_041392.1:277897077-277958954 GCF_002162155.2 Triticum dicoccoides | reverse complement strand
GAGTTAAGGAAGAACCACCCACAGCGGGGACGGGGGCTCGCCGGAGAGGTACCCCACTATCTATCTTAGGGTTCAGGGTGGGGGCGGGGGGCCTAGAGGGCTGGCCGGGGCGGCGGTGGCGAGTCTTTTCGGGGCGGCGAGGCGGCGCTGGGGTCGGCGGTTCGGCCAGTGGTGGCTGGCGGCTCAGGGGGGTGCAGGTTGAAGTTGAATTGCAAGCCCTCCCTAAACTACATGTCAAGTGCCTCTCTGCTACCATTGCGTTCAGTTTCGACAGTAACATTCAGATTCCACAGTAAATTTCAGTTTCGACAGTTAAGTTCAGAGTCAACAGTTTTTACCTCATCTGTTGTAGTCAGGTGGTTTTTTGTGATGTTAATTTTACATCCATTTTACATCATCTATTGGAGATGCTATTAGAATCCCACTTGAGATTGACGATGTCTGTCTTGTGCTGCTTCAGCCTTGATGTCTTACGGCTCACCGGAGCTGCTCCAACGACAGAACGATCCATCACAACAGAGCAGTGCCATGGACGCCGTCTACAGATTCCTCAGATCTTCCTCCACACCTCCGACGGCCACCTCTGCCTCAACTGCTTCAGCGGCCAACCCAATGATGCTGAGGTCGACACGGCTACGGCAAAGAGGTTGTACACTTGTTGCATCACTTATTACTATACATTCACGTCGATCCATTAGGGCTATTTCGGTTCAACGGAAAAACATTGAACCACTGGTTGTTACCATCACTCTAAATTTCTGCATGCTCTCCTTACATAATCTCACCATATTTTTTTCGTATGCATGTCAGATATTGTACACAGTCATGCTGAACATGTAGAGAAAAAGAGAAGAGTTTTGCGCGGCAATACAATGTCATGCAGACATCGCTCCATGGTGGGTTCAATGGCAAACCCACCCCACCCCTCTCTAGATTGTAATCTAGAGGAAGATATCCGTTCTGAGGCGGATTCGGACGCCGCTGACCACTCCTATTTACCCCCAAGGTGTTTGCTCTACCTTGGCATGATGATGTTAGTCATATCATGCATATGTTGCCTTGCAGTGCCTACTTTTGACATCATATATGTCATCTGCTTAGTTTAGACATGTTCTGTAATGCCACCTGTTTAGTTTCTATATCATATATGGGAATTATGCAGTCTCATGTCTTTTAGCTAGCCATAATATATGTGAAATGTGCAATGCCATCCTGTTTAACCAGGCATCATATATTTGAATGATATCTTGCCCATCCTTTTCTTCATTACATTTCCATTTGTCGACAATGTTTGTACTTTAAAATACTCTTCCTGTGAATCAACCATTTGGGTGGGAGATGGAAAAATCTGGAGTGAAAACAAGGCCTTCAGAGCAGACAGTGCTACCTGTCGAAGCAGATCTCTTGTTGGGTCCCAATAGCTCCTTAGAGATGGACTCAGAGACAGATGACCAGTCCTATTCCCCCACTGAGGTGTATGCTCTAACTTGGCACGGTTATACTGCTCATATCATGCATACGGTGTCTTGCATTGCATAGTTTAGACATCATATACACAATATTCAACACCATGTTCTTAGTTCATACATCATATCGAATGCCCTCTGTTTAGCATATAAATCACATATGTGAATTAAATGATGCGATCCTGATTACTTAGATAACATGTAGGTGAATTATGCCATGCGATCCTGTTTAGTTATTCATCATATCTTTGAATTATGTTATGCTATGCTATCCAGTTTAGATAGACATCATATATGTGAAATTATGTCATGCTATCCGTTTTAGTTAAACAATATACATGTCAACTATTTCATGCCCTCTTTTTTCCACACTATCTATTGCATCTGTCTCTCATACAATGTCTGTACATTCAACTATGTTTCCTGTTTATCAGCCATTTGAATTGGAGCGGGTGATGCCAGTATCTAGCGGACTAAAAACACGGTCTTCAAATAAAACAGTGCTACCTCTTGGTGGAGATAGCACCCCGGTTGTACATGCACAAGAACCAGCCCTACCACACATAAACCAAACTCTCGCAGATTGTACCCCTAATACGATGGACAGAGAACCAGCTTCACCCAATCTAACCCCAACCCCAGCCGATAGTAACCCAGTTCCTGTTGACACAGCACCATCTCCACCACAGAGCTCCCAAACAAGAGCAGTTAGTAAGGCAGCTCCAGTGCCCAAAGGGCCAGTACTATCACGGTGAACCCCAACTCCACCAGTTAGTACGCCTATTCCAGTGGAGGAAGCACAACCAGCTAGTCGTAGTTTAGCATCTATCGCATTTGATGTTGTTAGGTCCTATGTGCGTATCTTCCCATCTTGGAAATATTATACTAAAGATGAAGGAAAATGCCAGTTGCAGGTGTTTGTCCAGGAGTTATGTGTAAGTAATGTTATTCATGGCAATTACTTTGCTTCGTCCCATACATCCTACCTCCATGATGGTTATAATACAGCAAATTTTCCCATTTTTCTCTATAGGAAGGACCGATTTGGAAACACAGGATGAGGTAACCTGTGCTAATATCTCTACTATCTTCAAGAATGCTTGGTGGCAGTATCAGAATTACCTGAAGAAAATGTACTTCACCGGCAAAGAAACTCATCAAATTCCCTTACGTTCTCCTGAGACACATTTACTGGACGATGACTGGGAATGCCTTGTTCTGTACTGGTCCCGAACCAAGAATGTGGTAAGGTCTATGAGCTCATTTTCTATTTTTAAGTATTATATCCTGCGTCTTACTATACTCTGTTCATGTAGAACAAGTGCCTAAACCTGAAGCACAACTGTTCTAATTTAAGATTCCATTGCTACCATAGGACATAGATATATGTTTGTTTGATGCTTTTATTATCTACTAGTACTTGGCAATAGAAGACTTGGTGGTTTAATCCTGTCCACCTTACTAATGAACTGGTTCAACGAAATGAGTTTCAGTACATGCTAAACTTGTTATGTGTCTGCTTGTTTCTTCTTTTAGAATAATGACAGAATATTGGGGAAGAGTGCCTTATTAAGCAACGGTAAAGGAAGTAATGCAGATAAGATTCAGGATAGTGACACATCCTATCTTGGTTTAGTGTTGGAGTTACTGGCCACTACCGCTTGCACAAGCTATTCAAACTCACTCTCTGAATCAGTTCGGTTTCTTGAGTCTCAACTACGAGCTGAAAGACATCGATCAGCAATGCTGCGACAAGAAGCGGAAGGACCGCGGAAGTCCCTGGAGCATTCAGATGCATACTTTCTGGTGCAACAATAAGCGTTGGAGGATTTTAGCGCCAAACAGGACAAAGCTAATCAGCTTGCTAAGCTTATTGCCAGCATGGTGGATACCCAGGATAACGTTTCTTGAGCTCTTCTGAAGTTGTTTCAGTTATGCTCTTGTTTTGCTGCCACGTTTATTTGCACTGGTGGCCAATTTTGACGGCCAGTGTATATGATATGCTGCTTTGTTCCCTATATTTCCACTGGTGGCGAACTTTGATGCCCAGTGGATGTAATATGTGTAATAGCCGTGATAGCCTAGCGTTAGTTGCTTGCTTATTTATTTCCTTGTTGTCTTTTTTATTTGTTTGCTTGTAGTCATTGCAGTTCTTTTTCCGCGGCTAACAAGTGGCTGCAATAACCTATTTTTTTAAAACTAGGCCACAATAACCATGGGCTAATATTTACTGTAGTGACACTGGGCCGGTCTGTAGAAATAGTGGGCCTTCTATGGGCCGTAGAAATAGTAGGCCTTCTACGGGCCGTAGAAACAATGGGCCTTCTACGGGCCGTATCATCAATGGGCCTTATATGGGCCATATGATCGATTGGCCAAACATGGGCCAATAACAGGCCGCATTATGGCCGTAAACGGGCCAGAGTTGGAATCGTCCGTTCATGGGCCGACCGTGATGGGCCATCGTTAATAGGTCGTATTTGATGATGCTATGAAAACGGCCCAACGTATTAACGGACCACAAATGGGCCGACTATAACCACGGGCTGAATTTGGCCCACAAGCAGAAAATGACAGTAACGGGCCATAAGTAAAGGAATGCTGGAAATGAGCCCAAGAATAAATGGGCTGTGAGAAGGGCGAAAGATAACATGGGCTGGAAACGTCCCAACGAAATAATGGGTCGTTAATGGGTATAAAGTGATACACTCTTCATTATGGGCCAGTTTCACCATGAGCCGTTAATGGGTGTAAAGTGATACACTGTTCATTACTGGCCAGTTTCACCACGGGCCGTTAATAGGCCAAGAGTTACATAGGGCCTCATATGGGCCGAAAGACGTCATGGGCCATACATGGGCCAGAAGTGAAAATGGGCTGGAATCATATTGGATGGCCCAGATGACGCTACTGGGCCTAATTCGGATAGGGCGTAACGGGCCTTGGGTTAGCGGGCTGTAAATGGGCTATATGCGAACATGCCGTTAACAGGCTTTCCATGGGCCGGCCCGCCACCTTTTGACCAAGTTAAACGGGTCGGCCTTTTCATAGGATTGGGCCTCTATTGGGCCGTGCCACGTGTTGACGTATCATAGGCGCCTATCTGACCCACTGACGAGCTGACACGTGTTTCGTCCCGCCAATAAGAATTTTACACGTGGAAATTTCCCATTGGTCGGGGCTATTAACGGGTTATCAGATCCAAAACCTGACCCGATAGCTTAACGGCGTTCCGTTACGGTGGATGCCACGTGTCGGTCACCCTTGACGAAAGCACTTCTGTGACGCGCGATTTATCGTCATGGAAGTGGACACTTCCATGATGATAATTTTGGTAATGTCATGGAACACTTCTACGATAGCACAGGTATGACTATCTTGATTCTGTCATAAATTTGTCATGGATGTACATGCATGACAAAAAATGCGACCTACTGTGACAAAAACGTATCATCACGAAAGTGTATTTTTTTGTAGTGCAGGGCCGCAGCGGATCGGACCGAGCCATCCGATCCATTGCACGCCGCGATGCAGAGCCTCCGCATCCCCATTGGCACCGACGTCGACGCCACCAACGTCGCTGAGGCCCGAACCCAGCTCAAGGAAAGGCGCTAGCAGATGCTAGACCTATCCGAGACGCTCGCTGCCACTCAGCGTCGCCTGGACGCCGCTCAGCTGGAGCGCGATGCCGCCTACGGATTCACGCCCGCCGCGGCCGGGCCAAGCCGGGTCGCCGATGTGCGTGCCCAGGGAGGAGCGATCGGCCAGGCCCTCGGCGCCGTCCCAACCGTCTATGAGACCCCAGCGAAGAACATGCGCGCTGCCCAGGCAGCTGCAGCCGGCCTGGACCAGCTCGCGTGTGAGGAGCTGAAAGAGCGCATCGGGCGGATGTGCGAACTCCTCCACGCCGCCAACACCCAGCAGGACCGCCTCAACCAGCTCGCCAAGCCGGCGAGATCCGGCTCCGCCCGCCTTGGCGGGCCCAACGAACTTCTACACACTGCTTCCTCACCACCCGGCGAGGCGCACTCCGGCCGAGCCCGGACTCGGCGCGACCCGGCCGCTACAGCCGTCGGTGGATTGGGCGACGAGCCCGTCCTAGACATCTAGTGCGGACCCGGCCAGCATGGCCGGCGTCCGACTCCAACCGACCCGGCCCCCTGTGGCCTAGCCGCAAGTCGACTCGGCCCACGCGCCATCGACGACGCCGACACTCGCCACCGCCTCGATCAGCTCGCTCACTCCCTGGAGGTGGAGGTGAGCGGCGCTATCGGGCCGGCGTGCTTCAGCCCACGCATCCGGGAGGAGCCCTTCCCCAAAGGATTCATGCTCCCCCGCGACACCCCCAAGTACAATGGGACAGTGAAGCCAGAAGACTGGCTCACCGACTACACCATGGCCATTGGCATCACTAGTGCCAATCGTCGTCTCGTCGTGCGCTACGCACTGGTCATGCTCCAAGGGTCGGCCCGCACGTGGTTGAATAGCCTGCCGATGGGCAGCATCAACACGTGGGTGGACTTCGAGGAAGCCTTCGTCCGCAACTTCACGGGGACCTACAAGCGACCCGGCCGCCCTAGCCAGCTCGCCATGTGCGTGCAAGGGCCTACGGAGACTGGTCGCGAGTACCTCGCATGCTGGACCGAGCTTCGGAACAGCTGCGAGGGCGTCCATGAAGTCCAGGTGATCCAGTACTTTGTCAGCGGGTGCCGAGACGGCACCCTCCTCAAGCACAAGCTCTTATGCTCCGAGCCGGCCACCATGGCCGCGCTCATGGTGACGGCGGACAAGTACGCCAATGCTGACTCCGCCATGAAGATCTAGGTGGCACTGGATGAAGCCGGCAAGGAGAAGCCGGTTCCCCCTCTGAAGCCGGCCGGTGAAAGCAATCAGCAGCAGCATCACCAAAACAACAAGCGCAAGGCCGATCAGCTGGCGCCGCGACACGACAACCGGCTCATCGCGGCCACCGAGCCCGCGGCGGACCCGGCGGCGAAGCGCCGACAAACCGGCAAGATGGCGTGGCAACCCGCCATGAGCTTCGAGCAGATGCTCGACGCCCCCTGCAAGCACCACAGTGGCGCAAGACCCTCCACGCACATGCTTCGGCAGTGCGCATCACCAAGCGCATCATGAGGGCCGACGTCCCGCCCCCTCCGGCTCGGGCTCTAGGCACGGGACAGCCGCCTCCGCCTCCACCGCCGCCTCTAGCTGGCGGCGCGATGCGCGACCACGCCTACCTGGACCAGAACATGGCCTACGTCGTCTTCACCAGCCTCAGCAACGACAAGCGCAGCGAGC
This sequence comes from Triticum dicoccoides, assembly GCF_002162155.2. Classification (NCBI taxonomy): domain Eukaryota; kingdom Viridiplantae; phylum Streptophyta; class Magnoliopsida; order Poales; family Poaceae; genus Triticum; species Triticum dicoccoides. Next base: position 277,952,187 of record NC_041392.1, on the reverse strand, counting down.
GCCTCCTTCGACAGGAGGTGAACACCGTCGTCCCAGCCAAGCCAGAGTTCATGCATTGGTCGGATCGCCCGATCACCTGGACCCGGGAGGATCACCCGGCAGTCATGCCGAGTCCGAGTGGTTACGCCCTCGTCCTCAACCCCACCATCATCGCGCGGCGCACATGCAAGTTCTCCAGAGTCCTCATCGACGGCGGCATCATCATCAACATCGTCTACCGCGACACAATGACCAAGCTCGGCCTCAAGGCTGAGGACTTGGAGCCGACCCGAACGATCTTCCACGGCATCGCGCCCGGCCTCTCCTGCAACCCCATTGGCCGGGTCCGGCTAGATGTCCTATTCGGGTGACAGCAGCAACTTCCGGCGCGAAACGATCTGGTTCGAGGTGGTGGACCTGTCCAGCGCGTATCACGCGTTGCTGGGCCGGCCCGCAGTCGCCAAGTTCACGGCGGTTCCCCACAACGCGTACCTGAAGATGAAGATGCCGGATCCCAAGGGCCTCATCACCATCACCAGCGATTACCGCAAGTCCCTAGAGTGCGCCCGAGACGACGCCAAGTTGGCCGAGTCGCTGGTCATTGCCGAGGAGCAGCGCCAGCTCGACCGTATCGTCGCCCTGGCAGGCGAGGCCTTTGCCGCGTCGATCCCGACCCCGGACCCGACCGACGAGGCCGCCTTCAAGCCCTCCAAGGAGACCAAGAAAGTGAAGCTCAACCCGGAAGACCCCAGCTGCAGCAAGTACGTGGTCATAGGCGCCCGCCTCGATAACAAATAGGAAGGCGAGCTCGTCGACTTCCTCCGTGAGAATCGGAATATCTTTGCATGGACCCCGAAGGACATGCCGGGTATCCCGAGGAAGTACGCCGAGCACAAACTTCGCGTCCGCAAGGATGCCAAGCCTGCCCGTCAGCCCCTACGATGATTTTCCGAAGAGAAGAACCATTGGTGAAGAGGTCGCTAAGCTTTTGGCGACCGGCTTCATAATGGAAGTGTCTCACCCCAAGTGGCTGGCCAATCCAGTCCTCGTCCTGAAGAAGAACAAGACCCGGAGCATGTGTATCGACTACACCAGCCTCAACAAGGCCTGTCCCAAGGATCCGTTCGCCCTCCCGTAGATCGACCAAGTCATCGACTCGACCGCCGGGTGTGAGCTCCTGTCCTTCCTGGACGCTTACTCCGGCTACCACTAGATCAAGCTGGACCCGTACGATGCCCTGAAGACGTCCTTCATCACGCCCCTTGGGGCATATTGCTACATCACCATGTCGTTCGGCTTGAAGAACGTCGGCGCCACCTTCCAGCGCTGCATGCAGAAATGCCTGCTGCCGCAACTCGGCCGCAATATCCATGTATACGTGGATTACATCGTGGTGAAGACCAAGCAGCACCTCACGCTCCTCGACGATTTGAAGGAAACCTTCACCAACCTCCGCGAATACAAGGTCAAGCTTAACCCGGAAAAATGTGTCTTTGCCGTCCCGGCCGGAAAGCTACTCGGCTTCCTCGTCTCGGAACGCGGCATTGAGGCGAACCCGGAGAAGATCAAGGCCATCGAGCGCATGCGCAAGCCGGCTCGGCTGTGCGATGTCCAAAAGTTCATCGGATGCTTGGCCTCAGTCAGTCGGTTTCTAAGCCGTCTAGGCGAAAGGGCGCTACCCTTGTACCAGCTGATGAAGAAGACGACCCCGTTCGAATGGAACAGCAAGGCAGACGAGGCCTTCCAAGACCTCAAGCGCATGCTCTCCACCGCACCAGTCCTGGCCGCGCCGACCGACAAGGAGCCGATGTTGCTCTACATAGTCGCGACCTCGCGGGCAGTCAGCACGGTGCTGGTGGTCGAGCGACCAGAGAAGGGCAAGATCCAAGCCGTCCAGCACCCAGTCTACTACCTGAGCGAGGTGCTCTCCATCTCCAAGCAGAACTACCCGCACTACCAGAAGATGTGTTACAGCGTGTACTTCACCGCGAAGAAGCTGGAGCAGTATTTCCAAGAGCACGTTGTCACCATGGTTAGCACGGCGCCTATCGGAGAAATCATCGGGTGCCGGGATGCCTCTGGCCGGGTTGCCAAGTGGGCGATCCAGCTAGCCGGCCACACCATCCTCCATGAGCCCCGCACCGCGATCAAGTCTCAAGCCCTAGCCGACTTCCTCGTCGACTGGACCGAGACCCAGTACTTGCCGCCGCCTCCCGACTCGACGCATTACCGCATGCACTTCGACGGGTCCAAGATGCGACTCGGCTTGTGTAACGCCCTCGATGCGGCTATATCTCCCATGTGTCGAAGCACGACTTAGAGGCATAACCGCATTGGAAGCAATGTCGCAAGTGAGGTAATGTTCACACAACCCATGTAATACATAAGGGAAAGAGATACATAGCTGACTTACAATCGCCACTTCACACAATTACATGAATAAAGCATTACATCAACCAAGTACAATCAGGGCCCGACTACGGAGCCAAAATAAAAGAAGAACCCCAAGTGCGACAAGGTCCCCGATCGACCCCAACTGGGCTCCACTGCTGATCAACTAGAACAAAACAACACAAAGGACAAGATCTTCATCGAGCTCCTCCTGAGCTTGGTTGCGTCATCTGCACGGACTCATCAGCACCTGCAAGCTGGTTTTGGAAGTATCTGTGAGCCACAGGGACTCAGCAATCTCGCACCCTCACGATCAAGACTATTTAAGCTTATGGGTAAGGTAAAGGTATGAGGTGGAGCTGCAGCAAGCGACTAGCATATATGGTGGCTAACATACGCAAATGAGAGCGAGAAGAGAAAGCAAAGCACGGTCGATAAAAGTATGATCAAGAAGTGATCCTAAAACAACCTATGTCAAGCATAACTCCAACACCGTGTTCACTTCCCGGACTCCGTCGGAAAGAGACCATCATGGTTACACACGCGGTTGATGTATTTTAATTAAGGTCAACTTTAGGTTTTCTACAACCGGACGTTAACAAATTTCCATCTGCCCATAACCGTGAGCACGGCTTTCGAAAGTTCAAATCCCTGCAGGGGTGTCCCAACTTAGCCCATCACAAGCTCTCACGGTCAACGAAGGAATAGACATCCTCCCGAGACATTCCGATCAGACTCGGTATCCCGGTACAACAAGACATCCTCGACAATGGTAAAACAAGTCCAGCAAAGCCGCCCGATGTGCCGACATCCTGATGGGAGCGGCACATATCTCGTTCTCAGGGCAACACCGGATGAGACATCCTACGAGTAAAATAGCCCTCAAGTTTCCCCGAGGTGGCCCCGCAGTCTACTCAGTTCGGACCAACACTTAGACAAGCACTGGCCCGGGGGGGGGGGGTTAAAATAAGATGACCCTCGGGATGCGCGACTCCCAAGGGAAAAAGGCTAGGTGGCGAATGGTAAAACCAAGGTTGGGCCTTGCTGGAGGAGTTTTATTCAAAGCGAATTGTCAAGGGGTTCCCAATATAACCCAACCGCGTAAGGAACGCAAAGTCCGGGAACATAACATCGATATGACGGAAACTAGGGCGGCAAGAGTGGAACAAAACACCAGGCATAAGGACGAGCCTTCCACACTTTACTAAGTATATAGATGCATTAATTAAATAAGATATATTGTGATATCCCAACAAGTAAACATGTTCCAACAAGGAACAACATCTCCATGATCCAACGAGGAACAAACTTCAATCTTCACCTGCAACTAACAATGCTATAAGAGGGGCTGAGCAAAGCGGTAACATAGCCATTCAACGGTTTGCTAGCACAAGGTGGGTTAGAGGCTTGGTTTAACAATATGGGAGGCATGATAAGCAAGTGGTAGGTATCGCAGCATAGGCATAGCAAAAGAGTGAGCAACTAGCAAGCAAAGATAGAAGTGATTTCGAGGGTATGGTCATCTTGCCTGAAATCCCGCAAGGAAGAAGAACGAGTCCATGAAGAAGACAAACGGAACGTAGTCGAACGGATCCTCACACACACGACGTTATCGGAACCAACCCGAAGAAGCAACACCAGAAAGAAACAAACAATCATGGTAAACAACCATCACATAATCATGGCATGAGGTGAAGCATAACAAAACTATACCCATTTAAACAGTTTAAATGGGGCCGGATATAATAAACAACAAAACCGGTAAATCTCCATATGCATTTAGCAACTTGGTACGACAACAATTTTAAACATTTAAATGTTATTATCATGATGCGCATGACATGTTCAAGTTTATGCAATTTTTATTAGAAGTTGACAAGAGCATTAGGAAGCATTTGTCACCGTAGTAGAAAGAAAGGGGTGCCACGGCAACATTCCGGATGATCCGACAACACACGGAGATACCGGTGCAAAAGGAAAAGTGACGGGAGCGTGACATGCGATAGAAGGTGGGGTGATCCCGGCAACCGGGTTCCCATGGGTCGACGACGGTGACAAGCGAGGGAAACATCTAACGATCACGGGAGGATACAACATCCAAACATGCATCTCAAACTACACATTCATTCGTCCATGGGTCATCATCTCGGCGGTTATACCTTCCAGGTGCATTCTCGGAGCGGTTCGGGTTCGTAGAGGAAGTAGAGGAAGTAGTCGTTCACGGCGACGGTAGTTGTACACGGGCCTTCGGCCATGGAAGTAGTCGTACAACGTTTTTGTAGAGGGACTTGGTCTTGCGAAGAGGTACTTGACGGTAGTGGTACTTGACGCGTTCGAGGGTCGTCGGTAGATGTACTTGTCGCATCGCCGGGCGTAATCGTGCATGTGGGTCTTGTCGAGTCCGTTGGGGGTATTTTGCGTTTTGAGGGGAGACGGTAGTGGAACTTGGCGAAAATCCGAGACGGTCTTGCCGAACCGTAGTGTTACTGGGCGAGATCGCAGCCACGGTAGTCTTCGGACTTGGTTCTCCCGCACATGCTCCACGGGTCCTGGGGGAACTCGGCGATGGCCATGGCAAGGGGGCGGCTGCAGCAGCAAGGCAAGGAACGGGATGGCAGGCGCGAGAAGCGGCGGGTCGGCGAGGCAACCGGCGAGGGGGAGAGCTCGGCCGGATCCAAACAAGGAGGCAGGCCGGCGGCAGGGCAAACGGCGGCGGCTTGGCGAGGGACTTGGCGCTGGAGCTTCAGACGAAGCAGGGCGCGACAGCAGCAACACAAGGGCTCGAAACAGAGGCAACGGCGGCGGCTTGCTGCTGGCGATGCGGGGCGACGGCCGCGGTCAATGCGAGACGCAGGCGAGCGGGTGCCTCGTCCTCTGCTCGTCAGGAAGCAGAGCAGCGGCGGCGTCTTGGCGCGGCTCCACGCCGGTGGAGGCGCAGGAGAGGAAACAGGAGCAGAGGGGCGGCGGAGCTCCTGGTGGTGGTGGTCGACGCCGGCGGGCGCGCTTGCTGGAAGGAGGGGCGCTCGGGAGGAGGCAGAGGGGAACGAGATGAGGGCGCGGCGTGGGTTGTGATCACCGGCGGCGACCTGACGCGGCGACGGGATGGCGAGGTGGAGGCCGAGGGGATCGGGCATAGAAGGTCTCGGGCGCGGGCGCTCCTCTCCTGTGAGATGTGTGCGGCGGCGTAGGAGGGACTCGAGGGAGAGGCAAGGGATCGAGAGAGAGAGGGCTAGCGAGCGAGGGGATCGGGCTAGGGTTATGGAACTGGTGGGGGCGGCTGGGCCTTGGAGCCGGCCCAGTGGGAAGGGCGCCAGCTGGGCCTTGGCCAACTGGTGCGGCTGCTGGGCTCCCTCTCCTTTCCAAAATCTTCCTTTCCTTAAATTATTGTTTATATAAATAAACAGTCAATAAAGGGGAAAATCCAGGGGTTTTTGGTTAGGAATATGAGATATATAAAAATATATCTGGAACCCTGGATTTATGTAGGGTTTGAATAAATTGCTCCAGCATTTTTAGAAGGTAGGAAAATAAGTAGAGTTTGAATTATTTTCAAACTTCAATCATTTTTGAACCTGACCAAAACAACTTCGAATGGGATGAAATCTGACAGAGAGGGTGTAGGAAAAAGGCAAGATTTATAGGGAAAAGATGAACATTAATGGAGGAGGAATAAGGTCGATTGCAAAGACATGAAAAACGAAGGAAGTGGGAGGGATGATGCATGGGTATGGCTTGAGAGAGAGATGACAAGGAAAATATATGAAGTTAAGTCGGATAGAAGAAGAGTTGAAGAGTAATGCAATTGTGTGATGGGTGATTCCAAGTTAATGGGATATTTAATATAGCTCCCTAATATTGGGAGGATATGTTATAAAGAGAAGTCACTCTTCCCTCGATTTAAATGGATCGAAGATCCACACAATTTATTTAGTTGAGATGCAAAAGATTTATGAGATGATGGCATGATGACATGATGCAATGCAAAATAAAAGGGCAAGCACAAATGAAACAAAAGACGAAACCCGGAAACCCTGGAAGGCACCTGGCACAACGGTCTCAGGGCGTTACAGCTTGGGGGCCGGCATCGTACTATCATCACCGAAGGGTGACCGGCTCCGCTATGTGCTCCAGATCCACTTCGCCGCCTCCAACAATGTCGCTGAGTACGAAGCCCTTGTGCACGGCCTCCGTCTTGCCAAGGAACTTGGCATCCGGCGCATCCTGTGCTACAGCGACTCGCACCTGGTGGCGCAGCAGTGCTCCGGCGAATGGGACGCCCGCGACTCCAACATGGCAAGCTACCACTTCCTCGTCCAGAGGCTATCCGGGTCCTTCGAGGGATGCGAGTTCCTCCACGTCCCGCGCGCGGAGAATGAAGCAGCGGACACGCTCGCCAAGATCGCCTCGTCACGACAAGCCATCCCGTCCGGCGTCTCCCTCGAGCACCTGTGCAAGCCGTCCATCAAGCCATCACCAGACTCCGAGTCCATCCATGTACCACACGACCCGGCCGCACCTCAACTCGGCCCGGGGACTACTGAACCCGGCCCAGGGGCTGCTCAGCTCGACCCGGCCACCATCGTCCCGGACCCGGCCGTCGCCATCACCGACCCGGGGGCTGCTCAACCCGGCTCGGGGGCTGCCAACACGGAACCCACCCTGGTGGCCGTCTTTGCCGTGGTTACGGCTCCATCTTGGGCCCTCCCAATATCAGAATTATTGGAGAACGGGGTTCTCCCCATGGATGAGACCGAAGCTCGGCAAGTGCAGCGCCGGGCATCCGCCTACAGCATCATCAACAACGAGCTCGTCAAGCACAGCTCCACCAGCGTGTTCCAGCGCTGCGTCGAGCAGGAACAGGGCATCGACATCCTCCTCGACATACATCAAAGCGAGTGCGGGCACCATGCCGCATCACGACCCTTGGTGGCCAAGGCGTTCCGCCATGATTTCTATTGGCCCACGGCCCTCCAAGATGCCGAGTGTGAGGGATGCCAGCGCTTCAGCAAACGCAGCCACTAGCCAGCGTCAGCACTCTGCACCATACCGATCGCCTGGCCCTTCGTGGTCTGGGGACTCGACATGGTGGGACCGTTCAAAAACGCTCGAGGCGGCATGACGCACTTGCTGGTGGCAGTGGACAAATTCATCAAGTGGATCGAGGCAAGACCAATCAAGAAACTGGACATGCCAACAGCCGTCCGGTTCATCAAGGACATAGCGGTGCGCTACGGCATGCCGAATCGCATCATCACCGACAACAGCGCCAACTTCGCCAAGGGCGCGCTCGAGCAATACTGCTCTGTCTCCGGCATCCTCCTCGACCTGGCCTCCGTTGCGCATCCGCAGTCCAATGGGCAGGTCGAGCAGGCCAATGGACTCATCCTGTCCAGCGTCAAGCCGCGACTCGTCGAGCCACTCATCCGCTCACCCGGCAGCTGGCTTGATGAGTTGCCAGCCGTTCTCTGGAGTCTACGCACCATGCCGAATCGGTCGACCGGGTTCACCCCATTCTTCCTCGTCTACGGAGCCGAAGCCGTCATCCCGACTGACGTCGAGTTCGGCTCGCTGTGTCACATCCCTAGCTTCTGGTAATGCACTAGGCTAGCCTCATGTGTGCATCATGTTTAAACATGAAAGAAACTTGAAATGGGGATTGGCTAAACCCCTAGCATCAAAGGAATTCACTAGGTTCACCTAAAATATTTTCAGTAAATCCAAATGGCTTTCAAAAATGTTCATCATTTATGGAAAATGCTGTAAACAGTAACCAGAGGTGATGCACATTTTTCCATGACATATTTGGGCTCTGAATGAAATCATCCTCTATTTGCATTTGGGAATTTAAATGCTATAAAATATTTTAAATGCTCAAATAATCATAAACTAAAATGTTTACTGTTGGATATATTCTAAACAGTAGCCATGATTAGTTTTATGATTTTTGGAAATGTCTTAGCATTTTAATTAAGCCAAAACAATTGCAGAAAAATAGAAAACATAAAGAATTTAGAAAAGAGAGAGAGAACGCCTATCTGGGCCACTTACCGGGCCACCTACCTGTGCAGCCCACCAAAGCCGGCCCAGCCCACCACCGCAGCCCCTCTGTCGCCTTCCTCCTCGCGCCAGTAGGCAGGGGCACATGCCCGGCGCAGCCACACGCCAGCCACCTCCTGCCTGCCTGGCTGCCTCCTCCTCCCCCTGGACGTCTCTTGCAGCGCCACGCCACCCCTGGACCTCTCTCACTCTCTCCCGTGCTCCTCCCCTCCTCTGGCTCTCTCGCTCGCACCACCCGAGCGCGCTCGCCACCGCCGACGTGCACCACCGCGGCCACCGCCTCCCCCTCGCTTCCCTGACTGGATCAAGAGCTCCGCCTCGTCGCCCTAGACCTCTTCCCCGAGCCACGCGGCACCAGACGCCTCCGAACGCCGTCACCGTGGTCGCCTTCTACCTCAGGCATTCGAGATCGCCGGCGATCGCACCTCGTCTCCAGCTTGTCCCCGAGCCCGCTGAGACCACCATATGACTCCCTGTGAGCTCCTGATTCTTTCCCCTTGCTCGCCCCCTCCGTTCCCGTCCCCTAGCTCCGTCTTCCACCACGGCCGAAGCTCGCCGTTGTCGTGCCTCGTTGCTGTCGTGGCCAGAGCCATAGTGGCTCGAAGCCGGGCACACCATCATGCTCCACACCTCACCAGGAGCACGTAGCACACACCAGCGCCTCCCCTAGCGCCCTGCATCGTCTAACCCGCCGTTGGCCGAACTCCGGCCGCCGCCGCGAGCTCGCTTCCGAAGAGCTTGGTCCACCCCAGCTGCTCCCGCCACGGCCGAAGCTCCGTCTTCCACCACGGCCGAAGCTCGCCGTTGCCATGCCTCATCGCTATCGTGGCCAGAGCCACAGTGGCTCGAAGTCGGGCACACCACCATGCTCCACACCTCACCAGGAGCACGTAGCACACACCAGTGTCTCCCCTAGCGCCCTACATCATCTAACCCGCCGTTGGCCGAACTCCGGCCGCCGCCGTGAGCTCGCTTCCAACGAGCTCGGTCCACCCCAGCTGCTCCCGCTTGCCACATTAGAAGCGCCTCATCGCGCTGCACCCGTAGAGCCTCTCCGCCGCCCATTTGGACACCCGTGGGCTATTTCCGAGCCGCGCCGCCGTCTCGGGCCTCGCCGGCGTCGAGTCGCCGGCGAGTTTGACCCCGCTGACCGTTGACCCCGGGTGGACCCAGGTTGACCCCCTGGGTCACTGACGTGTGGGCTCCAGTCCACTAACTAAACTAGGTTAGTATTAGTTTAACGCTAACTAAACTTAGTTAGTTTAACTAACTACTGACAAGCGGAGCCCACTGGTCAGTTTGCCCTGGACCGGCCCCGATGACTACTGACGTCACAATGACGCAGTGCTGATGCAGTTAATTATTTTCTAGATTTATTCTTATTCAGGAAATTCCAGAAAATATAGCTAACTTCTAAAAAATCATGGAAAATAATCTATAACTCCAATGGAAATAAGTTATATATGAAAAATGATCAAAAAAAAATCAAATCTATCCATCTGTACTGGTTTCATGCATGTTAGAGCAACTTAACCTTGATTTTTAGGTCAAACATGTTAATGCACTTATATGAACCCATAACTTGAGTTTGTATTTGAATCTTTGGTTCAAATAAGCTCAAAACCTTCTAGTTGTAGTTGCATTAGCCCAACACACTCATGTTGCCATGTCATGATCATGCATCATATTGTTGCATTTCCTTGATTTTGTTTCCTCTCTGTTGCCGGTGTTGTTCCCCCTCGATAGACATTATTCCGACGTTGTGATCGTTTACACTAATGAAGACTCAATGCTATCTTCAGAAGTGCCAAGCAAGCAAAAGCCCCTTGTTCATTCTGATACAACCCCACTCTCTCGCTCCTGCTCTCTTTTACTTCATTAGGACAACAACGATTCAACTGTTACATGCTGCGGTGGTTGAACCCCTTTTCCTCTGCATGACCTTTCATTGCCACAGTAAATAGATGAAACCCACTAGCATGAGTAGGAGTTGATTGAGCCCTGATGTGCCTACTCATTCATGCTTGTTTGTCATGCCTGCTACTGCTTAGAGTTGAGTCAGGTCTGATTCATTAGGAATGAATTGGAGTGGTGATGAACATGTCCTACTGTGTGTGAGCTAAGTGTGTGAACACGATTTGGTAAAGGTAGCGGTGAGAGGCCATGTAGGAGTACATGGTGGGTTTTCTCATTGAAACCGTCCTCGGGAACTGAGTTCTGTGTTTGTGATCCATGAACAGCTACTACCACACATTGGGATCCTATGGCTTCTTAACCACCCTTGTCCTCTGTCCAGGAGTTGCAAGTAGCACTACAAAAAATACACTTCCGTGATGATACATGTTTGTCACAGTAGGTCGCGTTTTCTGTCATGCATGTACATCCATGACAAATTTATGACAGAATCAAGATAGTCATACATGTGATATCGTAGAAGTGTTCCATGACATTGCCAAAATTATCATCACGGAAGTGTCCACTTACATGATGATAAATCGTGCGTCACAGAAGTTCTTTCGTCAAGGGTGACCGACACATGGCATCCACTGTAACGGAACGCCGTTAAGCTATTGGGTCGGATTTTGGATCCGATAACCCGTTAACAGCCACGACCAATGCCAATTTTCCACGTGGAAAATTCTCATTGGCTGGCGGATCCACGCGTCAGCTCCGTGTTGGAACAGGTGTCACTCATCCAACGGTCGAGATGGGCCTATGATATGTTGACACGTGGACCGGCCCAAAAGTGGCCCTCAAAGATTAAATGGGTCGGCCCAATCGAAGGCCCATAAGATTTAGCGGACCATAATGGGTTGGCCCAGCTAAAGGCCCACAAAATTTAGCGGACCATAATGGGCCGGCCCAGCTAAAGGCCCACATGATTTCGCAGACCATAATGGGCCGGCCCAACTAAAGGCCCACAAGATTTTGCAGACCACAATGGGCTGGCCCAATTAAAGGCCCATAAGTTTTTGCCGACCATAATGGGTCGGCCCAGCTAAAGGCCCAACATTCTCTGTCAAATCGTCCCGTCAACAGCCTGTCCTAAATTTGTCATCAACGCGGCCCATGGTCACTTCTGGCCCGTTAACAGTCCGCTAAGTAATTGGGCCGAATTATGGCCCGGTGTATTTCCGGCCTGTTAAAGGTCTGGCTTCATTTGGGCCCATTTACAGGCCATCAGAACTTTTGGCCCATAAACGACCGTGAAGGATTTGGGTCATATTCGGCCATGTCTGACATTCGGCCTGTTAGAGGCCCACTATAGCTTTGGGCCACTTTCGGCCTGTTGTCATTTTCGTCCTGTTAACGCCGGACGTAAACCATGGGCCATATGTGGCCCAACGTCATATCGGGCCCATTAACGACCCATATAAAAATGACGATAATCTAGACCGACTGAAGTTCTGGCCTGTTCAAGGCCCGTGTATTAGGTTGGCGCATTTACGGCCCGTCCGAATTTCGGCCTGTTAAAGTCCAGTGGGTTATTTGGCACAATCAAGGCCCAATCTCACTTTTGGTCTATTAAAGGCCCGTGTATTTTATGGGCTCGAGATATTTACACCTGTAAATGGCCTATTTTTTACTGAGGGCCTAAATTATGTTTAGGCCTGTTAAAGGCCCACTATGGGCACAGGCCTACCAAAAAATATGAAAGCTTATGCTGATTTAGGCCCAGATATTTTTAGTGGGCTACATGCCAATTTCGGCCCGTAATTGTTTTTAGCCCAATTGGAATGGGCCCGACGAATGTTGGCATGTTGGGCTCCTACGAAGCTTTCGGCCGAATACATTACTAAGATAAACCTACACTATACAAAAATAGCATCGTAATTACTGCAGCCTGAGGCAGCATCATAAATGTTGTATCACACCAAAATAAATTCCAACCATACAACAAAAGGCATGTTGGCATAAAGTTTACAGTCCTTCCAGATAAAAGCACCATCAGATGTATAGAAGCACAAATCATTTGATCTGAGTGCTAATGTTTCAGGCTGTAGAATCTGATGGAGCAGCACGATCCCCACCTTTTTCTGCCATTGCTCTTGAACAACGAAGCGAGTGTCTGATAGTCTGGTTTCAAAACCATTCATATCTTGACGACATTTCTCAACCACTATTCTTGTTTCCGAAACAACGTCCATTAGGGATTGGAATTGTGTCTGGAGCACAGATATATCACTCTGTCTAGCAGGAAGATTTTGTTCAGTAGACGATTTGGACGAGGTTACCTTGACAACCAACCCAGAATTATGCAGGAAGGTGCTTTTTGCACTGTTAGTGGAGAGATACTGACACACTACAACAAGAGGTGACATTGTGCCTGTAGTAGCCTCATCACCTTTAGGTGGTTGTGGCTGTTCAATCATTTGTTCCATAGCTTCCTGAAAGTTTGAACTTGTAGATTAGTGTACCAGATAAGTTACTAATGAGACAAAAACAAACAAAGTAGGTTAAACGTTTATACATAAATTATTTTGGTGAACTACGGTAATACATTAGCATGTATTGTAGTGCCAACTACATAATAAAATCACTTTCGGAACATATGTCCATGTAGCATGCCTACTGTATTGTCTATTTCCTCACATTCGTTGACATCTAAGGATAAAGAGACATGGTTTAATGTAGGATGAACGTAGTATGACATCATTCATATCATGGGCAAACAGATATAAAACAAATAGGCTATTTTATCAGTGTGTGCGCACGTGAACATAACAACTAGATTACAGATCAAGACCAAAAGAATATCCTTCATCTCTTTTAAACCATGTAAGGTGAAATGATACGTTAAGACAACTGTGGATAAAAGTGAACAAAGTAACTGACATTGGCTGCAAACCAAGTAGTTAAATGAACACATCATAGTACCAATCAGTTCAAGGCAGGAAGAGTAAGGACTTACAACAGCGGCTTGAACTAGTGTGCTCATGCTCTTCATCTTGCTGGTGTGGCAATCCTCGAAGAGTTGCACTGCATTCGGTTCAGGTTCTTTTTGGTCCGCATGGGATTTCCTCTGTATTTGGAACAAGTCAATATAGATACGATAATATGGCACAAAAAAGAAGGAAGTAGCAGCTATTTACAAGAGCCTCGCAGTGTGCAATATAGCTACGAGATCCTGTGGTCTGTTGGAATTTCACTTTAGAACGGTTGGTTTTGTTCTTCAAACAGTTAGCCTAGAAGAAGATACACTTGTAAGGCACATACATAAATATAAGTTAAATATGTGGTTTGATCAAATACATATAGCCTACCTGATACTTTGGATCAGACCAGTGTTTAACAAGGGCTGTCCAGTCTTCATCTGTAATATATTCCACTGGAGATGTTTGGGCGATTTCATTGTTAGCCTTGCCTTCAAAGTGAGATTTTCTAAGGTGGTACCGATACTGTCACAGAGCAGACTGAAAAACATGAGTGCATGCTTGTCTAGTTGCATCATCTTTCGGATCCAACTTGAACCTCATCTGTTGAAAAAAGAATGTGAGTCTTATTACGAGGAAGCTAGAAAGTATGGGACGGAGCAAGACAATATTACTAATTGCGATGAATAACATTACTTACGGATAAATGGTCAAGGAAGGTGTTAAACTGGGTATTGTCTTTCTCATTCCTGTACTGGATCCATGTTGGGAGGATACATGCATGACACCTAATGGCAACGGCTGCCTCTGATACTAACTTGGCTGACTCTTTAGCATCACGTGGCCTTTTTAAACCTGCCTCAAAATGGATCTCCATTCTTCCTCCTTTAGATTTTGTTAATCTGTCAAGCATTATCCCTGATGTCTGTTTCCGCTTGCGTCGTGGTGCTAGTTCAACAACGAATATGGAAAGTGTTAGTGTACATCAAACTATGAGAGTACATATAAAGGAGCATGCAACTGCAACTTGACTCGGTCAGGTACCATCTTGGTGTTGATGCTCATGAGGTTCATCTGATCTTTCCAAGTCCTGTTGTGTCAGCTGTGCTTCGGAAGTAGTGTTAGGTGTGAAGGAAGCTTGGGAACTGGCCAGTTCAGGAGCAAACGAACGAGTAACTGGTTGAGATGCTGGTACAGTTGAAGCAGATGCTGCAGCTGGTGGAGCAGGTGATACTGTGTTTGTAGATTTAGCCGGTGGACTTGGACCTTCTACTGCACTATAAGTACCAGCAGAATCTCGACGGGAGAACCTTTTCCGTTTCACCCGACGAGTAACAACACTCCCTACTATATTATTTTCCTTGCTATTTTTTGACTTTGCCATGTCAAGCTGTACCCACAACACAAAAGAATAAAAATCACTCTTCAGAACTCATTGATGCATGATACAGACAAGCAATACTTTGATGTAAGACAAATGTATGAGGATGGAAAACAGGACGGCATGACATATTCACAGCTACGATGTGCAAACTAAGCAGAAGGATTTTCAAGAAAATAGAAGTAATGCAAGCTAGACACCATATGAAAGATGCAACCAATATTACTCTGCCAAGTTAAAAGCGTCTTGTCATAAGTGGCAATTCGAAAAATTAGAAGTAGTACAACGTAGAAATCAATGCAAGATGCAACCACTATCAAACTGCCATGTTAAAAGCGTCCAATCATGAGTGACTGATGCGGGATACACAATAGCAGTACTTTGATGTAAGAACATGGTATGATAGATAGATCCAGTGTATTCTAGACACAGAAAGCCATGTCATATGCACATGTATAACATATAAACTCAGCAGGTGCAATTTAATCAAAATAGAAGAAATACAGGCTAGACAACATATGCAACATGAAACCAATTATCACACTGTCAACTTAGAGCAAGCACCTGCGATGGTGGACTACGGGAGATGAACTCATCATGTAGACTTGGGACTTCAACTTCATTAGCAGTAGCAGTGGCAAATTTAGAGAGTCTCTGTTTGCGTCGGTGCGGAGGACCACCAACATCCCCTAACTTACTCTTTTCCTTCCTATTTTCTGATACTGCCTTATGAAGTCAAAACCACAAGAAGATGAATAAAATTAGCTCTGCATAACTGGTTGATGCATGATATAGACAAACACTACTTTGATGTAAGGCAAGCGTAGGATAGGAGGATGGAATATATACAAAAAAAGATAGCGTTTCATATTCACACGTATGATAGGAGGATGGAATATGTATGAAAAAACAGTAAGCGGAAGGCATTTCAACAAAATTAGAAGAAATGAAAGCTAGGCACCATATGAACATGCAACCAATATCACTCTATCAGGTAAAAAGTGTCTCGTCGTAAGTGCCATTTCAAGAAATTAGAAGCAGTACAAGCTAGACGACAATGCAAGATGCAACCTACATCACAGTCCCAAGTTAAATGTGTCTTATGGGTAAGTGATCGTTGCAGGTATAAGTTGTAAGCTATGTAGATGCAATTCAACATAATCAGAAGCAATACAAACTAGACATCATACGGAAAACACAACCATGTATAACAGTTCCAAGTAAGAGCAAGCACCTGTGATGGTGGAGTAGGGGAGATGTGCTCATCATGTACACGTATGTTCTAGAAACAGGAACACGTGTCATATTCACAGGCATTATGTGTAAAGTAAGCAGATGCAATTCAAGTTAGAAGCAATACAAGCTAGACATCATATGCAACATGCAACCACATATAATAGTGTCAAGTTAGAGAAAGCACCTGTGATGGTGGAGTAGGGGAGATGTGCTCATCATCTACACAGCTACGTTGACTGTCCAGCCTTGTGTTGTCTTGCGAATCTTGTTGGGAGGATGGCGGAGTAGAATCTGTAGAGACCCCCTATTTGAGTTGATCCGAAGGACCACCATCATCCACTGCCGGACTAATTTCCTTCAGCTGTAATGATTTTGCATTGTGAAGTCAAACCGATAAGAAAAAGGAATAGAATTTGCTCTTCAGAACTCATTCATGGATGATACTGACGAACACTACTCGGATGAAAGGCAAACACATGATGCGAGGATGGAATATGTATGAAAAACGGGATGGTGTGACATATTCACACCTATGATGTGGTAACTAAGCAGAAGGCATTTCAACAAATTAGAAGCACTGCAAGCTAGACACCATATGAAAGATGCAACCAATATCACTCTGCCAAGTTCAAACTGTATGGCGTTTCAACAAATTAGAAGCAGTACATGCTAGAAATCATATGCAAGACACAACTAATATCACAGTGGCGACTTAAAGGTGCCTTATCATAAGATATAGTATGTACCAAAAATAGGAATGCGTGCCATATTCACATGTATCATGTGTAAGCTAAGTAGATGCAGTTTACACTAATTAGGAGCAATACGAGCTAGACATCATATGCAACATGCAACCAGATATCACACTGCCAAGTTAGAGCAAGCATCTTGGATGGTGGAGTAGGGGAGCGGAGACTTGGACCTTGTAATGCACTATCAGTACAAGGAGAATCGGTACATATGCTCCGTTTACGTTGCTGCAGAGGACCACCATCATCTCCTTCCTTACTCTTTTCCTTCCTCTTTCTTGATTTTGCCTTGTCAAGTCAAACCCACAAGAAAAAGGAATAAAATTGGCTCTTCAGAACTCATTGATGCATGATACTGACGAACACTACTTTCATGTAAGACGAACACTACATATCACACTGCCAAGTAAGAGCAAGCACCTGCGATGGTGGTGTGGGGGAATTGCGGTGATCAACTAGAGAGCTACGTTGACTATCTTCATTTAGCCTTGCTGTTTCTTGAGAATCATGTGGGGAGGATGACACTTCACTCTTTAAACGAGTATGGCGTCTCACAGAAACCCACCCGGGTGACTGTCTCATCATAAGTGATTGACGAGGGATACAAAAGAGCATTAGTTTGATGTACGAACATGGTTAATAGACATATGTAGTATGTATCAAAAACAGGAAGGCATGTCATTATCAAAGGTATAATGTGTAAAGTAAGCAGATGCAATTTAACCAAATTGGAAGCAATACAAGCTAGACACCATATGCAACATGCAACCACATTTGATAGTGCGAAGTTAAAGCAAGCACCTGGGATGGTTGTGTGTGGCAATTGAGATCATCAACTGCAGAGCTACGTTTACTGTCTCCAACTGCTGACACTGCACCCGTTAGAGCGCTGGAATGCTTAGTGCTTATCTTTGAATTACACTGGAGCGACTTCTGTCTTTTCTTTTCTGCATTCATCAACACTGCGTCAGAGTCTGAAATACCCATGCATAAAAAAACAATAGTGTGAGTATGGGTGAAGTGTGTGCACAATTAGTACAGTGTAAAGGTAGCAGATAGCAGGTCGGTGAGAAATAAATGATGGGAGACATATGATAGCTCTACAACATGCATGGCACACTAAATTACTATAGGATTCTATGAAAATAACAGTCGACTGAAAGCAAATAGGTCAGTCCATTTTTTCTGCACCGTCCGATGTACAAAGAACGGGTAGATCGCCTTCATCTACCTCCAGCGAGTCAGTGTTGACGATCTTTCTCGAAACGCCAGCGACCACCGGCCCAGTATTCCTCCCCTGCCTGCGCCCTCCCCTCGACCTCACCGCACCGCCGTGCTTGGCACCACCCCCCCGGCCATCCATTCAATCCCCGTCGACCTCCAGATCGGGCGCAAGCAGCTCCTGCCCCCACACCCCTATGATAGACACCGATGTGCCACTTCCCCGGGGAACAGGCGGACTAGGTTCTCCACGCGCCTAAGCGGGTGTTGATTCTTTCAATTGCGGTTCGACTGACCCTGAATTGAAATCCAGGCGGGCTACTGACCTCTACCAAAGGTGAAACAGTAAAAGGGAGGAAACCTTGTGCATTTAGTATCACGAAGAAGATGCAGTAAGAAGCGCTCAACTAGTTTCTTTCGTGGGACGAATACGCTGTGAGCGGAGACGTAAGATTTGCACGAATAAGGGAAAAGAAGTACCTCTTTCTGCTAGCAGTGCTGTGTCCTCCTTCTGTTTTTCCGACGATCTTCTTGTTGTTCGCCGGAAACCAGAAGCTGTGGAGGAAGGTGCAGCCTTGGACGAACCCATGGCCAAGTTGTTGAGTGTGGTGCGGTGGCCATCTGTCGGCGGCGGGGAAGCAGATCCGAGGCGGTGAACGACGACATAGCGGGAATAGCTCTAGTGCGGTGGACGGTTGCGACAGTGGAGCCGCAGCAGTGAGGCGCAGGACGGCGTGGTCGGAGTGGTTCTGGTATGGCGCACGTCGGTGTCGGCGTCGTGGAGGCAGCCATGCCTCGGCTTCAGCTGCTAAGTCCTTTAGGGCATTGTGGTTGCGGTTGCGTTGGACGACGACGTCGGGGTACTGGCTCCGGCGTGATGGAGGAGGGCGGCGGTGGATTGGCCTCTATGGGGTAGAGGACGAAGGAGGCCGGGGTTTCGTGGCTGGTGGAGAGGGCATTTTCGCGCCCACGGAGTATGAATGGGGAAATGGAGGGAGGCGGGGAACTAAGTGCGAACAATGTTTCGGTTTGAGACGCGCTTGTTTGAAATTTGGGGAAAGTTACAAACTTCCCCCCATCTAAAATTTCGGACATATTGCGGGTTGGGGGTAGGATAGATTTCGGCCGAGCGCATGGGTAGGCTCCCACGGCGTATGAATGCTTCTCTGGCGTCTTGGTGAAGTTACAAACCTACCCCGGTTTAGACCTTTGGACATCGGGCCGATAGGCTACACGGGCCAGAGTCAGGACAGTAATTTCCTACCACCAAAACATTAGTCTCACGCGGTTTCAGGTGACTAGAGGCCTATTTGGCACTTTGTTCAATATTTGGGAGCAGAAGCATTAACGGTTTATGTTCTCTTGAATTGAACTTTCAGGATTTGTCAAACTTCACAAATCTTTACTCTTGAAAATCCTAAAGCTACAATTATTTTGGAATGGAGGGGGTACATTTGAATATACATTGTACATGAGTATATATTAAAAAATATGCAACTTACCTCAGTTCATGCATGGTTCCAGATATAATCTCCTTGGTTGCAAAAAAAAGTTAGATATGCGTATGAATATATATAGCATGTTCAAACTCACAACAAAGATTGATGCCCCCTTTTACATCTGATTTACAAATGCCATTATCTCAGGTTCAAATAGATGAATGCACATCCTATGAATTCGAATCTTCGAAACCCCCTTTATGTTGAATTCGACATGTATTCTATTTCATAGCTAGCAATTTGGAATGTATCCATGCAAGTGACAAATGTATAAAGTGCTTCACACTAACAACATGGAGTGCACTAATTAATGTTTATATATGAATTGCAAAAGCATCCATTGCATGTATTTCAAACCGCTCTCACTCTATGGATCAATAATATGAAATAAACACATGCACATGCTAGAATTCAATTGCAGTTGAAGAAAGAGCCTACTCCTGGTACTGTATATTAGTGATAGGGGTGTGTAAAAAGTACACGTGAATACCAGGCATTGTGCGTGTGTGTATACTATCGACGAATTAGCCCCCAAGCTTGTATAACATACTAAGGGCCTAGGGTTACAAATCATATATAGTTGGCTTATCACCAGTGGGGATAGAGTCCTCCGCGACTCTGGTAGCTTCGTGTTGTACGCCGAGTCCTCCACATGGGTCTTCCTATAACACGTCTCGGTCCAACCTATATGTCGCGTAGGATGGAACCGACCCATGAGTCTTCATGTTGACCCACCACAACTAGAAATGATGTGCCCACCACACCACACACGCAATCGGCCACTAAGAAAATAAGCATATACAATAGTACAACGGTATCTAGCTTACGATACGTCTCCATATTTTTTTGATGACACTGACGGACTTTGCATTTGATGCGTGCTCCGTATTTTGTTGATGACACTTACGGTCATTGTATTTGAAGCGAAAGCACGATATGGTCACTGGACTTCAGAATAAGCTCATCACGGTCACCACATACATTTTGTCGTGCTAACCAACATGTGGTTGGATGGTTAGAGGACAGTGGTTTCTCGAGCCCACCAAGGTTAAAGTCCCGGTGCTCGCATTTATCTTGTGTTAATTTCAGTATTTTCCGGCGACGTACGTTCAGTGGGAGGAGACATTCCACTCGACTACGAGGCACCTATGGTGACTTCGTAAAATCTCAAGATCATATATGCTGGCCCACTCTCTCGAAGGTGCTCATAGGGGTAGGGTTCGCGCGTGTGTGCGCTTATAGCGGTGAGTGCTTGCGCGTATATATGAGCCCTTGCGTCTGTACCGTGTTAAACAAATACATATCATGATTATACGGTCACTGACTCACCCGTACAACTCCGTATTTTGTTGATGACACAATCAATTGACCAGTCAAACATTCCACGTGGCGCAACTAGTGTTGCACCATCGGGGCGCGTAACTGTGGGGGCCACCTGTCAGACCGTATATGAAAGAAAGAAGTGGTAGTTTGAGTCTGTATTGTGTTAATAAAATAGGAGTACATTTTAGGGTGATCATACAGTCACTGGCTCACCATACAGCTCCGTAATTTGTTGATAACACGATCAATTGACCAGTCAAACGGTCCACATTCAGTAGCGCACATTACCATACGGCCCACCCGTCAGCGCGTATATGAAGGACAGAAATGGTAATAAATTAGTGGTCGGTGGGTATTCGAAGTCGTGAGACCTCTGGTTGGCAGTCACCGGTGGTTGGGGGCGTTCATTGGGCGGTGGGGTGGGGATCCCCGGAGAAAAAGCTCGGCGAGGGGGGGGCTAGAGGGATGGCCGGTGCGGCGGTGGACCGGCGGTGGGGAGTGGTTTCGGGGAGGGCGGGCCGGCCACGGGCAGCGGGGGCTGGCGGTTCGGCCGGTGGTGGCTGGCGGCTCAGGGGGGGGGTGGAGTTTGATGATAAACTGGAGGCCCTTGATTTCGTATCCAACGGCTGGAAAATCTAATGACCAGAGATGAAAAAGTCGGTCGACTGACGTGTAGCCTCACCCCGCACATACACATGCACACACGCAAGACACTCACGCATGTAGGCATGCAACACTGACACGTACACGCGCACACATGCTGGCGTGCAACACGGACACGTACACATGCACTCACGAACACACGCACGTATGTACCCATGCATGCAACACTGAAACGTACCCTTGCACGCACGCAACACTCGCACGCCTGCATGCACACAGCACATGACGCAAGACACACGTTCAACCTATACGTGCATGCACCCTTTGTTAAGGACATGGATTGTTACGGGTATTAATCAATCTTATCTGTGATAAGCAGAACATTGATGTTTGCAGCGGTCTTTATGAATCACAACGTATCGAACGGGCTATCAACATAGTAGGCTTATCTACATGAAAAAGATGACGTCACACTCAATGACCAATCATCGGTTTATGAAATGCCCGCTTCTGACCGCCCTGTCCCACCAAAGGTTCCTCTGTTGTGCGCTGCCTACGTTGGGTCACTGACATGCATGCCATGCACCCAAACAGCCCACGTGTCAGTGGAAGAACGGTGCGGTGTCCTAGGTCAGAGTCGAGGGCGCCACTCGCGGCACGCCCGGCTGAACACGCCGCCGTGCCACATTCAAATGCCTCCATGAAACCCGCCCGTGTGGAAGCCGAGAAACCCACTCTGGACACACGTCCGTTCATGACCGGGCCGGTGTTAAACGCAAGGCCAGCCGAGCTCCTCCCGTCCGCCATCTATTTAATCTCCTATTTAAACGAGGCCAAACGCCGACCAAGAATCGCACACCTCCGCCGCTCCCCTATCTCCTCCACCATTTTGTCCACTCTTACAATGGCTTACGAAGAGTAATTATTCCGCATCTAAGCCGGCTGGGTAGCCCGCCGAATATGAGCTATGCAGCTTGCCGATCCACCTCCCTCCCCTCGCCCGACGGAGTTAGTTGCCGCGCTAAGCCGACGCGCGGTTCAGCAACTCGCCGCTCCAGTCCAGCTCGACGAGGAGCGGCGCACGGGCGTCGTTGGTGCCGTCCATGCCGCCGCCTCATACCGCGTCTCCCGTTTCTGTGACCGAGACTCCCATGCCGCGGCCGCGCCATGCAAGCAGCGACGGAAGTCGGGTGCACAGAGAGCGATGAGTCGGTGGCCAGCGCCTCCGCATCCGCTACCATCATCGAGGAGAAGTAGAACACGGGAGGCCGCCACCGCTTGGGTCCCATGAAGGCCACCGCGGAGGCGACGCCGGCATACACATCAGGTGTCTTGCCGGATCCTTTTTTGCAAGGACCTTCGTCGACCCCGCATGGGCTCCACGGAAGAGGGGAATGTTAGGATGAACTCGAGCCGGTGCCGGCCATGGCGAAGTAGTGGCCGGTGATGAACTCGAACCGGTGCCGGCCACCATCATCTTCGGCACCAGCCAATGATATCAGTTGGGCAGTGGGGAAGCGAGCCGTCCTTTGCGCTGAAGCATATACCTCCAGGGCTCCCGTTAGCCCGGTGTTCGTGCTGCCGGACATGAGGAACACAAATCGATCAGCGGGAAACCATTTAGGCCAGGTATTATATACCTTTGCTGTCCAGAACTAGCACCATGTAGTTCATTTGAATGTAATGAAATCCGTCATGTTTGTATGAAAATCTGGTATTTTATATGATTTCTGTCGTTGTTTATATGAAATATCAGTTTGTCTACGTGTTTGCGTGAATTTCGTCCGGTTGGTTGAGTTGCTCTCATAATGTGTGCGGCTACGGTTGGATGGCGTAATTTGCGGGTCGCCGGTTGGTCTGCGGGCGGCTCGGGCGGTGTTGTGGGACAAAAAACATAGCTCCTGCGAGCTCGTCTCCAACGTGCGCGCTGGAGGATGCATGACAGCATGAGCACCCGAGCCATTCCTCGTTCATCGGTGGCAAAGGCACCGGTTGACAAAAGGGTCGCCAATATTTTGGCTACCCGAGGCAAGATCCAAACAGCCCCTCCCAATAGATTCAAATCCCTTGTTCGCCGTGGAATTTTGCCATGTGTTGTTTTCTTGGACTAGCAAGATGCCCGTGCATTGCATGGAACATCAAGATGCATTTTTACAAACTCCCGCATGCATGCAAGGGATAATTAATGTCCTCCTTTGCTAGTACCATGAGGCAAACACCATTAATATTGCATTGATTAGTGTTAGTGGCCTTGTATATTTGCAAATTGTAATTTTGATAGTGGCCCCATGTATATAAAAATGGAGGGAGAAAGATGAGAGATAAGGTGAGGAGGAGTGGGGCGTGGTGGTGACTGGTGGTCGGACTGGGCGGAGGCATGGGGATGGATGGCGCATTATGTCTTTGTATCTCTCTCACACACACCCACATAGGTGGGGGACATGCACGAAGAGAAGAGGTGCACGCACGTCGCACGTACTCCCGTCTCTTTCCCAACCACACCCGCGCGGGTACACGGTGGAGCTCATTTTTGTACGAAAAAGGCAGCCCATGTGGTAATTTGGCACGTGTACTGGTTGTCCACTTGGTGGAGGGAGGATCGTCTACCACGGGTGAACAAACAAATTGCGACTTGACGGGTTATGTTAAATTAAAAAAAGAGGCAAACCATGTGGGGCCTACCTTAGAGGCAAGGCTCCATACACTGGAGTACTTTTGATGTGTCCCATCAACTCGCAGAACAAGGAGAAGCTTGCTTAGTACGCCGTCTCCCCCGCCCACGGGCGCGGTGGCTCGCAGGATGAGGTGAAGATTGCTTACTACACCTTACGCAAGCTCCCTCGCCCACGCGCGCGGTGGCTCGCAGCACGAGGAGAAAATTTTACTACTCCCTCCGTTTACTCCTCGTCCCTACTACGTACTTTGGTTAGTACTCCCTCCATTTACTTATACAAGGCCACTATAAAAAATACATTTTGCATCTACACAAGGCCACAAATAGTAATCGAGACAAAAGTTACTACTCCCTCCTTTCCAGTTTATGGCTCAATTTCAAAATCTCTCCAACCAAGGTAGACGGTGAGTGGTCGAATTAATTTCGTAGTTTGCACAAGTAATTAGTACGCTCGTTTGCACAAGTAATTTCGTAGTTTGCACAAGTAATTTCAAAATCTCTCCAACCAACGAGGCATTAATTAGAACAAATGCATGAATGACAACTAAATTTCCATGAACTTGTACATGCATTGGTTAGTTTCCTCTTGACACTGCTTGCGTCGGGTGATCTAACGCACCTCGAAATCCAACATGTAATGGTACTACTACTAGTATAGTAGAATTGAGACTTATCAAACGGAAAAACGAATGTTTTTTAGATGAGCCCTATAAACCCTAGTGGGTACGTACTCCATAAAAACAGATTTTTTTCAAAACTAAGTCGCCCCCTTTCATGAATTCTGTAGTATACTCCTCCGTTGACGCTCCCTTTCATGAATTCTGTACTTCCTGTCGCTGACATGTGGGACATATAGCAACCGGGTCGACGTGTCAAGTACCAAATAACAGTGCAGAACAACAGGGGGACGCACCCCACTCGTACCGGCCCAGTAGTAGTAATGAGCAATGAGACGTCAAATCACAATGCCGCACTTTCCCAGACGGACGAAGCAACCATTATTTCACACTTCGGTTCGCCATCATCTCAAACCACGTACTAGTATTGCTTCTGCCTCAAGAGGGACATGCGCATCGCCTTGGTACATCATGACACGTGGGACCGCATGACAGGCCATGCTCCCCTGCCGATCGCTCGGTAAAATCACCTCATTTTTACTATGCTTCCTCCGTATCGGTTTACTACATGGCATGCACGTCGTTCTAGGTTGAGAATTTAACTGGCTATATATGTGATGAATAGTACTCTAGCCTTTTAAAAAATGTATACTTTTGTACAGTAGTACTATCGATGGATTGAGCCATGGAGCAAAAATTGAAATTAAAAAAAAGGTGGTACATATAGAGAGCGCTCGTCGCCAAATTATGCATATAGTACTATTAAAAAAGCTAGTACGTGCTTAATTGTGGTGCTAAATTCTATTAAAGTAATACTAGTAGTATGTACATATTGAAGAGTTAAAGTAACGAGAAGAAACATAACATAGTTCTGCTGGGGGCTCAGCACAACACACCCCTCAAATTAAACTAAGCACACCTAAAATTAAACTATGCAACTAATCTGGTAGACACTGCATTAGAAGTTTAGAACCACCATGAGCAACGACATTGCCACCTTACTCGGAGTCCTCGTCCACGTCCTCGACTTCATCATTGTCCCTATTCCTCTTGGCCGATACTTCTTTGCTCGAACTGCACACTTGGCTGTTGCTCTTCATCCAACCCTTGTAGATATTGAAACAAAGGTAGCCATCCATTGCAGCGTAGTGGATGTGGTCTATATCTAGTACATTCCGCTGCATGCATGACGATGAAACATGTATGGAGGTTTCTCCAGTTTACCGTACGAAGGATGAACCATGGCTCCTGCCAGGCTCAGCATTGAAGGCTGACGAGAGGGCACCCGCCGATTCTTCTGGAGGTCGAAGGGGTTGCCTACAACGAGGCCTATTCGACCCAGGACTTCTTTGTTGTTCGTAAAGTCTACAGTAATGAATTTCACTATTTTGTCCTTGAGGAAGTTCTTAAAATCCTGGCACTCAACGTCGGCATGGCATATGTGGTAGACCAAGCAAACGCTATGTACGCAAAACTGGATCACGGCGGGCTTCTTCCTCTCTTCGTCCTTTAGATCCTTCTCTCGTCCCAGGACTGTGGTGTACTCAACATCTAGCCCAGCGACCCACTCATCATCTGAGTTTTCGAACATGCGTCTAAAGTGAGAAAGGCATCCTTTCACCGTCGCGGAAGAATGGGTGTAGATGACGTCGAACTCATCGCTAGTGATGGTTCTAACCTTGTACTCATTGCTGATCGTGGAGATTTGGGATGCCATAGATTTGGGAGGAGGGTTAGGATTAGTGGAACTGCCGTAATGTGAATGGACGGGACGACTAGGAGCGAACCGCCGTAGTATTGAAGGACGTGCGGGGACGAGTAGGAGCGAACTGCCAGCGTGCAAACGGTGGGGTAGTGGCTTTCCATTCTCCCATGATACGGGCTTCCGAGAGCCCTTGGATCTGAGATTGAACAGTTGCATGGCATGATTCTAGACCTATGGGTGAATATCCTATCCTGGAGGGTTATTCTGCAAATTTTCAGCAACTTAGCATGCAACCGTTTGATCTCAGATCCAAGGGCTGCCAGCAGCCCGTATCATGGTCGCGCCTACAACGACCGTCGCGTCGCTCGCGCGGTCACGCCCTTGGAGATTTAACACGGTGCGTTAGGCTATCTGATGTTGGCATGTCATACATAGTCATCACTTAGTCAGTCATACTACAACAAGGTTGGCTATAACTGTATTTTTTTACTCCTCTCTATCTCTTTCTTCGTACTCAAGGAAGAAACGGTGCTAAGCGCGTGTATTTATTGCATTTGCCAAGGAGTGACCTCTTCCAATGAAATGGTGTTGCTAAGTTTGCTTCATTTAATTAGCTATAGACTTAAAATTGTCTTTTCACCTAGGTACACGCGCTTAGCACCGTTTCTTCCTTGGGTCACCAAACTAGTCTCTCTCTTCTTGATTAACTTGCCACATCATACTTCATGCCTATGTGGCAAGCTTAAGCACCTGTAGGAGCAAGTAAAAGTGAGTACAATAGTGCGCTTTACATGGCATTTTTCCATATGTGGAGGAAAGAGAGGCAAGGAAAAAGTGGAGAAGTGGGCTCTCATGCAAGAGCCAGCCTCTACTACATGGTGGAGCATTGGGAGAGGCACATCTATGGAGGTGGTCAGGAATCTGGGAGACTCACGCTAGTCGTAGCGCCGTAGTTAAAATGATAATGGCAAGTCAAATCACGGGGCCCCACCTGTCCAGTAGTAACTCGCTGTCAAATCACACAGCCCTACGTTTGCAGCAGCCTACTCCCTCGTCTTCTCGCGTCTCTGTCGAACCGACTAGGCGGAACTGCCCCGCCGCCTATCGTGCAGGAAAATCCCCGCCCTCGACTTTTAAATACAACTACATCCGCTTAAGAATCCAATGATATACTTTTTGTGACATAGTAACTCGTATTTAGTTAGTCAAATGGATGATCTAGAACTACGTGCAGGCCCTATAAACCGAGACGCCTAAAAATAAAAAAACTGAGACGGAGAGGGTAGTTCAGCACGTATCTTTTTAGATCAATATAGTCGGGATTCACCAAGGAGCAAAACCAAGTGGTAGGCTGCTCCTGTCGTGTTGGCGTAGCAACTCAAGCAGGGTCAGTCCGCACACGAAATGGCGACACACTTAACAGGACCCCTTTGGCCGACATGTGGCTCATCCACCGTCTTGTTCCACATGCGATGCACCAAATTACAGCTCGGAGCAGCGGTTGGAATTGGAGGCACCCCGATCGTAGCGCCTCAGTAGTAGAAAATGAGCGACGAGGGGTCAAAACACAAAGCCCCATCTTTCCTGCATTAAGCTGGATGGACGAAACAACCATCATTTCACTCTAGGGCGCAAGAGCATAAAGAAAAGAGAAAACAATGATGCCTGCAGCAGCTACCTAGGGCACCCTAGGGTAGGGGTCACCACTACAGATCCTTTTTTTGAAAGCGCCTCCACTACAAATCGGCTTCTCCCTCGTCCTCTTGAAGAAAACCGATGATGAGTGCGGCGGTAGGGTTTGTAGGAGTACTACGGCGTGCGGGGCAAAACGTAGTAAACGGGTTCGAGCTGACGCCTTAAATATGTGTGGGCCGCTTGGTTTTACGGGAATGAGGCAGCATTTTGGGTTCGGGGACCAGTGGAGATATAGTACGTACAAAATATTGTGGATGTAGGTTCGACCGAAAGGCAATGATGCATGGGCCCTGCATTTTGATATACCCGGGGCCGCGTGAAATTTTCTACTGTACTCAAAACTAGTAAGGTACACATGTATTGAACGCATGAGATTTCGAAACCAAATTATGAATAAATACACACTATAGCATGTAAAGCTTTGAGTCATATATGCATGATGTAGATGTTCGTTTAGTTCTTATAGTTCATCTCATTCAAAATCAATAAGTTTTATAAAAATGTTAAGATTCATGGGGTTGTGCATTGTACTCCCGCCGTTCCAAAATAGATGACCCAACTTTGCACTAACTTTGTACAAAGTTAGTGCAAAGTTGGGTCATCTATTTTGGAACGGAGGGAGTAAATCATAAAGTAAAAAACAAATAATGGCAATTCATTTAGAAAAAATAATCAATTATGATATGGAAGATTCTAGAACAAGGGAGAAGTGCTTGTGTTTTGAGGTTTGTGCATTATGCTTAAGTTCAACCATGGAGTCTTCTAAATTGTACATGTGGCAGATCTGGTGGAATGTTGATGATATCCAACGGCCAGTAGTGCTCGGATTTTCCTATGTCTGCACTGTCGGGTTAGCTTCATCCAGCGACCATCTTTCAAAGTTATTGGCACACTATATAGTTCTTGTGCCATAGTTGCATGTTTTGGAAAAAAGATACTAGTGGATTGTACTATCTATTTAGGAATAGAAGATGTATACATGGAAGTTGTAGGGAAAGAGATGACATGGAGCATCTCAATTCCTATGAGTAGGGATTGGAAAAGAGATGTCATTTGGTTCAGATCATAGGAACTTTTCTATCGAATCTAGAGATGACATGTTTCTCAATTCCTATGAGGAGGGATTAGAAAAGAGATGTAATTTGGTTCATATCATAGGAACTTTTCTATTGAATATACGCTAATGTTTATTTTCCTTTGAAATAAAGGGAGTATAGGAATCCATTCATATGAACCAAGTGGCTCTAAAGCTATAAAATGATATCATGTTTATTTCCTCTGAAATGTGGAGTATATGAATCTATTCCTATGAACCAATTGGCTCTAAAGGAAAAAAATCATATCATATAGAGTTCCTATGATATTCCTTAACACTAAAGGATGCTTGAAATTGCTGCGGGTGATACGATGGTCTTTCTTTGTAGACTCCTCACCCAACTTTATAGTTACCTCTCGAAGATGAATGAAATGATATATACATGGTATTCTACATGTGCAATTTGGTACACGAAAACTCGATAAAAGTTTGCGAGGTTCGAATTTTCAATAAAGCTATATGCACTGCATTTCGGAATGAAGGGAGCATAGGGCAGTTCCTAACACTCACGTGGAAGAGTTGTGTGTAGGAGGAGTGGCTGTTCTGTTAAATGACATGGCAAAACTGACACTATCGGATGCCGATCTAACGGTCCTTACGGCGTTCGTCAGGAAAAGGCTTGTGGCGAACGTTTGTCGGATAATGATTCATGGACACATGCATTGCATTGATACGTGCCCCCCTCTCTCTCACGCACACGCACCCTCATGAGTCACAACTCTCCCGAGTCCTCTCGCAGACTCGCACGTCGCACCCACCATCTATCTGCAGGTAGACATCACGCACATATGTGCTCTTCACACCCTACCCTCAGAACTTTTAAACACAAAAGACGGCGCGCACATTTTATTTTAGCTCACACGTCACACACTTGTACTATTACTCTTGCGGCGAACGTTCTTTGGGCATAGTATATTGTACTCTCACGAAGAGAAGTGGTGCATGCACGCGCTAGTTCTCTCACACCCACTCGCGGGTACATGTAGGAGCGCATTTTTTTGAAGCTGGTACAACAAAATCACTCCACTATATATAAAAGCAGGAGCCTTAGCGCTTGCTTTACTAGGGTTCCTCTTGTTCACTCTCTCATGCTCTCCAGATCTAAGCAACACATAGGTGGCCACACTCTCTCTCAGCTCACGGCTGGTCACAAATCCGGCCGGACAACCTCGACCTGGGCAGGGGTGTAGGTGCATCGTTCATGCTGTTGTCGGCGGCGAGGGAGGAGACCAACAGCTGCCCGCGCGTCCCGATCAGCGGTCGTGCCGTTCTCTCCGAGAGAGCCCCGGCTCAGGAGGGCCTCCGACCCCTTCTTCCTCCCTGCGGTATTTTGGCCAAGATGCAGCCTCCCGACGCCGTCTTTGCGACATGCCGACGACCCTCAGGTATATATTCCTTCGAAACCTGCCTTGCTCTACTGCTCCAGCTCCCTTCGTGTGGATCCTTTTCTACTTCCGTCCGCTGTTCCAAAGCCACCTAGACTTCTACTATTATTAGAAGTAAAGCTATTTCATACAGTCGACTCAAACTGTTGGTTCAAACAGGGAAGAAAGTGGGAAAGCTGTAGCATGAATCTAGGACTTGGTTCTAAGAGGAAACGGGGGAAAGTAGTAATATCTGTCACTGTTTAAATAACCATATTTCTTATTTGCGCAAACAGGGATGTCTGTCTCCATATAGTTTCGGGATGTCTGTCTCTGTATCGTTTCTATCCGCGCAATCAAAAGCACACACCTCAGTTTTAGTACAACTGCACAAAATGAGATGGCTATCCCTCGTTGCCGTTGTCTAACCTCCCGTCTTCAAGGTATCCCTACATTGGTAGTAACTAAGGTAGAATGACCAACGCAATCTAAAAGAAGCTAATTCGTACGTTTTACTTCCTGATTGCAGTGCAGGGACGAGCGAAAACAACTACATCCTAGTCCGGAATGCACTTTTTACCAGTTCATCCATGGACCAAGGACTAGCTGGCATGGCTGCACGGCGGTTTTTTTGGACAGGTGCGCGGACAAGAGGCATTGCGGTCTGCTTATTTCTGCAAATAGTGGTGCTTCAATTTAGTGGAATGCACAAGCATTTCAGCAGGTCAGTACACTGCATGGTTCAGTTCATCATTCCAACTGAGACCACAATTATAATTGGTTATTCTGGAATGAGAGAACCTAACCCTGAATGGTGGCAACAAGAAAAAACCAGAGTGAACTCCAGGAAATTTAAGCCTGCCGGGAGGCCCTTTGCTCAAAGAGAAGCCTTGCTTGTTTTTTCCTGATTTGTAAACTTTCTCACAACTTTGTCTTTTGCTGTGAACTAGTATATGTTTGTTATGTTCTATGAATCATTGAGATGTATAAAATTGCTTAACTTATGCTTTTCAAGCTTTTTATGAAGATGAGTTTAATGTGAGTGTTCCACATGAGCGCTGGACTAGCGTGTGAACATTTGGAATTTATTACATTGTGGACTCAATTAACTGCATGAACCATTGTAACAAGATACATAGTTGCTTATATGTGAGACATCAGATTGTTGATTGTTAGCTGGTCGATAGCCTAGTGTTGAAGCGAGCTGAGCCAATGTGTCGTGTTTTGCACAACTGCTTACAAGTGGGGTAGCACCAATAGTGTTTACAAGTACTTATGTATACGTCGGCGCATGGTTCTCGAACGAGTGCTCTATTTCATCAAAACACACACTGCTCGTATGACAAACCGTGACAACTTATGTCTTACCATGCCATATTCATGAAAAAACTAGTGAGGACGCATCTGTTTCGGCAACAATTACGATGGTTCTCACATGATTCACGGGCACACAAAAGTAGCAGCAGTTCCCATAGACGGATTCAAACAGAGTACTAGCCCCAGAGGGGTTGATAACAGGCAAGGTTCGGATAATTAGACACAATCCAAACTACTATTAAACACTAGCTGGGGCAACTATTTCATGCCTCGATCTAATTTGGGCTGGACACAAGACGGACCTTGCCATGAACATCATCGAGGACGTCCCGCAGCAGCTCAATCATGTGAACCTTCATGAAGACAACCTTGTGGCCTTGCCACTGATAAACTTGTTTGTGGAGGCATGCCACGTCATCTTCCTGCGTAAGCTTGACAAGAACAGTATTCCTCACAAATGAAGGAGTAGCTTTGAACTTCTTGTGCTTCAGTACACCCTGGACAACACGCCTGACAATAGTGAGGCTGGAATACAACTCTTCATTGGTATAACCGCAAATAGCTTCCAGGATCCAACAGCCTAAGAACTCTGTTTTCCCAGTGCATATATTCAGGTCGTCCGCCTCATAGCGAGTGACATGTACAACCACACAATCCTTGTCTGCATCAGGGCTCTAATTGATACAGAAACAAATTCTGAATTACTTTTCAGTATAAGAAACACAAGTTATTTAAACCACTACGTATACCATGGCATCGAAGCTAATAAAATTTTGCATTATTAATCACCACATACTTCCTTTTCTAAAAAAAAATCACCACATACTTAGATGAAAAACCACAATCGAGATCGGCAAAGAAGGAAATCACCTTGGGCAGCTCAGTGGGGGGACACATCCTCGAAGGGGGAAAACTGCTCCTGCAGTGCCACGGGGGCTGTAACCTCAAACGGAGCGTTGACCATCTCAGTATCTGGGGTCGCCTCGGTGGTTGCCTCCATCTTCTTGGAGCTCTCCGTCTCATGGGGATCAGCCTCCCGCGTCTACTCCAATATCGGCAGATCTTTGCCTGGTTCTTGTTGGTCCATCATGAAACTGACGAATACTAGGAGACCACTGAAAGGAAAACACAATCGCAATGACAATGAAACAAAAAAGAGAGTGAGGATCGGTTACTACGTTGCAAAAGTTCTTTTTTTTCCTCTGAACGAAAATATACCAACATCACGGATCCGCTTACCTTCCCTTCGTTCGGAGAGAAGAACAGTGGCAGATGCAAGTGTTGCCTTTCTTGAAGATGGTGAGGGAGAAGGCGATTCAGCGAAGAGTGAAATGATGGTTGCTTCGTTCGTCAAACTTAGACTGCGGGGAGGTGGGGTTTTGTGATACGATGGCTCGTTACTGCCGCACTACGACCGGGGTGACTCTCCGCCTGCATACTGCCTTCTAATTTGGTGGATGGCATTTGGGCCCGTGCGCTGCATGGCCCGCATGTCGGTGAACAAAAGTATAACGACATTCAGTAGAGGGAGACGTTTCAATGACCTAGGAGGAGCCAGAAGCGGTAGAGTGTCTCCACTGTACTAGTAGTAATTGTTTTTCTGGGTAGCTGTAGAGTGTCTCCACTATAGTTGTAGTAATTGTTTCTCGGGTCCCAAGAAAAAACAGCCCATCCACACTAGTAAATAGTAAAATCAATTCAAAAGCCCATATATTTACTGAATGAGAGGCGCTACCCACACCCAGCATACCGCCCCCCCAAAAAAAACCTGGGTGCTCTTCCTCCTCCTCACTCCCACCCACCTCACGTCAGCTCGCTCCACCCGTACCCCCAAATTCCTCACCTCACTCCTACAGAAAACCCCAGCTCCCCTTCTTCCTCACTCCTACAGAAAACCCCCATCTCCCCTTCTTCTTCGCTCGCACTACAACTAGGCTCGTCATTCATTACTCTGCTCAAATCCGTGAGCGCGACGCGACGCCCTCGAGATAAATGGAGTCGGCTGACCCCAGCGCCAAGAAGATGAGGCTCCCGCCAGCGGCGACGCCTGTTGTAGATCCCACACCCAGCAGCGCGGGGAGAAGCGGCAACCCCGCCCCCACCGGATCCCAGGAACCCGTAGAATCTCGGGTGGACCACATCAGCGATCTCCCGGACGCCATCCTTGGGGAGATCATCTCGCTTCTCCCCACCAAGGATTGCTGCCGCACCCAAGTCCTCTCAATTCGGTGGCGCCCTCTATGGCACGCCGTTCCCCTTAATCTCGACTATCGTCAGCTATCTCTCTTCAATGATTTTGAAATCCCCAGAGCCATCATCTCCTCCCACCAGGGCTCCATTGAAAGCCTCTGCATCTCGTAATGATACCTAAGCAAGCATACCATGCCCTGCACGGTGGACGCCTGGCTGGAATCCCCTGAATTCACAGAACAACAGCTGCTTGAGTTCTAGTATTCCCCTGGAAATCACATACCACATACCGAACACCATGAACTTGTGCCCTCAGCACCGATGTCCATCTCGGGGTTTTCGTCCTCTCTCCACACTGCCACCTTTGCGCAGTGCTACCTACCAGACAATCTGGTACTAAACCTTTGACTCCCATTTCTCAAGAAACTTTCACTTGTGCGGGTTCGTATATCGGAGGTCTCATTACACAGCATCATCCACTCCAGTTGCCCTGCGCTGGAGTGCTTGGTGCTTGTTTTCACAGTTAGAATCGGTTGTCTCCAAATAAAGTAGCCTAACCTTGTAAGAACTGGAATTTCTTTTGACGGAAGGCAACTCATCATCCAAGATGCCCCTTCACTTCAAAGGTTGATCCTTGATTCTAGTTATTCACCGTTGCAAATAACCGTCCTCTCTGCGCCTAAACTGGAGACCTTGGGTGTAATACATGATCTCTGTGCTCATTTCAATATGGTGTTTGGCTCCACAGTTCTTCAGGTACTTTATATTATCATCTACACTTGTAACCATAAGCTGCATTTTAAATTTCTGCGCATAATTTATATATCATCTTGGAGTACACATTTTGTACTAATATTATGTTCTATGCTCAATGAAGAGTTTCTCCATGGATGGCCTATCAATGGTGCTGGATTCTATCAAGATCTTATATATCCAAATGAATAGTTTTGATCTGAACAAGATTATTGGCTTGCTGCAATGCTTTCCATGTCTGGAGAAGTTGTATATAAAGGTGATAATTTCACGCACATTGGAAGCCCGCATATAGTGTACTAGAATTAACCGTTCAACTGTTGCTCTTTTGACACTCTTCTTTTAGACCTTAACTGTTTTCAATCTTCATATCTATTTAGGCAACAGGACAGGGTAAGAAAGTTATAACCAATTGGTGGATTCGTAAGCATTGGGATTTTCTCACTTCTCATGAGATTCGATTGAAGACAATAACGCTAGTGCAAACACAAGATTTGTCACATTCTTCCTGCTGAATGCGAGGTTACTATTGTCCATCAGGCTTAAGTTTATCAGCAACATGGTTTTGACGGATGGGTATGTCGAAGAGCAAAAAAAGGAGTTTCAGGTGGGAAAAAGAGCTTCTGAACGTGTCGGGCTTCTATTTACAACATATTGTGGTCATAATCCAGTAAATTTTACGACCCAGGATGTTCATTCTATGGACCTGACCGATCCATTTGACTGTGACTGCCGAAAACAGTGCTGGAGTTAGATGTTGTTGCCCTTTTCAATCTGGTTTTTTTTGTAAACCTGATGAACAATTAACCCTCGTGCTTTTGTACAGTTTGTAGGATGGAGTTAGATGTTCCTACCCTTTTCAACTCGGCTGTGACTGTCATATTTTCTTTGAAACAAGGCAAATGGCTTGCCATTCGTTTAATTTAGAGTGAAATATTGTAACAAATCCAAACCAAGGGAAGTAACATCTCTCTCGCCAGTTGCTTGAGCTCACTGTGCATTACAGAAGCCAAGTGATTAGCCCCCACCATCACCCACAAACTTATTTCGAACTAGCACATCAAATGGGCTGTAAATTTTCATAGGAAAGGCTGCATGACCATGACAGATTTGGATTCTGACATTTGGGACCCGCGAGGAAATAGCCTATCCAAGGTGGTGTCGACTTACTAGCCAATCAACAAACGATTCTGCCTACCAGCCGTTGGATTGACATCCAACATCTGTCGTGTATCTTCTATCTCTTGTCTTCTTCTTCCTCCAATCGCCCAAACCAAACCACCCCGTCGGCTCCGCCTGCTCCCGCCTCCCATGGCTGGCTGCGCCTCCGCCGCCCTACCGTACGTACCCTCCAATGTTGGCTAGTCCCTCCCTCTATTCCCCCACACATCCTGTTATTCTCCGGCGACGTCAGCCCCAACACGCACCTGCGCCCGAACCAGTCAACCCTCGTACTCCCCTCCGCCTACGACTGGACCGGCGCATCTTCAACGGCTCCTGTTCGTTCCATCTGAGGCCTCACCGTCGTCCTCCGCCTTGCGGCCTTGGTTCGCTCGCCATGCGCAGTGCGCCGCCCTCTTGCGTTGTCAACATCGTCAACAACCGAGAGGAATAAGGAGATGACTGTAAGTGGAGAGGATGACAGTAGGGACCCACCAGCGTCATGGCAGTACGCAAGCAAGTGCCTCTATAGTACAAGCCCAAAAATATGGTTCCTCCTAATGGTTGGACATCTGGGGCTCACGCCATTGTCAACATAGTCAATAAACGAGAGAATTACACTATGAGCGGCTGACACCAGGGACCCATTAAGTCACGCAGTTTTTTTTGAGGAACAAGCAGTTGTTATTTATACTAGTTTTAGCGACGGATCAGGGTAACAACGGGGCTGTGCGGGGATTGTGGCCCGTCTAGGCAGGGTTTTATTTATGTTTACCACATCATGAGCCCAGTTGTGTTTTTTTCTTGCTGAAAATGGCTAGCCCAGTTCTATTTTTTTAAAGAAATACCCAAACAAGGCCTACTTGCTTTATCGGCCCTACTGGGCTGCAAATCTTTCAAGACGAGGAGAGTTTCATTCGGTTTGCCCAGAAATGGGATGTACATTTTTAAAACACATCAAACCGGCAATTAATTTCAATTTTTTTTCATTACAAGATCTTAAATTCCATTAATTTTTATGCATGGACAATTATTTGGATTTTATATTTATATAAATTATTTTTCAAAATAGTTTGAATGTGAATCGATATTTCTGGATTAAAAACAGTTGACGGCACCAAAATATGCAAAATTTTGTATACTTTTTAACCGTGGCCACAATATGGGGTGTGATGCTAACAATAAGAAGATGGGATCCAAAAAAATTCTGAAGAATTAGCAAATGGGTTGTACATTATTAGAAATAATGGCAGATGGGCTGTATGCTGTTTTCCACAGATTTGAGGCTGACTTGTGCGCCTACTACAGGTTGACGCGTATGCTTTCATAAAAAAAAGGTTGACGCACATGCAACGCCCTGTCAACTTAGTCAACACACGAGAGCAGTGACTGTTGGATGTCCATCCAACGGCTGCCGTGCTTCTTCAATCTCTGCTCTTCATGCTCAAGCCGCTCAAACAAGCGTCGGCGGGACTGCCTGCTCCCTCCTCCCGCGGCCGGCTATGCTGCCGCGCAGGCCTCACGGCCCCACCGTACTCCCATCGCTGGCCTAGCCATCCCTCTACTCACCCACACATGCTGTTATTCTCCAGCGACGGCAGACGAACCAGTAAACCCTCATACTCCTCCGCGTGGGAAACAACTTTCGAGTATTCCCTGGCTCCGTGTCGTTCCCTTCCTAGGCCTCACCGTTGTCCACCGCCCTGGTGCTCTCGGCATGGCCTGGTCAACGTGGTCAATGAACGACATCCATCGAAAGTGGACTGTACGTGGAGAGGCTGACAGCTGGGTCCACGGCCGCACGCAAGGAAATTCCTCCTTATTACGCGCAAAATAATGATTCCTCCACCTGACAGCTAGGACCCACAGGAAGGGCCTCTGTATTTCACGAAAAAAACATTTCCCCCGCTGACAGGTCGGACCCATTAGCTATATCTTCGCACGCATGGAAGTGCCTCCATATTATGCCCAAAAAATGAATACCCCCCTGCTAGCTGGGACCCACCATATTGTTGGGCT
This sequence comes from Triticum dicoccoides, assembly GCF_002162155.2. Taxonomy (NCBI): domain Eukaryota; kingdom Viridiplantae; phylum Streptophyta; class Magnoliopsida; order Poales; family Poaceae; genus Triticum; species Triticum dicoccoides. The sequence goes on along the minus strand of NC_041392.1, from coordinate 277,914,283 downwards.
GAATTGTGGGCCTACTAAGTTGACAGGGACGGAGAGCTTTGTCAACTTAGTCAATACTCCAGTGACCGTATGATGTCCATCCAACGGCCATAGTGCTTCTTCAACCTCTAGTCTTCTTGCTCCAGCCGCCCAAAGCAGCGCCGGTCGTGCTGCCTGCTCCTGCCTCCCGTGGCCGGCTGTGCTACCGCGGAGGCCTCACCGCCCCCAAACTACTCCCACCACTGGCCAGGCCATCCCTCCACTCACCCACACCCCCTTTTATTCCGCGGCAACGACAGCCTCACACCGCAGCCGAACCAGTGAACGCTCGTACTCCTCTCCGCGTGGGCATCCACTGCCGCGTCTTGCACGGCTCCGCGTCATCCCCTTCCTAGGCCTCGCCGTCGTCCACCGCCGTGGTGCTCTCGGCGCGGCGTGGTCAATGTGGTTAACGACCGACTTCCATCGGAAGAGTACTGTACGTGGAGAGGCTGACAGCTGGGTCCACGGCAGCCGCAAGGAAGTGCCTCCTTATTATGCGGAAAATAATTATTCCTCCACCTGACAGCGGGGACCCACTAGACGGGCCACCAGTATTTTGCGAAAACAATCGTTTCCGCATGACTGCTGGGACCCACCGGACGGGCCACCGTATTTCGCGAAAAAAACGTTCCCCCCGCTGTCAGCTCGGACCCACTGGAAGTGCCTCCTTATTACGCACAAAAAAATGAATACTCCCTCGACTAACTGGGACCCACCTTGCTGGGAGGCTGACTTGTGGGCCTACTAAGTTGATGGGGATGAAGGGCTTTGTCAACTTAGTCAATATGAACGATTCTAGCTCCAGTGACAGTACGATGTCCATCCAACGGCCGTAGTGCTTCTTCAACCTCTGGTCTTCTTGCTCCAGCCGCCCAAAGCAGCGCCGGTCGTGCCACATGCTCCTGCCTCCCGTGGCCGGCTGTACTGCCGCAAAGGCCTCACCGCCTCCTACTATTCCCACCGCTGGCCAGGCCCTGCGGCAATGGCAGCCTCACACCGCAGCCGAACCAGTGAACCCTCGTAGTCCTCTCCGGGCGGGCTTCCACTGCCGCGTCGTCCCCTTCCTAGGCCTCGCCATCGTCCACCGCCGTCGTGCTCTCCGTGCGGCATGGTCAACGTGGTCAAGGAACGACTTCCATCGAAAGAGTACTGTACGTGGAGAGGCTGACAGCTGGGTCCACGGCCATAGCCCAGTTTTTTGTGATTTGCCAAGTAAGTCGCTTTGTCAGGCCTGTTGGGCTGCAAATCTTTCAAGACGAGGAGAGCTTTCATTCGGCTGGCCGAGAAAATGGCCCATCAGTAATGAGAAATGGGTTGTACATTTTTAAAACACATCAAACCGGCAATTAGTTTCAAATATCTTTTTTTTCATTTCAAGATTTTCAATTACATTAATTTTTATGCATGGAGAATTTGTTGGATTTTATATTGATATACATTTATTGTTAAAATCAGTTTGAATGTTAGTCGAAATTTCGGGATTAAAAACAGTTTGGACCGCACCGGAATATGCAAAATTTCGTATAATTTTTTAACCGTTGCCACAATATGGGCTGTAATGCTAACAAAAAGAATATAGGCTCCAAAAAAACCTTAAGAATTAGCAAATGGGCTGTAAATTATTAGAAATAATGGCAGATGGGATGTATGATGTTTTCCACAGATTTGAGGCTTCCCTAAAAAAAGGTTGACGCACAAGCACTGACTGTTGGATGTCCATCCAACGGCCGTTGTGCTTCTTCAATCTCCGCTCTTCCTGCTCCAGCCTCTCAAACAAGCGCCGACGGGACTGCCTGCTCCCTCCTCCTCGCGGCCGGCTGTGCTGCCGTGTAGGCCTCACCGCCCGACCGTACTCCCATCGCTGGCCTAGCCATCCCTCTACTCACCCACACCTGTTGTTATTCTCCGGCGACGGCAGACGAACCAGTAAACCCTTGTACAGTCGTCCTCCCCTCCGCGTGGGAAACAACTGCCGAGTCTTCCCTGCCTCCGTGTCATCCCCTTCCTAGGCCTCGCCGTCGTCCACCGCCCTAGTGCTCTCGGCGCGGCGTGGTCAACGTGGTCAAGGAATGACTTCCATCGAACGTGGACTGTACGTGGAGAGGCTGACAGCTGGGTCCACGGCCGCAGCAAGGAAGTGCCTCCTTATTACGCGGAAAATAATGATTCCTCCACCTGACAGCTGGGACCCACCGGACGGGCCACTGTATTTCGTGAAAAAATGTTTCCCCCTGACTGTTGGGACCCACCAGCTACATCTTCGCACGCAAGGAAGTGCGTCCATATTACTTGCAAAGAAATGATTCGCGCCCCTGACTGCTGGGACCCACCAACTACATCTTCGCATGCAACAAAGTGCCTGACAGTCGGGACCCACCTGGTCGAAGCGTACGTAGATTTCTCATTCTGGTCGTGAACCTGTACGTACATACTGGTCGATGTAGAGGCGCGCACGTGTCGTGGTAGAGGTGCGCACGTGTCGCAGTAGAGGCGCGCATGTAGCATGTACACGTACGTACAGCGGCCAGGGTGCAAGAAAGAAAATATGGCCACGTACGTACATATGGGGGGGGGTCTCGAACACCTACTCGCGCATACGTACGGCCAGGGCTCGTGTACATAGTTGGGTCGGAACGGAGAAGCTGCGCCATCGTCATGTTCATGGGGAGGCAACGGAATGCGTCCTGTTCATCGGGAGGCAACGGAACACGTATTGTTCATCAGGAACCAACCGGCTTGGATGGAACAGGCAATGGAAACGAGGTCTGGCATACCGCAGAACGGAGGAAACGGCCTTGTGTTCGACCGGCCACGGTGGAAACTGGATCATGTTCATCAGGAGGGGTCTGGCGTACTGCAAAATGGAGGAAATGGACTTCTCTTGGACCTCCTACGGTCGAAACGGGGTCCTGTTGATCAGGAAGGGTGTGGCGTACCGCAAAACAGAAGAAACGGACTTGTGTTGGAGCGCTACGGTCGAAACGGGGGTCCTGTTCATCGGGAGGGGTGTGGTGTACCGCAAAATGGGACTCCACGGGATACTGTTCATCTCCACTGTCGACCTCCTCCAGCCTCCACGGGCTACTGTTCATCCACCGTCGACCTCCTCCAGCCTCCACATGCGACTGTTTATCCATGGGCTCCTGTTCATCCAGCCTCCACCGGCTACTGTTCAACCAGCCCTCTCCACAGGGTCCTGTTCAACCACCCCTCCACGGGCTACTGTTCATCTAGCCCTCCATAGGCTACTTTTCAACTAGCCCTTCACCGGCTACTGTTCAACAAGCCCTCCACGGGGTCCTGTTCATCCAGCCCTCCACGTGGTCCTGTTCATCCACCGGCTCGATCAATCGGGGTACTGTTCATCCAGCAGCAATGGCCTCTACTACCACGGGTTCCTGTTCATCCAACCCCCACTGGGAACTGTTCATACAAACCCCCCAAAAACGCTCAATGTTCATCCAGAGGCAGCATCGATTGGCTTCAGTTAGCAGTAGTAGCGAAGGAATCGCTCGATCGGGTTCAGTTAACAGCCATCGATCAATCGCTCGGGTTCAGTAACGCGTAGTCTGCAGTGCAATAGCTCGGGTTCAGTTAGAGCCCAACGCCTTGCACACACGTGCGTACGTACGAGAGAAACACGCATCGCTCGGCCCTCAACCACCCACCGTAACCGGGAACTCCCCGATATTTTCCTCGCCTTCGCTTCTACCATGGTTTTTTCCGTCATGAACGGTCCAAAGAATGTCATGCAGCTGCGTCTCCGTCCCGCCCAGGACGACAAGCCCATTTTCTATCATGATTTTTTTTCATAGAAGTAGGACCCCGCCACATCTATGATGATACCGGGTTTTGTCACAATTATCATCATAGAAGTGTCATAAGTATGAAAAAAAATCGTTTGGCCCAAAATGTCACGGATGTGTCTTTTTTGGAGTGCCATTTCTTGCATGGGACCGAAGCATGCAACTAAGGACATGGATTTGAATTTTCAACCAATTTATATACATTAGAGCATGTGCATGTAGTTCAAATCTGAATTATGCACATGAATGCGTTGAAAACTCAGTTAATATATAAAAATGTCCAAACAAACCCCGAAAAATCCCAAAATTGACACAACACTCATGTTGTTCTATGTTGACACGAGAAAAAAAATTGAAAGCTGGTGGGACCCACCAGCTACATCTTCGCACAAGGAAGTGCGTCTGGCCAAAAAAACGATTCGCCCCCTGACTGGTGGGACCCACCGGCTACATCTTCGCAGGCAAGGAAGTGCGTGACAGTCGGGACCCACCTGGTCGAAGCGTACGTAGCATTGTCATTCTAGTCGCGAACGTGTACGTACATACTGGTCGATATAGAGGCGCGCACGTGTCGTAGTAGAGGCGCACACGTAGCATGTACACGTACGTACAGCGACCAGGGTGCAAGAAAGAAAATACGGCCACATATGTGTACATACGGGCGGGGTCTCGAACACCTACTAGCGCATACGTACGGCCAGGGCTCGTGTACATGGCTGGGTCGGAACGGAGAAACAGCGTTGTCGTCATGTTCATGGGGAGGCAACGAAATGCGTCATGTTCATGGGGAGGCAACGGAATGCGTCGTGTTCGTGGGGAGGCAACGGAACGAGTGGGAGCCAACCGGCTGGGTCGGTACGGAATGCGTGGTCATGTTCATCGGGAGGGCTTGGACGGAACAGGCGATGGAAACGAGGCATGGCGTACTGCACAATGGAGGAAACGGACCTCCTACGTTTGGAACGGGGTCCTATTGATCGGGAGGGGTCTGGCGTACCGCAAAACGGAGGAAACGGACCTCCTACGGTCGAAACGGGGGTCCTGTTCATCGGGAGGGGTGTGGCGTGCCGCAAAACGGATGAAACGGACTTGTGTTGGAGCGCTACGGTCGAAATGGGGGTCCTGTTCATCGGGAGGGGCGTGGCGTACCGCAAAACGGGACTCCACAGGATACTGTTCATCTCCACTGTCGACCCCCTCTAGCCTCCACGAGCTACTGTTCATCCACCGTCGACCTCTTCCAGCCTCCACCTGCGACTGTTCATCCACGGGCTCATGTTCATCCAGCCTCCACCGCGCGCTACTCCACTGGCTATTGTTCAACCGGCCCTCTCCACGGGCTCCTGTTCAACCACCCCTCCATGGGCTACTGTTCATCCTGCCCTCCACCGTCTACTGTTCATCCTGCCCTCCACGGGGTGGTCCTGTTCATCCAGCCCTCCACGGGGTCCTGTTCATCCAGCCCCAACCGGCTCGATCGATCGGGGTCCTGTTCATCAAGAGGCAACACCACGGGGTCCTGTTCATCCACCCCCACCGGGAACTGTTCATCCAACCCCCCTCCCCCGCAACGCTCACTGTTCATCCAGAGGCAGCATCGATCGGCTTCAGTTAGCAGCAGTAGTGAAGGAATCGCTCGATCGAGTTCAGTTAACAGCCATCGATCGATCGCTCGGGTTCAGTAACGCGTAGCCTGCAGTGCAATCGCTCGGGTTCAGTTAGAGCCCAACGCCTCTCTCGGGTTCAGTTAGAGCCAACTCCTCGAACACACGCACGTACGTGTACGAGATAAACATGCATCGCTCGGCCCCCGACCTCCCACCGTAACCGGGAACTCCCCGAAATTTTCCTCGCCCTCGCTTCTACCACGGTTTTTTCCGTCATGGATGGCCCAAAGAATGTCATGCAGCTGCGTCTCCGGCCCTCCCAGGACGAAAAGCCCATTTTCTATCATGATTTTTTGTCATAGAAGTAGGAGCCCACCACATCTATGATGATACCAGGTTTTGTCACAATTATCGTCATAGAAGTGTCATATGTATGACAGAAAAAAATTTCGTTCGGCCCAAAATGTCATGGATGTGTCTTTTTTTTGTAGTGTAGTTTCTGGTGTTTGTAGTATGCTGGAGGCCATGCGCAGCGCTGACCTGCGGGGTGGGCTGTGATGCGGTAGGCACGTGGCACGGTGTACCGGGCGCCCATTTGGTGTCTCGAGAACCCTGCTCACATCGTTCGGGGCCGTATGTGGAAACTTCGGCCGGACTCCCTGCGGATGGAACCTGAATAGGCGATAAACCTGGACTAGAGACTTGAGTGTTTAGGTAGGCCGTGGCCGACACCCTCGCCAGGCTTCCGCTTGAAGGTTGCCGAGATACATGACGTGTACATGGCAGTAAGTGGCGAGAGTGTGTGTGAAGAAGTACACCCCTGCAGGGTTAACATCATCTATTCGAATAGTCGTGTCCGCGGTAAAGGACTTATGGGTTGCCTATAACAGTTCATAGACAAGTGAAAGTGGATACTCTAAAATGCGCAAGATAAGCGTGAGTGCTATGGATGGCGTTCTCGTAGGGAGGCGGGAGTGGATCCATAGTGGTGTATTGAAATGGTGAATATGTGGACTCGTGTGCGCCACCTCAAAAGAGTTACATGCAGTCGTAGTTCAGGATAGCCACTGAGTCAAAGCTGGCTTGCTGCAGTTAAACTCCACCAACCCCCTTTGTTAATACCGATGCATAAGTAGTTAGTTCTCATGTAAGTCTTGTTGTGTACATTTGTACTTACGTTTGCCTATTTTATGTTTTGTAGAGAGACGTCAGTCTCGCTAGTAGTCCCGTGTGGACTTCGACGTTTAGCTTGATACCTCAGCTACGATCTTGTGCCCTGGGCAGGATCTGTAGATAGTCAGGCTTCTCAGCCTTTTTTCATTTGTAGATGTTTGTACTTAGACATGTTAAGCTTCTGCATGTGCTTTGACTTGTATGCTCTGAATGTTGGGGTCATGAGACCCATGTTTGTAAAACTTGGCTCCTCGGAGCCTAATGAATAAATACTTGAGTCGTAGAGTTATGTTGTGATGCCATGTTGTATTTACACATATCGAGCATATTGTGTGTATGATTGAAATGCTTGGTATGTGTGGGATCCGACAACCTAGTTGTTTATCCTTGGTAGCCTCTCTTATGGGGAAATGTAGTCTTGTGCTTCCATGAGCCATAGTAGTCCGCTACAGCCCGGTTCACCGGAGTCCTGCTAGCCCAGCACTATTGCTCCGGAACACTGGACTGGCCGGCATGTGATTCACTTCGTTCCTGTGTCTGTCCCTTCGGGGAAATATCACGCGGTGACATCCGGAGTCCTGCCTAGCCTGCTACAGCCCGGTTCACCAGAGTCCTGTTAGCCTAGTCCTACAGCCCGGATTCGCACGCTGCTGACCGACATGCTCGATGTTGATTCATGTATGCATGTCCCCGTAAGTTAGTGCCACTTTGGGTTCACGACTAGTCATGTCGCCCCGGGTTCTCTGTCATATGGATGCTAGCGACACTATCATATACGTGAGCCAAAAGGAGAAAACGGTCCCGGGCCATGGTAAGGCGACACCCGTGGGAATACTGTGCGTGAGGCCGCAAAGTGATATGAGGTGTTACCGGCTAGATCGATGTGACTTGGAATCGGGGTCCTGACAGTGTTGGTATCAGAGCCTGACTGCCTATAGGATTACCAAGCCAAACTGGTCGAAGTTGAGTCTAGAAATGCTTTAGTTATATGTACGGGAATTGATTGTGGGAAGGAATGTAAGGCTCTTTTTACTCCTTTACCCTATGGCCTTCTGATCTGAGTCATCCTCTTCTCTTCTACGGGGATTAAGAACTAGGCTTCTCATCTTTCTATCAGGATCACGTGTTACTAATCCGTAGACTTACAGGATTGATGGTTACAAGCCTCATTTCAGTTCCTACCACTTTTGGGTGTTGACAGTTGATCCCAGAACCTTGATATTGTGATGTTGAGTGGTTATGCCACAATTTTTGCAGGATGTCTCAAATCTTTTTGAGCATTTACAGCCGTTATGATGTCCGAGTCATCCCAGGTTTCTAAACAATCTGATGCATTTGTAAATTCCTTCTTCCCGTTTACAATGTTCCTTTGGTCAGAATAAGCACACTAACCGGTGCGTTGAGGTACTCTATTGCCTCGGTATATATGTTGGAGCTATTATTATGACCCTAGGTGTTTTAAGGAGTCACCTAGTAATCTAGCCATGTTTTGTGTTCCCAGTGTGATGATTCTGGCCACCATTCTCGAAAGCATCTCGTGATGCCATTTAGTAGTAGGTACTCTACTCTTGGGTTCTTAACCCAAGATTCACTCTACTTACCTCGTGTTGATAGTGTTGCTCGTACCTTTAGGATATTAGTAACCTTTGCGATAGTCCTCGAGGTCCGTGGTATTTCCTTCTTCCAAATACCATGAACTGCTTATGGCACAAGTTCTTTTGAACCAAAAGATCACAACCAGGGTGCTCTTGAGGAGTTCTCCATTCATGTTGTGACTCTGCCAGTTCTACCTTTCTGCATGGGTTATCCAGAAGAAATATGTTGAACTCGTTCGACATGCTAATCGATGCATCCACAACTTAGAAAATCGTGTGTTCCTTTGAGTTGTTCCCATTGTAGTTGTATTCTGATCCCCGTCTATCAGTTGATAGTTAGGAGTAGTTGTGCATTCGTGCTCATTGATGCCTTTTACTCTTGTGGTCCGTCAAGCCATTTATTCCGGAATGACTAGGAGAAACAAACTCCAGTACCTCATCCATATCTATGATTGGGTCAAAGCAGTTGTATTCCGCAGATCAAAATGCCAATCCAGCTTTTGATTATGTTCCACCAGGAGTGTTACCATCTTTATGTCAAGAATTTCATGAGAATTTCACCACCTCTTATGGATTCTTGATGTAGTGATACTTCTCGCTATCATTATCCATTCCTCGGTCCCATGTTGTTGTAACCGGAATGCCGACAAGTGAACTGTGATGTGTGAAATCGATACTCCTAGCAACTTCGTTCCTTGGTAGTTAATGGATAATATTCTCATTCTTAGCGTGTTGGTTATTGAATCATCATCCTAAGATTGATCGTGCTACCTAGTCCTTATTTCCGGTGCACTCTTCGATCAATGAGTTAGGTTGTGTCAATCCCTCACTCTTTTGATCATATCATCTTGCCTTGGAAGCAAGATTTCTCCCGAGCTTAATAACATTTCGGTGGTTCATGATGTTCCGAATATCTTCTCGGAAGTATTACCAGGTTGTCACCTGACCACTATGTTGAGTTCGTGATCATGTTGGTTTTCCTCCAAACCACCCATTCTCCAAGAATCTTTGTTGGATACCCCTGAGCTAGTTGGTTAAGCTAAACAACAACTTGGAGAGTTGGAAGATGAAAGCTTGTCCCACCTAGCTCATCACTGAGGGATACCCTTGTGTGTGTGTGTTGAAGAAAGATGATATCTCCATCGATTGGTCCTCGTGATCAGTTGTTGGATCTATTGCCTTGTCAAAACTTTGACTTGAGTATGGGCCATCGTCAAGTCAAATCAGAACCAGCGATGTTCATAATGTTGTCTTACTCATGGTTGATCCCTCAAGCAAACACCATTACATCTTTTGGTCTGACCAATGCTATCACCGTGTTCACATGATGGTGGAAGTCCATTGATATGGAAATTTCGATGAGTTGCTATTGAGCCCATCAGCAGCATTTTGTCTCCCCCATGATTCATGTTGAACATCAACCTAGTGTTGGAAACTTTGTAAGCAATGCCTTCGTGTTCCATTCATGAAGCTTATGCTTGGATGGAAGAAGTGACTTCTTTGAGTTCTTGTGCATTTGGTGCAAGTTGCCGCCATGAACTTGAGAAAGGTTTGTTTTGCTTCCTTTGGAATCATCCCAAGTCAGTCATGCATTCGTGTGAGGTATTCTATGGTTTGGTAGATTAATTACCTCCGCTCCATTCGTATTCCCTAGCACAGCAAGCCACTGATTGATTTGTTCAAGGAGAAGAAGTTCCTTCTTAAGAGCATGCCTTATGCAAGGACTTCAATATCCTCGTTGATGGTTCCCAACCAGAACTCGGTAGTGTTTCATTGTAAGACTACCATGTGGTCATGCTTGTCTGGGACAACGTGTTCACATGTTTGTAGCAGAACCCGCTCATGTTTTGGATCTTACTACCGTAGTCCATCTCCCGAGAATCTCGCAACGTCATCTCGTCGATTTGTGTTGCAAACTTTCTTTTCAGACATACTGAGTCTGAAGTATCCTATCACCAATCGGATCTGAATCTTAGGCAGATATGATGGTTGGAACATTCCCAATAGTTGCATTTTGTTCCCAGCTTGCACCGCCATTGTGCCAATTCCCCATGGGCTGCCCTTCTAAGCAGTTGTTGTCCAAGATCATCTGCCAAAGTGGACTTACCATGGGTCCCATCCATTTTCGATGATAAGCAAAGTCATCCATTGCGTTGTCTTCAACAAGGTAGTCCACATCATCCATCCTAGTCCGAGTATGCCATTTCTTCGAGCTCTTTCAATCGATTAATTGTAAATTGCCTTAAGCTGGTATGAAGAGTTTCAATGATCTATGGATCAAAAGTAATTCTTTTTGCCACTTGAGGGAACCGTCCAATGAGTCACCTTTCCCAAGGTGCCCCGTTACGGGATCATGAAAATTATTTCCTCGCCACCTTAACACCATCCACCATCTTTCTAAGCGTGGAATTGTTGCCCACCAAATCAAACCCTGTTGTTTGTTCTTCCATCCCTCTCGATGTGTTTTGTGTCTCAACTCGAGATGTTTCAACATCTCATTCCGCGAGTTGATATTGTATAGCTTGATCTTCGAGAAGATCAATCCTAGTAGAGTTTCTTCCCGTCGTCATCGTGTGGATGAAGATCTCAAAAGTGAGGATGTCAATAATCAACGTATGCAACGAATCAACAACCTTATGAGGTGCAACCTGGACCATGAAGATTATGTTAGCTTGTGTTCCCCCTTCACCTTACCCTACGCTTGAATCTCGGGACGAGATTCTTGTTTAGTAGGGGTGAGTTTTCACATCCCTAGCTTCTGGTAATGCACTACGCTAGCCTCATGTGTGCATCATGTTTAATCTTGAAAGAAACTTGAAATGGGGATTGCCTAACCCCTAGCATCAAAGGAATTCACTAGGTTCACCTAAAATATTTTCAGTAAATCCAAATGGCTTTCAAAAATGTTCATCATTTATGGAAAATGTTGTAAACAGTAACCAGAGGTGATGCACATTTTTCTATAACATATTTGGGCTCTGAATTAAATCATACTCTATTTGCATTTGGGCATTTAAATGATATAAAATATTTTAAATGCTCAAATAATCATAAACTAAAATGTTTACTGTTGGATATATTCTAAACAGTAGCCATGATTAGTTTTATGATTTTTGGAAATGCCTTAGCATTTTAATTAAACCAAAACAATTGCAGAAAAATAGAAAACATAAACAATTTAGAAAAGAGAGAGAGAGAACGCCTACCTGGGCCACTTACTATCGTGGTTCTAAGTCTGACAGTAGAATGGGGGGTAGGGATGTAGAGGCAAGATCCTAGCTATGGAGTTGTACACGCGAGTTTTACGAGTTCAGGCCCTTCTTAGAGGAAGTAACATCCCTACGTCTCGGAGCACGGAGGCGGTCGACTGGATTATATGTGTGTGTGTTATAGGGGGTGTGCACCCTTGTGCCTGTGGAGGGGGTGGCTTATATAGACTGCGCCAAGACACTAGCCAGCCCACGACACAGAGGGTTTAAGGTACATTGAAGAGAGAACGTTACTGGTAACGCCCACATTAAAGTGCTGTAAATGTCAATTAAGTCTATAAGTAAGTACTCGACTGTTGCATATGCAGAGTGGCTTTAGCCCTTGTGCCTGTCGAGTGACTTCTGCGACGGTCGAGTGACATCGATTCTTCTGAGTGGAACGTTTCTAGTCGAGTGGATGATGGTACCCTTTGGATGATCCTGGCTTTAGGGTGCTGTCCTAGGGGAGGATGTCTAGGTCAGGTCTATGACCCTACCCTAGGTACGTAGCTTCATCATGAGCCCCCGAATGGTTCAGGGTTCGAGTGGAGAAGGAGTTGATAATCCCTCTGATTCAGCTTTTGTGCTTTGAGAATGTCTTGCCCAGAGGTCGAATGAACTTTCATGATGGCTTCAACTGTCGCCTTGATCCATTCTTGGTTTTGTCGAGTGAACTTTCGTTGTTAAGTTTTGAGTGTTGATATGGAAAAAATCTTCCGTCTGAAGGGTTGTTCTGTCGCCTGCGGATTTTGTGGGATTCGAATTTTGGGAAGCGCGCCGGGCGGGGGAGGCCGCAGTAATCGGGACGGATTAGGCAGGCCACCTCGATCTCTGCGCCACCTTTTTTGCCATGTATCGCGCGCGTGACTGTTGTGGGATTTGATAAGATCGTCCCGGCCTACAAGTCAGTCACTCGGAAGCGACCTTATATAAGGCGCCGGACCGGGGCCTTTGAACAGTGCGCCCCCATTCTTCTTCCTCCTCCTCAGATTCCTCCGCTGCGCCTGCTTCTGCTCTCGGCGTCGTCGCCCCGCTCAAACTCGATTCGCTGCCATGGGGAAGGAGAAGACGGTGGCGTTGGAGCGTGCGAAGAAGGCGACGGCGAAGGCGAAAGGGAAGAAGACCAGCCGGGGCGGATCTTCGTCGAGGTCCGGCTTGCTGCCTGGCTGGATCCAGGGCGACTGGATCCGCTCGACAATCAGTCAAGATGACATTGATGACCTGGTTGAGGGGGGACTGATCCCCCACGAATCAGCGTGGCTCCCGAGGAACGAGACCGAGCCGCAGCCGCAGGAGGGTGAGTGCGTCCTCCTCGCCACTCATGTCGACCGCGGGTTTTCTTTGCCTCTCCACCCTTTCTTTCGCGGTTTCTTGAACTTCTTCGGGGATCAACTCCACCACTTTTCTCCAAACACCATCGTGTACCTCGCTGCTTTCGTGTCTATGTGCGAGAATTTCTTGGGTTGCCGACCACATTGGGGTCTCTTCAAGCACATATTCACATGTCGCTCCCAAACGGTCAAGAAGGCCAACCCGAGTGACGAGAGGACGCACGTGATACACATGTGCGGGGGTCTTGGAATCCAAATGAGGAACAAGAGCACCTTCCCTGCTATGATCCTTCCTGACTCGGTCCGGGGCTGACAGTCGACCTGGTTTTACTGCAAGGACCAGCCGACCCCGGGTCAGTCGACTGGACGTCCCCCCTTTTCCATGGCTCCAGTGGAGAAGCCCTCCTCCTTGAGAGTGATCCCGGAGGAGAAGGCGCAGGTGAAGGTGTTGGTCGAGCGGGTCGTCCAACTTGTCCGCGATGGAGTGACTGGTATGGACCTGGTGGAGGTCTTCCTTAGTCGACGCATCCAACCACTCCAAGCTCGTGACCATCCGATGTGGATGTACTCGGGACTCGAGGATTCCACTCGGATCCACCCGGAGGATGTTAGTGAGGACACAGTGGAGAAGTGGCTGAGAGGTATTACCGGCAACAAGGATAATCCCCGGGGGTCTAGGAGGGTGGTTCCATTCGACCATTTGCACCAGCCGGAACAGGTACGATTCTGCATTGTCGAGTGTCTTCTTGATTTACTATGTAACATCTTGTTGACAGTGGACTGTCTTTCTTTTGTTCATTGTCTTTTCAGGCTCTTATTGATATGTACTCGATTCCCAATGGAGTGTAGGAGCAAAATGTCGAGGAAGAGGCGAGTGGGGGCGAGAGTGGCGAGTGGCACTCGGATGCAGAGGAGGACGAGGAGAGCGATGACCCAAGTGACGAAGAAGAGGTCGACTCGCCTCCTCGCAGAGAAAGGATGTCCAAGCACGCTCATGACCTGGCAAACACCCCTGACCTGGTGGCCGCATCGACTGGGCAGTCTTCAAAGCGCCCTTGGACGTCTTCTCCGGCGCCAACTGAGAAGGGACCGAAACAACTCATGACTGCGCCGCCTCCTGCACCGAAACCATTGAAGGCCACATCCTCCAAACCACCGAAGGCTTTGCCCAGAATCAAAGTGACGATTCCCACCATCTTCGGGTAATCATCTGACCTAATCTTTTGGTCGACTCGAGCAACAGAACATAACCGACTGAAAGTTGACATTTGCAGTGCTGCTACCTCTGGAACTTCTTCCCGCCAATACCAAGACGAGGATATGGAAGACGCGGTTACCTCCAACCCAGGTAAAATTCTCGTGATCTTGTTCTTGATTATTTGGTCGATCAAATTCTGGCGATTCACTTGGGGTCGACTGATTTATTTGCAGCCCCACCCAACATTATCGAGCTTCCGGATGATGATGAAGATGTGGCCCCGAGGCCCAGAAAGAACAAAAAAGTAGCGGCTGGCAAGACATCTCAGCCGGGACTGACGACGGAACCAACTGTTCAACAACCTGAAGATGTAGGTGGGGCCTCTGCAACTTTTGTTATCCCATTGTCGAGTGAGCGCCCTGCACTGTCGATTGTACCAGTGTTTCCTTCAGCCGCCCAACCCCATGCCTCGGAGCTCCAAGCTGCCGCATCTGGGCCGTCTGCCCCTTTCTTCACCAACTATCATGTTCCAGAAAGCCAGTCGGACGCCGCCACGGAGGCTATCCGTCAGGCTAACGTGATGATGGAGCGGATGAAGACGGTGCACGAGAACAGCCAGGCTGCTTACGATGCCAGCGCGGCTCTTCAGGCCAATGTCCAGGTAAGTTGGCTTTCGACTAACCTTGTTCTATTAGGATATGCTACCTGAAATATTTTCTTTCATACAATCTCTTATTGTTTGCGTCGAATCTGTACACCCATTGGGTGTTTTGTTGTCTTTACTATTTGCGCTCTTCCACTCAGCCTGGGCGAGTGGGATCTGAAATGGTGGGGGCACGCTAAGTGTACCCACTAGGTGTAGTCCCCGAGACCGCAGTCGACTGCGGGCAGTCGACTAGGGTCTGAGTACTTTTCACTTTCCTTTCTTCCACTCAACTCGGGCGGACCGGCCGAGTGGGATCTGAACCAGTGGGGGCACGTCAAGTGCACCCACTGGGTGTAGTCCCCGAGACCGCGGTCGACTGCCGGCAGTCGGCCGGGGTCTGAATAGTTCTTCTCTCTTTCTTCTCTTTTTTTTACTTGACCCGGGCGGACCGGTCGAGTGTGGTCTGAATCAGTGTGGGCACGCCAAGTGCACCCGCTGGGTGTTGTCCCCGAGACCGCGGTCGACTGCGGGCAGTCGGCTGGGGTCTAAGTAAACTTTTAAGTTTTATTCACTCGGAAGTAAATAATCTTTGATCTTGTCGATTGACATGTCTTTTACCTTCTACAGAAATCTTGTACTCTCATTTCTAAGTTCACCGAGTTTGAGGAGAAGCAGAGGCAACTCAACCTTGACTTGGAGCTGGCCCAACAAAAGTTGAAGAAAGCTCAAGATGAAGTTGTTGGTATGGAAGGTAATTGCCTGTCGACTGTTCACGTCGATCATCCTTTAAAATATTTCTTCGATCTCTTGTTTGATGCGATTGCTAATTTTGTAGAGAAAATGAGGTTGGCTCTGGAGAAGAAGGACTTGGACCTTGCAGTTGCGCAGAAGGAAGCTCAAGATAAGACTGCCCTTGCAGACCAGAAGCTGGCTTCGCTCGGAGTGCTGGAAGAAGAAGTAAGCAAGCTGAAGTCCTCTCTCACTGAATCCAACCAAGAGGTAACTTGTCTGAAGAAGGATAAGATGGCTCTGAATGAGAAGCTGGAATCCGTGGCTCATAAGAGAAATGGCGTGGAAGCTTATCTAAGAACTCTTGCCAAGAAGCTCTTTCTTATGCTGGAAGGTACTCCTTTTAATTTGACTGCTCTACTGCTTGCGAGTTAGTCTAGTCCAGTCGACTCACTAACTCCTTGACTGCAAAATTCTGCCAAAACTTTGACGAGGAGACTGGACGGATCGAGACGGGTTTGGACCCTATTGTTTCTCCAGTCGGCGAAGAGGCTGCCATGAATGTGCTTCGACTGGAATCCCGTGTCGCCAGTGTTACAAGTTACCTCGCTCATCTGAAGGTGGCAGTTTCACGGATCGATTCATCACTCTGGCCAAGGGCGACGCTTCAACATGACCTCGAGTCTCTGATGACTCGGCTCAACGAGGTCCCTGGTCGAGTGCAAGAGTGGAAGAAGTCCTCTGCCCGGTGTGGTGCTGATGTGGCATTGTCCTTGGTAAGAGTCCACTGTAAGGAAGCCTGCGAAGATAAGCTGGCGGCGATCAAGGTCGCCAACACCAAAAGACACGATTTCCAGTCCTTCATGGAGACTTTCATAGCCGCCGCCACTTGGATTGCAGATGGAATCGACTTGGATGAATTCGTTGAACCTGCCAGCCCTCCTCCTGCCGAATGAACAAACTTTGAGATTTAAACTTGCCTTAAATATGCCTCGGGATGCCAAGTGGTTGCTGTAACCATTAAACTCCTTCGGGCTTGGTGCTCGAATACTTTTGATCCATCATCTGGAATTTTTAGGATCTGTTTGAACTTGGTTTATTTCTGAATATGCTTGTATTTGCCTTCGAGTGGGATTTTCTCTTTACTCTGAATAATCTCTCGACCTGCATCTCATTGTCCTCACGGACAGGGGTGGAGTGTATGTTGTATTTGTGGCGCAGCTCCAAAGGAGAAGGTTGCAGTCGACCTGCACCTCGTCGTCCTTGCGGATGGGGATGGAGCGCACATTGTATTTGTGACGCAGCTCCTAAGGAGAAGGTTGTAGTCGACCTGCACCTCGTCGTCCTTGCAGATGGGGATGGAGTGCATGTTGTATTTGTGGCGCGGCTCCAAAGGAGAAGGTTGCAGTCGACCTGCACCTCGTCGTCCTTACGGATGGTGATGGAGCATACATTGTATTTGTGGTGCAGCTCCAAAGGAGAAGGTTACAGTCGACCTGCACCTCATCGTCCTTGTGGATAAGTACGGACTTTAAACCTTAGGCGAGTACTAGACTGCAGTTAAGCTCCCGAGTGAGAGGGTCGCCCACCACTCGGCAGGATTTTTTAAACTTAGGCGAGTACTGGACTGCAGCTAAGCCTCCAAGTGGGAGGGTTGCTCACCACTCGGTAGGATTTTACAAACTTAGGCGAGTATTGGACTGCAGCTAAGCCCCCGAGTGGGAGGGTTGCTCACCACTCGGTAGGATTTTACAAACTTAGGTGAGTACTGAACTGCAGCTAAGCCCCTGAGTGGGAGGGTTGCTCACCACTCGGTAGGATTTTACAAACTTAGGCGAGTACTGAACTGCAG
>NC_041392.1:277884842-277896711 GCF_002162155.2 Triticum dicoccoides | reverse complement strand
TAGGATTTTACAAACTTAGGCGAGTACTGGACTGCAGCTAAGCCCCCGAGTGGGGGATTGCTCACCACTCGGTAGGATTTTACAAACTTAGGCGAGTACTGGATTGCAGCTAAGCCCCCGAGTGAGAGGCTTGCTCACCACTCGGTAGGATTTTTTAAACTTAGGCGAAACAGATTCGCAGCTAAGCCCCTGAGTGAGAGGCTTGCTCACCACTTGATAGTATTTTTCAAACTTAGGCGAAATGGATTCGCGGCTAAGCCCCCGAGTGAGAGGCTTGCTCACCACTCGGTAGGATTTTCTTTTGAACTTAGGCGAAACGGATTCACAGCTAAGTCACCCACTGGGGGATTTCAGACGCAAATAAAAGCAACAACAATCATTCAAGAGGACTATAAAGCTCTTGTCTTTGATAAAAAAATTACAAAGGTATTTCTTATTACATTTTATTCAAACGAGTACTTAAGTATAAAAGGGGTGGAGCAGCTCCGCATTCCAAGCCCGTGGCTCGTCCTTCTTAAGCTCGACATTGTAAAGGTGGTATGCTCCATTGTGGAGCACTCTGGTGACAATGAAGGGACCTTCCCAAGCCGAGGCGAGCTTGTGTAGTTTCTGCTGATCCACTCGAAGAACCAATTCACCCTCTTGAAAGGCTCGACCTTTCATGTGTCTAGCGTGGAATCGACGCAAGTCTTGCTGATAAATGGTCGACCGGATCAAGGCCATCTCTCTTTCCTCCTCTAGGAGGTCAACTGCATCTTGCCGAGCTTGTTCTGCTTCATCTTCAGAGAAGAGCTCAACTCGTGGTGCATTATGAAGCAAGTCACTCGGTAGAACAGCTTCAGCCCCATAGACCAAGAAGAATGGAGTTCGGCCCGTCGACCGATTGGGAGTTGTCCTCAATCCCCAAAGAACTGATGGAAGTTCATCAACCCAGGCGCCTGCTACGTGCTTGAGATCTCGCATCAGTCAGGGTTTCAGTCCTTTGAGAATCAGGCCATTTGCTCTTTCTGCTTGTCCATTCGACTGGGGATGGGCGACTGAAGCATAGTCGACTCATGTGCCTTGTGAGGAGCAAAAGGTTTTGAACTCATCAGAATAGAAGTTTGATCCATTGTCATTGATGATGTTGTGCGGAACCCCATATCTGAATGTCAACTCTCTGATGAAGCTGACAGTAGTACTAGCTTCAAGATTCTTAATAGGCTTGGCTTGATCCATTTGGTAAACTTGTCGACTGCTACAAGCACATGAGTGAAGCCACTTCTACCAGTCCTGAGTGGACCAACCATGTCCAATCCCCAAACAGCAAAGGGCCAAACGAGTGGAATGGTCTTCAGGGCTGATGCAGGTTTGTGCGACATATTGGAGTATAACTGTCAACCTTCACATCTGTCGACTATATCTTTCGCCATTTCATTTGCTCGTGGCCAATAAAATCCAGCTCGGTATTCTTTAGCCACAATGGTCCGAGAGGACGCATGGTGACCACAGGTCCCCGAATGGATGTCGTGGAGGATCACTCGACCTTCTTCTGGTGTTATGCATTTCTGGCTGACCCCAGTTGCACTTTCTCTGAACAGTTGTCCTCTTATTACAGTAAAGGCCTTGGATCGACGGACGATCTGTCGAGCCTCTTCTTCATCCTCTGGGAGCTCTTTCCTAAGGATATATGCAATGTATGGCACTGTCCAGTCGGGAGTGATGACTAACACCTCCATGGTCAAGTCGACCACGACTGGGACCTCGACTTCAGTCGGATCTGTGGCACTCTTAGGCTGCGGGGGCTCTTCAGCGAATGGATCTCCTTGAACTGAAGGTGCATGAATATGCTCCAAGAACACATTACTGGGAATAGCTTCTCTCTTGGAGCCTATCTTTGCTAAATCATCTGCTGCTTGATTTTTCAGTCGGGGTACATGATGGAGTTCTAACCCCTCAAACTTCTTTTCCAACTTCCTCACCGCGTTGCAGTAACCAGTCATGGCTGGGCTTCTGATGTCCCACTCCTTCATCACTTGATTGACTACCAAATCTGAGTCGCCATAGACCATGAGGCGACGGACGCTGAGTGAGATGGCCATACGCAACCCATAGAAGAGTGCTTCATATTCTGCTTCGTTATTAGAGGAATCAAAGTGAATTTGGAGGACATATCTGCGCTTGTCTCCTCGGGGGGATACCAGTACCACCCCAGCACCAGAACCATTCAGCATCTTGGAACGATCAAAGAACATGGTCTAGTGCTCTGAGTGAACTTGAGTCGGCAGTTGTTGTTCAATCCACTCAGCGAGGAAATCCGCTATTGCTTGGGACTTGATAGTTTTCTTTGCCTCAAACTTGATATCTAAGGGAAGGAGTTCAATCGCCCACTTTGCCACTCGACCAGTTGCATCTCTGTTGTTCAGAATCTATGATAATGGAGCATCGCTAATGACTGTAATGGAGTGATCAGAGAAGTAATGTGCAACCTTCTTCGTGGTCATATAAATCCCATAAAAAAGCTTCTCATAATGTGGATATCTTTGCTTTGATGGAGTCAAAACTTCAGAGACATAGTATACTGGGCGTTGAACTTTGTAGGCTTTTCCTTCGTCTTCCCGCTGATTGAACTTCGACCGTAAGTACTGTACCGACAACTTGTCCAGTGGCTGCAATGTAAAGTAGTAAAGGCTCTTTGCTGATTGGAGTAGCAAGCACTGGCTGGGTGGAGAGCAAGGCTTTAAGCTCTGCAAATGCTGCCTCAGCTTCAAGAGTCCACTCGAACTTATCTGACTTCTTCATCAGTCGGTAAAGAGGCAGTGCCTTTTCACCGAGGCGAGAAATGAATCGACTTAGGGCGGCCAAACAACTAGTAAGCTTCTGAACATCATGCACATGCACAGGGCGTTTCATCCGGAGTATGGCACCCACTTTCTCTGGCTTAGCGTCGATCCCTCGTTCGGAAACAAGAAAACCGAGTAATTTTCCGCGTGGAACTCCAAACGTGCATTTTGACGGATTAAGCTTGATATCATATCTTCTAAGGTTGGCAAAGATTTCAGCAAGGTCAACCAGTAGGTCGGAACCTTTACGTGACTTGACCACAATGTCATCCATGTATGCTTCCACATTCCGACTGATCTGAGTGAGCAAGCACTTCTGAATCATCCGCATGAATGTGGGTCCAGCGTTCTTCAAACCGAATGGCATAGTGACATAACAGAAGCACCCAAATGGGGTGATGAAAGCTGTTTTTATCTCATCGGGTCCATACAGACGGATCTGATGATACCCGGAATAAGCGTCCAAACAGGACAAACGCTCACACCCCGCAGTCGAGTCGACTATTTGGTCGATGCGAGGGAGAGGAAACTGATCTTTCGGGCAGGCGCGATTGGTATGTTTGAAGTCGATGCACATGCGAAGTGAGTCATCCTTCTTTGGGACCATGACAACATTAGCTAACCACTCGGAGTGGTAAATCTCTCGGATAAACTCAGCTTCCAGAAGCCGAGCCACTTCTTCACCGATTGCCTTCCTCTTCTGTACGGCGGACCGTCGAAGATGTTCTTTGAATGGTTTCACCTTTGGGTCGACTCGTAAACGATGCTCAGCCAGTCCCCTGGGAACACCTGGCATGTCAGAAGGTTTCCATGCAAAGATGTCCCAGTTCTCACGGAGGAACTGGATGAGCGCTTCTTCCTATTTGGAGTCAAGTGTTGTTGGAATGTGAGTCGGAGCAGCATTGGGATCCATTGGATGAATATGAATTGGCTTCATTTCACCAGACGACTGGAATGCTGAATCTGTGGCAGGCTTCTTAGCTCGCAACAAATCACTCGGATCTGCATTTTTTTGATACTCCTGCAACTCCACTACTGCCATCTGTGCATCGACGATCTTTGAGCCCTTCTGGAAGCACTCTTCTGCCTTCTTTCGATTGCCAGTGATAGTGATCACCCCTTTAGGACCAGGCATCTTCAATTTGAGGTACACGTAACATGGTCGAGCCATAAAACGTGCATAAGCTGGCCTTCCTAGAATAGCATGATAAGCACTCTGGAAATCCACAACTTCAAATGTCAACTTTTCTTTGCGGTAATTCTTGGAATCACCGAAAACTACATCAAGGGCGATCTGGCCGAGTGACGTAGCCTTCTTGCCAGGAATAACTCCATGGAAACTCATATTACTTTCACTGAGTCTGGACATCGGAATGCCCATTCCTTTCAACGTCTCTGCATATAGTATATACAGACCACTGCCACCATCCATCAGAACCTTAGTCAATTGAGTGCCTTCGACTACTGGGTCGACCACCAACGCTTGCCTCCCAGGGGTGGCTATGTGCACTCGGTGATCGGACTGGTCGAAGGTAATGGCGGTCTGAGACCACTTCAAATAACTGTGTGTCACCGGAGCGACCATGTTCACTTCTCTGTTGATGACTTTCAGTCGACTCTTACTCTCAACATCAGCGAAAATCATCAGAGTGGAATTGACATGGGGGTAACCATCATTGTCCTCCTCATCATCCTCAACTTTGTCCACTTCCTTCTCCTTTTCCTTGGGTTGTTTCTCTCGGAATTGCTGGATTAGGAGTCGGCACTGTCGAGTGGTATGCTTCGGGTAAATGAAATTACCCTCTTCATCTTTTTTGGTGTGAATGTTGCATGGTAAATCTAGCACATCATTTCCATCTTGATCTTTTACTTTCTTGGGGTTCCATGGCCCTTTGGGTTTCCCTTTGAACTTTCCTTGAGTCATGGCTAAGGCTTCAC
Organism: Triticum dicoccoides; assembly: GCF_002162155.2. Classification (NCBI taxonomy): domain Eukaryota; kingdom Viridiplantae; phylum Streptophyta; class Magnoliopsida; order Poales; family Poaceae; genus Triticum; species Triticum dicoccoides. The sequence goes on along the minus strand of NC_041392.1, from coordinate 277,891,951 downwards.
CAGGAGCGGCTGGCTCGACTTTGTGCTTCTGCTTCCGACTGGAGTTCCCTCCTACGGTTTCGTGGGAGACTGTTTTGTGCTTGCCACTCCGGAGTCGGTCTTCTTCTTAACCATTGGCGTACTTGGTGGAAATCTCCATCATCCGAGTTAGAGTAATATCTCCTGTCTGACCGAATTTCAGATTCAACTCCCGATACTTAACGCCTTCTTTGAAGGCACAAATTGTCTGGTGATCTGACACATTCTCCATTGTGTGGTACAACGTGATCCATATCTGGATATAATCTCTCAAAGTTTATTCGGTTTCTGAACGCAACACTGCAATTCTGTCAGCCCTGCTGGCCATTTGCAAGTACCCTCAAATGTTTTGACAAATACTCGGGCAAGATCTTCCCAAGTATAAATACTACCAGGCGCTAACTAATTCAGCCATGCTCTAGCTGAGCCCTCCAACATCAAAGGAAGGTGCTTCATGGCCACTTCATCGTTGCCACCACCAATCTGTACAGCCACTCGATAGCCCTCAAGCCAAGTGTCAGGCTTGGACTCGCCAGTGAACTTACTAACTCCAGTCGCCAACCTGAAGTTGGGAGGAATCACCGTAGCCCTGATGGCTCTGCTGAAGCACTCTAGACCTGAGACATGTACCCTGCTGCTGGATGGGAAATCTCTGTCGTGACCTTCTCTGTGAGCTCTATTTCTGTCGACCAGACCCCGAACAAGAATAGATCTCGCATCAAAGCCCAGCTCCCTAGGGTCGACTGGAATCCTTCGCCCACCACTGTGAGGACGTTTGTCATCATGCTGCTGAGGCACGTATGACCCAATCCTTGGGGGAGGCATGGGCACTCGACGACAGTCATCGTGATTGAGTCGGTGATCATACTGCTCGCGGTTTCTGTACTGATCTCACCGGTCCCCACGTCCTTCACGCCTCGGGGGCGATCTCAGGCTGTGAGCCGACTGGACTGTGTCTGCAACCACGGATCTTCTATGGATCCTATTCCGCGACTGAGATACTTCTGTATTCTTCTCTCCCGCCGCACGGAGCAAAGCCTGGATCTGCACCAAACCTCGACCAGCTTCTGACTGGGAAGGTTGGATTGACTCCGCTATTCGGGCCGCAGCTGCGAGATTCTGGATCGGAGTTCGGTATACCTGAGTCGGAGGCAGAAAAGGTTGGCGTCGACTGGACTCGGGGATACGCTGCCGAGCACGCTCGTCGGGTGTGCGCTGGAGGTTCTCCAGTCGAGTGCGCTCAGCCAAGTTGGCCAGGCGCGCCTCCTCCAAGGCCTGGGCCTCAGGGGTTTCTCCAATGATAGGAGTGTGAAGCGCATCCATGTTCCGGCGGCGAAGTTCTCCCCTTCGCTGCGAAGAGAGGGGTTCGGGGTGATACTCTTCGTGAACACGCGATGGATCACCATCCCCATCGCCTCCGTCTTCACGGGTGAAGCCAGGAGGACTGCGTGGTCCATTGACCATCAAAACTTCTGCCGCGGGGTCGCTGCTGTCGCACTCGGATGCAGTCTCTACGGAGCCAGTCGAACAAGCCGTAGAGAGTTTCGTCGGGCTCGTTTGCCGCGACTTGGGGGGTGGCCGACTGGAGAGCCACCGCATGCCTCACCCACCACTGAAGCCTCGATCGACCGGAACGTTTGCTCCGACGGGCTGTAGGGAGGGAAGTCAGCACAGGAGCCGACCGATACTGAGTTGACGACTGCCGAAGGAGAACGCCACGGATGCACGCGCAAAAGTGCGTTGCCCCGCGGACGGGGAATGCCTCGATGTACAGTGGCGCTTCCTGGAGCCAAGCGGAGTCGGCGGCAATGAACACAAGCACGCCGAGACGGATCTCGCGGCCCTCGGCCAAACCTCCGCCTAAAACAATGTTGATGGGGATCGGGAAAATTGGAACTTCTCCAACAAGTCGCTAAGACACCGGCCCCATGGTGGGCGCCAACTGTCGTGGTTCTAAGTCTGACTGTAGAATGGGGGGTAGGGATGTAGAGGCAAGATCCTAGCTATGGAGGAGTTGTACACGCGAGTTTTACGAGTTCAGGCCCTTCTCAGAGGAAGTAACAACCCTACGTCTCAGAGCCCGGAGGCGGTCGACTGGATTATATGCGTGTGTGTTACAGGGGGTGCGAACCCTTGTGCCTGTGGAGGGGGGTGGCTTATATAGAGTGTGCCAAGATCCCAGCCAGCCCACGACACAGAGGGTTTAAGGTACATTGAAGAGAGAACGTTACTGGTAATGCCCACATTAAAGTGCTGTAAATGTCAATTAAGTCTATAAGTAAATACTCGACCATTGCATATGCAGAGTGGCTTTAGCTCTTCTGCCCATCGAGTTACTTCTGCGATGGTCGAGTGACATCGATTCTTCTGAGTGGAACGTTTCTGGTTGAGTGGATGATGCTACCCTTTGGATTATCCTGGCTTTAGGGTGCTGTCCTAGGGGAGGATGTCTAGGTCAGGTCTATGACCCTACCCTAGGTACGTAGCTTCATCACTTACCTGGCCACCTACCTATGCAGCCCTACAAAGCCGGCCCAGCCCACCACCGCAGCCCGTCTGTCGCCTTCCTCCTCGCGCCAGTAGACAGGGGCGCGTTCCCGGCGCGCGCAGCCACATTCTGGCCACCTCCTCCCTGCCTGGCTACCTCCTCCTCCCCCTGGACGTCTCTCGCAGCGCCACACCACCCCCTGGACCTCTCTCACTCTCTCCCGTGCTCCTCCCCTCCTCTGGCTCTCTCCCTCGCACCACCCGAACGCGCTCGCCGCCGCCGACGTGCACCACCGCGGCCACCGCCTCCCCCTCGCTTCCCTGACTGGCTCAAGAGCTCCGCCTCGTCGCCCTAGACCTCTCCGCTGAGCCATGCGGCACTAGACGCCTCCGAACGCCGTCAGCATGGTCGTCTTCTACCTTGGGCATCTGAGATCGCCGGCGACCGCACCTCATCTCCAGCCTGTCTCCAAGCCCGCTGAGAGGCCGTACGACTCCCTGTGAGCTCCTGATTCTTTCCCCTTGCTCGCCCCCTCCATTCCCGTCCCCTAGCTCCGTCTTCCACCATGGCCGAAGCTCGCCACCGCCGTGCCTCGTTGCCGTCGTGGCCAGAGCCATAATGGCCCGAAGCCACGCACACCACCGTGTTCCACACCTCACCAGGAGCACGTAGCACACACCAGCGCCTCCCCTAGCGCCCTGCATCGCCTAACCCACCGTTGGCCGAACTCCGACCGCCTCCACGAGCTCGCTTCCGACGAGCTTGGGCCACCCCAGCTGCTCCCGCTTGCCCCGTTAGACGCGCCTCGTCGCGCTGCACCCGTAGAGCCTCTCCGCCGCCCATTTGGACACCCGTGGGAGATTTCTGAGTCGCGCCGCCGTCTTGGGCCTCGTCGGCGTCGAGTCGCTGGTGTGTTTGACCCTGCTGACCATTGACCTTAGGTGGACCCAGTTTGACCCCCTGGGTCACTGACGTGTGGGCCCTAGGCCACTAACTAAACTAGGTTAGTATTAGTTTAACGCTAACTAAACTTAGTTAGTTTAACTAACTACTGACAGGCGGGACCCACTGGTCGGTTTGACCTAGACCGACCCCGTTGACTGCTGACGTCACAGTGACGCAGTGCTGACGCAGTTAATTATTTTCTGGATTTATTCTTATTCAGGAAATTTTAGAAAATAGAGCTAAGTTCTAAAAATCATAGAAAATAATCTATAACTCCAATGGAAATAAGTTATATGAAAAATGATCAGAAAAATCCAATCTATCCATCTGTACTGGTTTCATGCATGTTAGAGCAACTTAACCTTGCTTTTTAGGTCAAACATGTTAATGCACTTATATGAACCCATAACTTGAGTTTGTATTTGAATCTTTGGTTCAAATAAGCTCAAAAACTTCTAGTTGTAGTTGCATTAGCCCAACACACTCATGTTGCCATGTCATGATCATGCATCATATTGTTGCATTTCATTGATTGTGTTTCCTCTCTGTTGTCGGTGTTGTTCCCCCTCGATAGACATTGTTCCAACGTTGTGATCATTTACACTAACGAAGACTCAATGCTATCTTCAGAAGTGCCATGCAAGCAAAACCCCCTTGTTCATTCCGATACAATCCCACTCTCTCGCTCCTGCTCTCTTTTACTTCCTTAGGACAACAATGATTCAACTGTTACATGCTGTGGTGGTTGAACCCCTTTTCCTCTGCATGACCTGTCATTGCCACAGTAAATAGATGAAACCCACTAGCATGAGTAGGAGTTGTTTGAGCCCTGATGTGCCTACTCATTCATGCTTGTTTGTCATGCCTGCTACTGCTTAGAGTTGAGTCAGGTCTGATCATCGGGAATGAATTGGAATGGTGATGAACATGTCCTACTGTGTGTGAGCTAAGTGTGTGAACACGATTTGGTAAAGGTAGCGGTGAGAAGCCATGTAGGAGTACATGGTGGGTTGTCTCATTGAAACCATCCTCAGGAACTGAGTTCTGTGTTTGTGATCCATGAACAACTACTACCACACATTGGGATCCTTAATTGACTCTCTCGGCTTCTTAACGACCCTTGTCCTCTGTCCAGGAGTTGCAGGTAGTTTCTGGTGTTTGTAGTATGCTGGAGGCCATGCGCAGCGCTGACCCGCGGGGTGGGCTGTGGTGCGGTAGGCACCTGGCACGGTGTACCGGACGCCCATTTGGTGTCTCGGGAACCCTGCTGACATCGTTCGGGGCCGTATGTGGAAACTTCGGCCGGACTCCCTGCGGATGGAACCTGAATAGGCGATAAACCTGGACTAGAGACTTGAGTGTTTAGGTAGGCCGTGGCCGACACCCTCGCCAGGCTTCTGCTTGAAGGTTGCCGAGATACATGACGTGTACATGGCGGTAAGTGGCGAGAGCGTGTGTGAAGAAGTACACCCCTGCAGGGTTAACATCATCTATTTGAATAGCCGTGTCCGTGGTAAAGGACTTCTGGGTTGCCTATAACAGTTCATAGACAAGTGAAAGTGGATACTCTAAAATGCGCAAGATAAGCGTGAGTGCTATGGATGGCGTTCTCGTAGGGAGACGGAAGCGGATCCATAGTGGTGTATTGAAATGGTGAATATGTGGACTCGTGTGCGCCACCACAAAAGAGTTACTTGCAGTCGTAGTTCAGGATAGCCACTGAGTCAAAGTTGGCTTGCTGCAGTTAAACTCCACCATCCCCCCTTTGTTAATACCGATGCATAAGTACTTAGTTCTGATATAAGTCTTGCTGGGTACATTTGTACTCACGTTTGCCTATTTTATGTTTTGCAGAGAGACGTCTGTCTCGCTAGTAGTTCCGTGTGGACTTCGACGTTTAGCTTGATACCTCAGCTACGATCTTGTGCCCTTGGCAGGATCTGGTAGATAGTCAGGCTTCTCAGCCTTTTTTAATTTGTAGATGTCTATACTTAGACATGTTAAGCTTCCGCATGTGCTTTGACTTGTATGATCTGAATGTTGGGGTCATGAGACCCATGTTTGTAAAACTTGGCTCCTCGGAGCCTAATGAATAAATACTTGAGTCGTAGAGTTATGTTGTGATGCCATGTTTATTTACGCATATCGAGCATATTGTGTGTATGATTGAAATGCTTGGTATGTGTGGGATCTGACAACCTAGTTGTTTATCCTTGGTAGCCTCTCTTATGAGGAAATGTAGTCTTGTGCTTCCATGAGCCATAGTCGTCCACTACAGCCCGGTTCGACGGAGTCCTGCTAGCCCAGCACTACTGCTCCGGAACACTGGACTGGCCGACATGTGATTCACTTCATTGCTGTGTCTGTCCCTTCGGGGAAATGTCACGCGGTGATATCCGTAGTCCTGCCTATCCAGCTACAGCCCGGTTCACCGGAGTCCTGTTAGCCTAGTGCTACAGCCCGGATTCGCACGCCGCTGACCGACATGCTCAATGTTGATTCATGTATGCCTGTCCCCGTAAGTTAGTGCCACTTCGGTTTCACGACTAGTCATGTCGGCCCGTGTTCTCTGTCATATGGATGCTAGCGACACTATCATATACATGAGCCAAAAGACGCAAACAGTCCCGAGCCATGGTAAGGCAACACCCATGGGAATACCGTGCGTGAGGCCGCAAAGTGATATGAGGTGTTACCGGCTAGATCGATGTGACTTGGAATCGGGGTCCTGACACGCCGCGCGTCGTGATGTACACCGAAGCCGAAGCCAGAGAAGCCCCCGAAGATGGCGTCGACCTGCTCAAAGAAGCACGCCTCCTGGTGCTCAGTCGCTCGGCCATCTACCAGCAAGGCCTGGGGCACTACCACAACAAGAAGATCAAGCCCCTCGCGTTCTGTGAGGGCAACCTCGTCCTCCGACTCGCCAAGAGCAGGCAGGCCAGCACAAGCTGTCCCCTCCATGGGAGGGCCCATTCATCGTGAGCAGAGCCTTGCGCGACCGCAACGCCTACTACCTCATCGACACACGCAAGTCAAGGAAGTGCAAGAAGGACACCACCGGTGAAGAAACAACCCGGCCATGGAACGCGGAACTCCTCCGCCTGTTTTACAGTTAGCCGCATGAGCATACGTATCGTCGCCTTTTGTAAACGCATGAAACCATGGGTCCCCGAACAAGACTCGGGGGCTGCCTTTTGTCGACCAATTTATTGTGTCCCTATTTTCTTGCATCACTATACCACTGAACCCAGCCACCGGTCCGACTCACTCGACTCGGGGGCTCGGGGCTGGCCGGCTCGGTCGCCACCCCGCCGCCTTACTTGGTGATTCCTGATAAAGTTAGGATGCCGCGGTCCCCCACTTCGCTCTAAAGCCACAGATCCAGCTTTGGCTGTCGGCTGGCAAGCACAACAGGCCAAAGCTCCTTTACGCTTCATACACTAAGTCAAAGGCTGTCGGGTCGATCAACCCGGCCCACCATTCATCAAATGAACAGCCGCACGACTGGCTGCTCGCCAACCGGCTTCGCCGGATTGCCGCCAACCGGCCCAGTGGGTGTTTCGCTCGCGCTCAACGTTTCGAGGGACCCAAGTCCCGCACGCTCCTCTCAAAGAACCGAACTCCTTGTCATGGACCGGAGCCTCGGCCGGCTAACTCG